>NC_133157.1:109086956-109410418 GCF_040802235.1 Manis javanica
AAAGGCCATTTAATTTCATGGCAAATTTTCCTTGTCCACCATCACTCATTATTGGGAAGGATGGGGATTTGTGGCCGGCATATTCTTTAAACACCACTAAGGATTCCCAACCTCCTCACAAGGCCCATCCTATATGGAAATGGCAGCTGGGCGGTTCTGCAATACCTCTTCCACCTAGTCACAAGTTCAGGAAATTTAATTCATAAAAGTGTTTTGGAAGATATTTTCTTGAACCGTATTCCCTTCCTTTTGTTGTAAACTGCACAGGATGGTTTGTACAAGTCCATTAATGTGTTACACCCCTTTTGGAGTCCTGGTTTATCGCATTTTGAAGACAGAAATCGGATTACTTTTTTTTCATTGCCGGGTTGTTGTTTTTTTTGGAGTAGGGTGGGGGCCGGGTGGGAGAAGGGTTGGTTTACATTCCACAGACTACTTCAGGCTAAAGACTCAAGTAAAACTCAGTTATTATGATAGAGCTGGAACACTTTACTGTTTTAATGCTAATAATGCACCTGGTACCTCAATTCAACTGCTACAAATAAATGTCAAAAGGTTGAATAGTAAATATTACAATGAGCCATTAAGTTTATGCACTAGATTTCAGACCTGAAAGTGTAACTGGTAATTCAGTGAAAGTTTGTTAGGTGTCATGGTTAAAGAAGGATGTAACAAGAAGTTTCTCTGAGCCCAGAATGTTCTTTTCTGAAGCTCTTGTTTGTGGGGTGTCTTTTTCTTTGCTCCCCTCATTCCCTCTCCAAGAGTAGTTGCACTTAATTTTCTTTGAGTGGAAAGATTTTACCAGAATCCTGATTGAATGCTGGTAAAAGCTGCCTCATATATACTGAGTAAAACAGATATGAAATTGCAATTATTATTTTTTTTTAGTAAAGGGTGTGATTTTACTTTTACAGCCACTCCTTGCAATTAAAAAAGTCCTTTTTTGTGTTCTCACCCAAAGGTTTTAAACAAGGTGACTCTTACTATTGTCCTGCTTACCTTGTGGTCTGAACATGACTCCTCAAACTGGCAGAACAGTTAAAATATTTCTCCTAATAGCAGGATATTTTATGGTCTGACTCTTCATAGTGACAAAGCAGTAAATACAACCAAGAAAAGTAAAATGGGTCAGAGTTGTAAGAATATCCCCAAATGAAAAACGCTACTTCAGGGCTTTTTGGTACCAGAACTCAGGCACTAGGATTTTATTACTTTTACTTTTTCTGCATCTTTCTAAACTTCTGTTTTCAGATCATCCTGTGAATAGAGCAGGAGAATTTCTACTGCAAGTGACAATCAGAGGTGACTATCTATGTTTGCACTTAAAATCAAAGGAGTTCAACATGCAAATGACTAGGGTCTAGCCCTTGGTACGGGCCATGCTGGTGTGCTGTGTTGTGATGATGGAAGCAGTAAATCAAAATTATGGAAATTTGCACTGTTGAAAAGCATGCTTTAGCTTTATTTTCAATTAAAAACACTGTTTAAAATTCCTGGTTCCATACATTTCTACTTATTCCAGGTTGAAGAATGGTTAATAGTAATGAATGGTTTTGTTGACATTTTCACTTGTAATGTTTTTGCCTGAAAGAAATGCATTTATTGGGTGTCATATCTTGTAATACCATGTGATAAGGCCAGTCAGGTTCTATGCAAAGCACTGGTGGATTTCTTCCTAATAACAACAAACTTTACAAACTTCTTACAAATGGAGTGCAAAAAGTTTCAGGTTTAAGAAAGTGAAGCCAAAATCAATTGCTATTTTAATGAAAGTTAAATTGAATAATTTTGGTCCACCTCCCTTAGTCTGACTAATTATGTATCTCAGATCTTTGCCATTTTAAACCTGGGAAGTTGCATCTGTAGATCATAAATCATAAAACAAAACAAAAAAATCAATGAAATGTTTACTGTGTTAATTTAAGCCACTGTTTCTCATGGAAGTGCAGTCTTTTTTTCCCCCTTAGCCTTTTTATTCCTATTCCCTTTGAAAATTTTCTTCTGTCTATAAATGTTTCAGATAGATCTGGTCTCAGCCCTAATTGCTGTATATGGTCTGCGGTTTTACTCTTATTGCAAAGGACAGAGGCTGAGAATACCTGCATCCAAATACATTTGGATGGAGTAAACAGATGCTTTGAACTGCCTCCCTTCCTTTCCTTCTTGAATGTTGCCAGATGTAGGTTCACTGGATCCTTTTTTATTGGGATGATAGATATGGTCAAAGTAAAAATTGGGGTATGTTATCCATGAATTCATGTTTATGTATAATTCCAAAGACCAATACAAGTTAGTTAAAGCCCCAGAAAGCTGAACAATTGGCTTCTCAGTCTGATTTCTTTCCTCTTTGGAAGATAATACAGAATCTGGATGCAGTGAGTTGTCCTGCAAAATCAATCTGTAAAAAGTGTGACATACGCACACTGGAAGTCTGTAATTTCTACTCTTTAATTACTGCTAAGTCAAGAGAGTTCTAAGTATGATGAATACTATATTTAGGCTAGTATTTTTCTTGTTGGCTGTGAAATCATTGTTCCTAAATTATAAATTGAGAATATATTTAAAGCCCACAGATCTTGGCTGTGGGAGGACCATGAGATGACATCAGCACAATTTAAAACAAATATACCTATGAAATTTCTGACATAAAATATCAGCCTCCAGCTTTGACACTTGGTCTCCAGCCCTCAGAGAATCAATAGTTTCAGTTTATAAGAGCTGGAGAATGAGCAGCATGGAGGCCGAGGCATTCCAGAGTGATACCATCAAAAGGAAAGAAATTAAATAGTCAACACAAATTTTACCCCACAGTACTAATACAAGCCAGCCAACCACAGCAAAAACCGAGTTGGGGCTTCTGTTAGGAAAGTGTACCAAATGGTATTCCTGCAAACAGTAACTTGCAAATACAAGGTATTCTTTCAATTTCTGGTAGCCCCTTAGCTGTTATCCCATTCTGCTGTGGGAATTATTCTCAGTATTTTATTTCATTTTGGTTGTTTTATGATTAATGACAATCTCTAGATTTTCTAAGATGCTGTAAATGTCCCAATTGTTCAAAAAGTTGAGCCTTATCAAGAGAAAAGCAAGTTACCTCCACTGATAGGCATTATTACATTTAAATGTTTTCAGGTGATAGTATTTTTTTAAAAAGGCCTTATATGGTTCCAGGGTCACTGATGCCCTTGTCTAAAGCTCAGTACTCACAGCCATAAGAAAAATGCAGGAAAGGGCTCTTTGTCTGACTTTTTGGGGAAACAAGCTTATTTGGGGGCTCCTATAAAAAGTAGCTTCCTGATAAGACTGTGAAATGAAGATTTAATTATTTTTTTAAGAGCTGTGTGTACTCTGTCTTCCACTGTCAGATTATCTGCCTTTTCAGAAAATGCAGCTTGGTCCTTTTCAACTATTTACTTTTTAAAGTGGGTGTTCTTTTCTACTGGCTTACTTGATTACAGTGTAGTAATCTCAATAATGGCTGTTTATTTTAAAATCAACAACAAGGAGCCACCACTAAACAGCAATAACAAACTAGATGGGCTGCTGTGTGGGTTTTTATCTTGTCCGTGTCTGGGTGACTTTCAATGACCTAGAAATTCCTCAAAGTTCCAGTCACAAGAATTGCAAGTTTCTGCTGATGTGGAATGATAGTTTTGTTTGCATGCAGGAAGAGAATGCAGACTCATTCATCATAAGCATTTTTTTTCTTTCAAAGAAAACAAAAAGCATCCATGGTAAAAAAAAAATTAAAAAAAAATAAAAACAAAAACGTTAAAAAAAATTAATCATTAGCATCTACAAAAGACAGAAAATGTGAGTTTTGCTTCACCTTGAAAATAACTTCCTTACAAATGCTGAAAGGATTTGAAAAAGGAGTTCCTACAGCCAAACTAGGGGAGGAGTATGGAATTAAAGGCTCCCCATCAACTAACCTCAGGAAATTGGCAAGGGGGATAGGGCATACAACTTAGGGAGTCTACCCGGTCACTCCAGTCTTCCCCAGGACTCTCCCCTTCCCTGGAAGGAAGAACTGGTTTTAATGCTGGCTTTGGTTTTGATTTGCTCCTTAGGCCAAAGGGCATTTTGCAAACAAGCCTAGGGGTGGGGACATAGGGTACATTTAGGAGGTGGGGGGAGGGCTGCATTTTACCTGTTTGGCAGGCCCTCTTCAGCTCAAAAAAAAAAAAAAAAAGAGGGGGGCCCAGCTATCATTTTTTGCCCATTCCCTGGGCCCCCGCTCCTCTCTTGCTCCTTTTCAAACTGTGGCGGCCTCACAAGCTCCTACTTTAAAAGGCCTGAGATGTTTTGCATGAAGCTCTCACAATAGGGGTTGAGGGAATTGACAGTTTCAAAAACAAGGCGTTCAGTCCTTCCAGCTGCCGGGCCGGCGCTCTTGCACCAACTCCTGGTTCCTCTCTGCTGGTGGCGTCCTACGGAGCGAGCAGCCTGCCCCCACCCAGCCAGCTCGCATTCCGGCCGGCCCCACCCCGCCCCCAGGCAGTGTTTGTAAACAGGGGTCAGTGTCCAGGGGCTGCTGACGCGGGGCTGGGACTGGCGGGCTGGGAAAGGAGGCAGGGTCCGGCCTAGCGGGAAAAGGGCCGGCCCGGGGGCAAAAGGAGTCTCGGTGCCCCTTTCCCTCTCGCTTCCCTACCGAGCGCCGAGCTCCGGCCACCGCGCTGGCCCAGGGCAACTCTCAGCTCCCTGGCCTGGGCCAGCACCACCAGAAAGATGCTTAAATGCCGCCATTTTGCACGGTGGCAAATAAATTTCTTTGTGACTTTTTTTCCCGCCCAGATCTTCCTCTCCTCGGAATTTGTGATCAAGTCGCGGCCCGGGCGGAAGAGCCCGCACCAGGCACGGCCCCCAGTTCCTCTGGCGCAGCCTGCTGTCCCTGCAGTGTGGCCGAGCCCAGCGAAGCAGGGACAGGGCACGCAGCCGGCCTCGGCTCCCCCCCACCCCCATCCTCCGAGGGCCGGCCCTGGGGGAGACCGCCTCCTGCACTTGGGGCTCCTTTTGTGTTCTGAAGTCCTCTCCCACCCTGGTACACGCCGCCTAGCCATTTCTCACCTTCTCGCCTAGGCCTCATCTTTCTCCCCCAGAAAATGGGGCCCAGCTTTCTGCACTGTGCTGAGGGCTGGCCATGGCCTCCAAAATGCATGTGTGGAGAGCAAGTGGCAAAGGGATGGGGCTTCACACTGGGCCAAGCCAGCGTGGCTGGAACGCCTCCTGGGAAGTGGCCCAAGCTTGAGGCCGGGAATCTGCGCGGGCGAGGGCCCAGCGCACTTCCCAAGTGGGGGCAATGTGATGGGGCAAGGCTTTTTTTTTTAGTGTAGTGGTTCCCGTCCTTGGGACCTCAGTGCATCCGAAAGTGGAATGATGACCTGGAAACGGGAAACGTGAGACAGTGAACTGGAAAGTCACCCTGGGTTGGGGAGGTTGGAGTGCAGCAATGCAAACAAAGCTGCTCCTGGAGGAAGAGGAGAAACAGAGGTGCACTGCAGATGGGTCACAGAAAAGTGCAACAAGCTTGTTTTCCCGGGTGTTTAAAATGCAGCCCCAGTTGTAAAGTGTGTGAAATTACGCACTGGTCTCTTAAAGAGTGCCTAATTTATAGTAAATAGCATGGTCTTTGTAAATGGCTTTATTATGTTGTTTCTTGTTAATTGTTGAGAAAATCCCCATTGTTGAGTGTGAAAGGCTTTATGAGCTAACCTGGTCCTCGGCGCAATCAGAGGGCAGTAAATGGCCGCTCGGCCTCGGAGGCCCCGCGCAGAAGCGGACGCCGGCCGAGAGCGACACTGCGACCCCTGGAGACGCCGCCAGGGCCTGGGAACAACGTGGCGAGGTCTCCAGGCTCTAATTAAGGAGAAGGCGTGTTTGAACTCTCGGGCCCGTCGGAGCAGCTTGCAGAGGGAGGCGAGGAGAACAGGGCGGCGAGGGCGCGCGGAGGCGGCGCGAACCCGCGCCTTCCCCGGGCCTAGCCTCAAGCACAGGCCCGGGCGCCTCCTGGAGCCGCGCTGTCGTGGTCCGAGTCAGTTCTCGGGCGTTGTCTCCAGGGCTCGGGCCGCGTGGGGCGCGAGCCCAGGCCGTGTGGGCCAAGCCGGCGAACAAATGTCGCGCCGGGCCTGGGGGCTGCAAGCTGAGCAGACCCGCCGGACAGCTCCAGACCCCCGCCTGCGCCTCCTCGCCTTTTGTTTAAAGCTTTCTGCCTTCTTTCTCCTTATCTCGCTCACGCGCGATCTCTCCTTTCTTTCTCCCTCTCTCTGCACTAGAAACCCGAAATTGACTCCGAAGACAGGGGAAATAAAGAGGAACTGTTTCGGGTTTGGGGGGATGGGTTGTGTTGGTGGTTGTTTTTAACAAGAAAAAGGATTTCTTCTTGAGTCTCAGATAAGATATCCCTATCTGCTTTTCCCGTCTCCTCCAGTCTCTTCCCAGTCAGCTGGGACCCGGGAGGGGTATGGGCAAAAGCAGGCCGGAGCTGGGATCATTTGATTAACTTTGAAGGGAGGACCCCGCCGGCTCCTGCAGGCCTGGAGAGGGCGGGCCGAGAGCGCCTCTACGGGCTCGGCCTCGCGGCCTTCCCAGAACTCCAGACCCCAGTGGGTCGGGGGAAAAGCAGCTGCAGGCTTAATGCAGCCTCTGAGTTCTGGCAATGCAGATAGAAAGCGAATTTATTCGTGAGCCGTCACTGGCGGGGAGCAGGAGGGGGGAACCTGGGTGAGGTGTATTGTACGTAAGGGTTTGAACATTAGCAAATGCAAATCACAAGGAAATATTAATTCCAGCCAGAAAAACCTATATTCAGCTCTCTTCCTTCCCTTCTAAAATGGCCCTCTGCTTGCGCAGTCTCGCTCTCACCAAATTAGCTATTACGTGAAATCCCCCTGGGTTTAAAGCACTTGTTTCGCGGATTCGCGTACAACCCATATTAACCATGCGTTTTTTGCTATTCCTCTTGTGACTGACTGTCCCTGCCTCTCCCTTCTTTGCGGAGAGTATGATGCATTTTATTTTAGCCCAATCGATAGCGTGCAAATACTCGGATAACACAACCCACAGTTCTTCGACGGAGGCTGTTTTCAAAATTGAGTTTAGGGATCAATAGTAAGTCGGAATGCACCAAATTGCACGAATTCACCAAATTCAAGCCTTGGCTCCCAAGCCCCTTTCCTGACTGATTAACGCACTGGCGGGCAGTAATTGCGGTTCCATGGTTCCTGCTTCTCAAAACAGGATGTTTTCATCAAGTGTATTTGACTTTCCATAAAGATCACTCCAGTTTGTTCGGAAAAACAGGACCCCAAAACGTGTGGAGTTAAACCCCTGTCAGTGGCTTTCTATGAGCGGCTTCTTTCACACCGGTATTGCTGCCATTCCTCTTTCTCTTACTAGGACCTAAAAGCATCAAAAATTGCCATAGTGGGTGCTGGGAAAACGTTTGCACAGTTGAACACATGTTTTACTGGTCAGTGAGCAGCCCTCTCCTGGGCCATTACTTGACTCCCAGGACCTCTTTGCCGGAAACCAAGCTGTGTGGTTGCAACACAGCGAGATCTCTATTCTTCTGCAGCTTGCGGCCAGGGCTGCGGATCGAACTGGTGCCTAACTGGGGGTGGGGTGATTGTCTCCTTGCAAGGGACCTTAAGGCCAGAGAGGTGGAGGAACAGAAAATTGAAAGAGAATTAAGAGAGCCTGCTGCCCTCAGATTGTGTGTGTGTGTGTGTGTGTGTGTGTGTCCCCGTGTAGTCTGAAAAGTACATCTACAGGGAAAACAGGCCAAGTACCAAGGACTAGGGTATCCCCTATGAGCTACCTGGATCTTCCTTGAGTTGAGAGGACTGGAGTTAGGCAGAAATAGATGATGAGAGAAGAAGCCTAGAGGCTCTCCAGTAATTTCCAGTTTTTCATCTAATCACTGCCATCAGTATGTTTGTGTTTGACCCTTTTGGATGGAAGAAACTTAGCAATCAATAGACTTACACCCTAAAATATCACCAGTCTAGCAGAGAGCAACTGCTCACAGGTCTGCACAAGCCCTCCCCAGCCAGAATGCTCAGAAGAAAGGGAGGGAGACAGAAGGGAAATTGGGTGGCACCTGCCCTCTTCCCCAAGCCATCAAACAAACACACACTCAGTTCTCCTGGACACCAGGCTATTGGGCCAGCACATTTAGCGCACAGTAAAGTTGGAATATACTTTCCATTGTACTTAGAACTTGGCTTGCCTTCTTTAAGATGAGTTTGTTAGCTCCAGGAACAACACAATACTTGTGATAAGTGATGAGCAGGAGAGAGGAAAAAACGGTATGAAAGAGAGACTGCACTAAGTTTAGATAGTAGCCCTCTCTTCTATGAAAGACAGACAAGACACAAATACATAAGAGATCTTAAGGCTACAACTTGTTCAGCAGGCAAGAGTTTCAGTCTCAAATGATTAGAAGGGACCTAGATTCATGGATCTTCCAGCAACAGAGGCACATTTTACATTCATCCTCCCTTGTGTCATTTTTGCTCTTTTTCCCTCCCTTTCAGATGAATAGCCTAGTTGTCAGTGGTGCAAATATGGATGGATGATTAGTTTTATTCCTCTACATGGATCCAGATATGCCGACCAGTGGATGGTTAAGCTTTCAGATGCCTAGTTATTATATCCATTCAAAGTAAAACATGCATGATATAGTAGGAATGCTGTGACCAGATTTATTTACCTTGTTCTCCTTTTCTCTTTATATTCTCTTATTTTTTCTTCTCCTTTTTCAACTTGTCTTCTTCCCCTCCTCATACCTCTCATCCCTAACCCTTCCACCAAGGTGAAGTCTTCATGGGGAAATACCAATAGTTAGCAATATTCTGTTCAGAGGTGGAAAAGAGGGTAGATCTGGACTTAAACCAATGCTGGTAGAGGCAACATGTGAGCCTGCAGTGACCCTGAGCTTCCTTGCTTGGGTGAGGGGCCAGGGTTTACCAGCCTCTTGTCCTGTATGTGCTGAGCTATTCCTGTTAGGCTATAAAAAAAAGTGTGTATCTCAAGACCACGAGAACTCCACCCCATAAACACATGGCTATGGGTCTAACATGGAGTACATTGCCAGATGCAAATGCAGAGTTGCTTTTAATTTTGTTCCAAGTGTTATGCATCATGTTGCAAATTGGTCTTCAGAAAGCTGATTTTGTTTTTTTCCGTTAATAATACAAACTTAAAAAAAAAAACCTTAACATGTATGATTGAGAATTGAAAGGGTGTTTATCACTACTACCACAGTGTTCTTATCTGAGCTTAAAAAGAGAGGTGGTATTTTTCTTTCCCCCTCCTAAATAGGGAAAAATTGTAAGTAGAAGAGCTTAGTTAACATTTGTATTGTTCAATTGTTTTGCTGCTCATATAATTTTAAGAAAATAAAAATATTTTAATCCTTGTTTTTTAAAGTCTTTTTACATCTTTATGTATTGAAAATTTTAAAGTAAATTAGGAAATTAGTTATACACTCCTGCCATTTACTTTAGAAAATGATCTCAAAAACATCTGCTTTCCCTAAAATCAACATTTTAGATTATCTCATACATTTGTCTGTACTTTGTATTTAACATTACTATTAAAAAGGAGAAAAATAGAATTTATTTTGTGTAACTTAAGTGGGAAGAACATAGAACTTACTTTGTACACTTAGGGAGGTTAACAGGGCTTCTAAAATCTTGCCCTTTGTATCGCTCACTAGGTGGTTTATCTGAATATGGACTACAGGTAATATTCTGACACAATGGAAGGATTTCTGGATAAATTGGAAACATCCTGGTTGTGAGTTTCCTATCTCTTCCTGCTTTGAGCCAATACTTTAGTGTGTACCTTAAGGTTGACTTTAAATGTGAGCCCTTCAAGAAAAAAAGTGCAGAAATGAGAGAAGACAAGTAGTGATTTTACAGCATCATACTATGTTGATGGACAGTGACTGTGAATGGGTATGTGAGGGGGACTTGGTGAAGGGGGGAGCCTAGTAAATATAATGTCCTTCATGTAATTGTAGATTAATGATACCAAAATAAAACTAATAAAAAAAAGTGCAAAAATGACTATTAGGAAAAAGAAAAGCAGGAAATCTTATATATATTGTTAGGACCATTGATCCCAGTTACCTGCTACAGTGTGAATGGAATCAGTTTGGCTGTTCCATTGACACAATTTCTTCATTCAAGATCCTGGCCAGAGGAAGAGCATGTTAATGTGTAAAATTCTAGCCAAAGATAAGCCATTACAATGAAAATCTCAATGTGCAAAGTCTTATTGAAGCCAATGAAATTGAGTGTAATATCCATGCTATACCCCATTCTCATCTGCTTGCCCCAGGATTTAGTATGCAGCTCTGCACTGAAATGAGATTATGCATATAAAGTGCCAAAATAGAATACAATGCCCAATAAAACACTAGAAAAGCAACTTACAAGTCTTATGCATGGGCTTTACTTAAATTTGAAGTTCATGTGCAAAATAAACCACAGCACCACTGGAACACTAAATCTACAAAATGTCCTCTGGTTTTTCATGCTTCTTTTTGCAGGATTCACCCACACCCCCTCCTATCCAAACACAATTCTTTTAAGGGCACTCTTCAAATCATCTAACAATTCCCAAAGGGTATTCCAGGAGTCTCTTAAACTGTCTTTCTAAATTAAAAGGCCCCAAACAATTTAAGTGAATTTTTGAACCAAAAATATCAGAAAGTATTTGGACTTGCAAACCTATGGGTGTGTAAAAAGAAGAAAGAGACCAAAGAGAAAACGCCCCCACAGTGGATTACAAGGTTATGGGACAGGTCACTAGGAAAGGGAAATAAAACTGAAGGTTAGGTTCAGCTTGTAAATTATGCACCTTTCAGGGAAAGCAGTTTTAAGGTCTCTTCACTCAAGGGTTTTTTCCCATCCATTTTGCTATTAATTCTTAACTCTTGGTAGGCAGCTCTTTAATGAGGTTGTTTGTGGCAGGTTAATTTTCTCCAATCTACTGAGCTCCTCATTTTCCCTTTTAAGTGCAGTGCTGCCTAAAGCTTTCAGTATTTTCCATACCAGAAAACAAAATAAACGTGAAGTTGCTGGGCTGGGCTGAGAATTAGAGGCGTTATGTGGACAGAAAAACAGAGGGCTGGGACAGATGGGAGTAAAACCAGACTGAGCTGAGGGCATGAGAGACAGAGAATTCGGTCTTAGGAGAGCAGTGACTCTGGGAGTGTAATATATTAAATATTGCAGTGATCGATTTCAATACCCCAAGTGGACACGGGAATAAAAATTCACCAACAAGCTGAAGTGATTAGGAATGCTTTGTTGTGAGGAGAAAAATGTGATTTTCTTCAGACTCTTTTTGTTCAGGTTAGAAGAGGCCTAGACAATCCGAGTCTAAGCCTGGACTCCCAGTTTGGGATATAACTCTAAAGGTTAGTTATATCTCAATGGTGCTTCTGCATCGTGAAAAGATGGGCCTTTGTACTAAGGAGGATTAAATATCAACTGCAATTATGGGCTGGGGTCACTCTAGGAGCTTTCTTCCCAAATCAGAGAAGAGTACATTTTGGAAAGGCTGCTCCTTTCCTGTGCATTAGTCTTTGTTTCAGCTCTGGGACAAAGCAATTGCTTTTGCACAGTTCTTTCATTAAAATCCAGGGAAAATGCACAATATGGTTTACAGAAAGTTGATTCACAATAGCCAGACATAAAAGCAGCCTTTGGTGCTATGTAGGGGAGAAATATTTCTGAAATGTCATTCTGAGGCCAAAAGTATGAGACTGTCATATATACCACACATACCCACTACCACACATGATGTCATTAGTGATTTCAGAATTGGGTGGGATTTTCTGCTCTTTTTTCTACCAAATCCAGCTCTTAGACATTCATCCTAAGAACTGGTTTCTCTCAGTCCAGGAATCTGTTTAGGGATTTGGGGTAGTCACTGCAGAGGCTGCTTGGAAGGGGGGTTGGGGGGTTGTTTCCAGTCACAGCCTAATGGGCAAGGCCTGGACTCTTCACACTGGGGATACCAAGTGTGCTGCTAGGGACACGCACTACCTGCTGCCTCTTCCTTTCATATGGTCGCCACAAATATAGGGAAAAAATTCAGCATCATACAAAGGATTTCTTTAATAAAGAAGAGTTCCTCAGAATGACTGGGATGTGTGGCTGCTGCTCAGGCTTCTCTTTCCCCCTGCCAGACCTTTCCCCTACCCCTTAGATCCTTCCTTATACTCTAACCTGGGGTTGGAAAGGGCACTCACTCTTCACCTCACCTAAAGATTCTGATAACCTAGAGGCTGATTTCTATTTTACCCTGGTGGCTGAGGGAGGATAGACCAGAAGTTCTGAGTAGGGTGGAATCCAAGTCACGCAAAAGCAAAAGCTTATATATACATATGTTTATATGGTGTCCTCCCTCCCTTCTCTACCTTCAATTTTCCAGTCTTCTTCTGTTCTTGCATCTTAATTAGCAGTTATGACAACTAGCTGCCCCTTAGAGCATGGTCCTAGGGACTAACTATATTTCTGTATGAGGATCTTCTTACCAGGGAATGGTCAAGGCAGGAGAAGGAACCCTAAATCTCCTCATTTCCTTTGGATTTAATTTGGGCTGACCAGGGCTGGGTTAAGGTTGGTTGTACAACAAAGAATTAAAGTTCCTGCTGCTTGAAATTCCCAGGCTTTCTGTGGGATGATGACTAGCTACAGGGAGGCCATCTGCCCTGTAAAGATGTTTCTTTCCCTAAAGCTATGAGCTCCTTCCTCTCTTCACATTGGGGAGAGAGGTAGGCTGGGTCCATTCAGGCCCAGGAGCAAAATATCACTCAAAAAACTACTCTGGAAAGCTGAAGTTGTTGAAACCAGTTATTGCCCTTCTTAAGTAGGAAAAACTGAGTTAGGGGCAATTTGGATAAGAAAGAATTGCTCTGTTTTGCTATGGTACCCTTTGGCCTTCCTTTATTTTGCATCTCCCTAACTTTCTTTTTCCTCTTCTTCTCTGCCATATCAGGAAGAACAAGCAGGCTGAATGCACTGGTGGATGGACTGACCCTGGGAGGGCCAGCTGACCCTGAAATGAAGCCTGACTGCCTGGGCAGGTGGTTCAGAGTGCAGAGATATCTGCTCTGTGTGACTGAGGGATAATCTGGAGGAGTCTCCTTGGGGAAAAGATGCAGTGGGGACTCTGTCCCATGTCATTGAGGTTCTGCATCCAGCACCTAAGCTCCAGGATAATGAGGGCCTGTCCTGCTCTAGGTACCTGTTGCTTGAGGCTGTTTGGGGGGACTTTGCATCCCTGCCCTCGTGGAAGTCTTGGGCATTAGGTCTGGCTTCCCCTGGGGCCTGCTGGATTCACCTGTCATTACGCTCACTGCCCAGGGACCTTGACAAACCTCCACAGTGTGGGTCTGAAAAAAGGGCGCTTAAGGTTCACTGGTCTGTGTGTAGAACTTTGCAAAACTGCAAATAAGCGAGAAAAATTGTCTATTCTTGTGAAGGGAAATACAAGTTCGCACTTAACATGGAAGCATGAGAAAAAGAGGGAAAAGCCTTCTCCTGGCCAAAGCTCCACTGTAATCTCCAGAACAATTTCATTTCCTCTGCAACACCCTGGCTACCCTAGCAGAGACCCGGAGAGGTCAGGGAGAAGATGGCGCTTAAAAGCAGGGGTGGGGAACACAGAGAGGTGGTTAGGCCCACGGCAAGGTCACAGGTGAGGACTAGGCCGGAGGCTGAGGAGGGGACTAACAGGATGAAAGGCCGCGGGGTGCGGGGAGGGGAGAGCCAGGTCTTTGGGATGGTTTTGGTGTTTCTGAGAGGGGTTTTTCTGAGGAATTCGCCCGGCCCCCTCCGGGAATTGCCTGCCGGCGCTCTCCCCGCCCCTCAGTGCAGAGCGGCTCGCAGGGAGCTCGGGTTTCCGCTGCCGGCCGCGCCGCCGGCCTCGGCGTGCAGGCCTCTCCCGCTTGCTGAGAAAGGGAAAAGCGTGCGCCCCGGGTGGTGCGGGCCGGAGAGTTTGTGCCGAGAGGGGGCCGGTCGCCCGGGGAAGCCATACTGCCCTCTGACAGGCTGCGCGGGCGGCAAAAGGTGTTTCCAGAAAGTGGCTCCTGAGACGGGCATCCTAGGTCCCCCATTGTGGAGCGGCTCGGCTGCTGGCAACCCGCGGGCTGCAGAGAGAATCAGGCCCCAGGAAGCTGTCCTCTCCTCTCCAAAGGGGAGGTTGGAACTTTTGAATACTTTACTTAAAAGTGAGATGGCGTGCCACAGGAGAGCGGCTCCACCCCCTGTCCCCACCTCCGCCGCCTTCCCGTGTCACTTCGTCTCGAAGTGCGCGCGGACCGCGCGGGCCAGTGCATTTGGAGGTGCATGCAGCAAACGCGAGTGTTCGCGTAAGAACGCGCGACCCGCAGTCAGCCACAGCGGTGCCGCGATCTGGGATGAATCCTGATGTGAGAACCCACACCCGGAGGGTTGGTTCGTTCCTCCTTCCCTAGAGCCCTTTAGGTGAAAGACGCAAGCGACAGCTTTTCCCCGGAAATCTGGCTGCACGCCTGCCTCCCTGCATGGAAGCCCTCGCAGGAGCGGGGCTCCGCACCGGGAGCCTGCAGGGAGCTCAAGATGAAGGCTCAAAGCCTCGACAAGTTAAGTTGATTATTAATTTAGGCTGTTCGGAGCGAGTCACACGCTCAACGCCGTTGGCGCTGGGAATTGTCCTGGACCTGGGACCGAGGCGTAGATGGCCCAGGGCTGTGGATGGAAGTGCGAGTTGCGGAAGTTCCCCGACGTGTCTGATTGGGCCGGGGAGAGTTCCCGAGGCAAAGGTCGGCTCCTCCTTGCTCCCAGATAAATTCGTGGCTAACTAGTGTAGACTAAACACATTAGTATTCTTAAATGTGGCAAAAAAAAAGACGGGGTTTAAAGTGGGGGCATGTCAACTGGTCCCAGAGCTGGTCATACTTCTCCTCCGGTGACAAGTCAGGGTGCTTCCAACACGAAAATAGAAATGTAACATTCAACTGGACGAATTTTTGAAGGATTTACGGTATGATTTTCTTTCAAGCGGTATTCATTGGTTCTTTCGATCCGTAGTAAGACAGAAATATAAACAAGCACTTTCTGATTTGCGGAAACCCCTTAACAGTATCTTCCAAAGAAAGATCAAGACACTGTGAATTTTCCCCAGATAATGCCTCATATTCCGAATGACTGATCAGAGAACTCCGGTATTGTTAAATAAAATGAGAGGAAGGCGAGTGACGTGGGAGTCGAACAATGGCATTTCTGAATCAGTTTGCTTGATTGACGTTTGGGAGCTTCATGACCCCAGGGAATAGGACTCATTACGATGGATACACCAAAACATCAACCAAGATTAGAACTCTAGATCCTGTTTTAATCCCATTTCAAGTATAGTGGGAAAATATAAAATCCAAGAGGAGAGAATTACTCCATGACATAGTATTGACCTAAACTTTTAGTTGTTCTATGGAGGAAATAAAAGTAGGAAACCAGTACACTTTTCATCACTTTAGGAATAATACTGACAAAGTGAGAAGGTTTGGTAGGGTAGGTACTAAGAATTTTTATGTGGCATGAAATATTTAATACTTATTTGGGGAGATATACTGGAGAAATATATAGGGAGCTTGTTTTGTATGTTCTTTCTCTGCATATAATCCCCCTCCACTGGATAAAAAGTGAGGATCATCAGCAAATTGATGCCAATAAATAATTAGATACCTTAAATTTCCATTATTATTTGGAAGACTTCTCTATTTCTTGGGAGGGTAGTTTTTTCTTTTTCTTTTTTAAAAATGTCAACAGTTGTGTCAACATGTAAATTTAACCATTGCTCAGAGCTGGTCTTCAATTGGAAAAAGGGAATGTGTTTAAGAAAAGTCTTATTTTTAACGACAGAAAAGTGTAAGATAATGTGCAACTGTGTTAGGTGGGAGTATAATCTATGGTCACTTCACTATACAAAATTTTTTCATTCTTCAGTGGAGCTTATCCTCAAATCTTGGAAATTTGTATGGCAATTGGTATTATATATTAAAGTAAATATTATATATTAAATTGAACCAAGAGAATACAGAAAGACAAATCTGTGGTCAAAGATATTATAGTTACATTTTCCTGTTTTTTAGTAGGAAATTCCAGCAAAAGGGACTATGACAGGAAGATATAAGAATAAAGCTAATATGTTATAAATAATGGAATGGAATCAGTTGCTGCAAAATATAGCCCACAATCTTATATTTTGAGGTGTAGATTTTAATGAGAAGCCTCTGTGTTGCATGGGAACTGGGAATCATAAGCGTTATTTATGCAGCAAGTAGGAACGAAAATTAATTATTAGGAGCTCAGTAATCACCAAATAAACCCTGAGCTTTGAGGTTAAAAATAGACGACTATCTTCATGTTCAATTATACAGTATCAGTTACTAATACAACTGATGTTTCAGTGTTTCAGTGAGACCAGATACCATCTTCTATGGAGATATCTTGGTATTAATTAATGACTGCTTTATTCTAATTATTCACAAGGAAAAGTAGGGGTCGTGTCACATTAAAATTAAGATTATCTTAGTTTATCTGGGCTCTTAAACAAAGATCATTCTAAGTAATTATATTTTGAATTAAGAGAGGTAGGCAGTTTATCTCATTTTTTGTTCAGAGACAGAAAATAAAGATCAGAAATAAGCAAAGTTTCATTCTGAGCATAGAAAGAACCAAACAAACACGTCTTGACTTTTGCAGTATTTCCCTTGCTAAAGGGGGAATGAGAGAACTGTATAAGACGTGACTTTGCAAAGTCAAGTCCTTTTTAAAAGACTCGATCGAAATTCTTGCTATGCAACAAGGATTCAGGTTTGATTAATTTTCTGCAAGCGACGTGACAGCGCTGTTTTAAAAGATTAATTAAAATTGAAATGATACGAAGCAGGAATTCAACCTGCAGAGGCGTCCCTGGCGCCTTGGGGGGCTTTGCAAGCGAGTCCCGAGCCCAAAGTGCGGGCTTTCCCGAGCCTGGAACACAGCCCCCCGTCTCCTGGAGAGGAACGCGGAATTTGGCAGGGCGCCCGCCTGGCCGCCTGGCATCCTATGCTGGCCGCCAGCTCTCGGGGGTGGGGACGGGGTGTGTCCCTGGGAACCCGCTGCCGGGAGAACTGCTGGCGCGGCTCTCCACCAGCCAGTGAGGTCTGGGGTCACAACAGAGGCTGGAGGGAACTCCGGGAAGCCTCGGTCTGATGGCCGCGGGCCGCGTTCACTTCTCCGGGGGGAGGGGGAAACCTACTCTGTGACCCGGCTCTGGCGGCCCCCTCCACGGTGGCGAGCGCGCGGGGAGCGTAGATGGCACTCTGCGTAGGCGCATCCGCAGCGCTGAGGACGTGGAGGGCTCGGTCGCCCCCGCCGGGGCGCTGGCCTTCCTGACAGCCCTGCTGCTTTAAGCCGCACTCGGGGATCCCTTCCGGCTGGGTTGCCCAGCCACGTCCTCCCACCTCTCCGCTCACGTTCCCGCCCGGCTTCTCCTCTTCCCCCGTATCCCTGGTCCCTGGCTTCACTCCGCGACGCCTTCGCCCGACTAAGAAATTAAGCGGAGCGCAACTGTAGCTGTACTCGGGAAGACACAATCGCGGAGCCCGTGGTGTCGCTCGCGGCGCAGAGGCGATGCGGGTGGCACCCAGAAGGGTGGGTGGAGGGAAGAAGGGGGCATTCGTTGGCAGTTCGCCTCCCAAGGGGTGCGAACTCCGGGGGCCCTTCTCTCCATCTGGGGGCTCGGGTCCGGCCTGGGGACGTGGCGCGGGTGGGGGCCTTCAGCCCAGCGGTGGCGCCAGGAAACCCCTTCCTAGTCGGCTGGTCCCAGGGGTCCGGGCCTCAGAGGGTCCCTGGGGATTCTTCGCGCAGCTGAGGCGAGATGCTTTCTCTCCTCCTCACGCCCGCCTAGTCCACCCTTC
Source organism: Manis javanica (assembly GCF_040802235.1). Classification (NCBI taxonomy): domain Eukaryota; kingdom Metazoa; phylum Chordata; class Mammalia; order Pholidota; family Manidae; genus Manis; species Manis javanica. The sequence continues at coordinate 109,104,916 of NC_133157.1, forward strand.
CTAGAAGCCGCGGAGGTGGCGCAGTGGGAAGGGAGGCGGGTTAACAGTGCAGGCCTGGGAGCCCGAGCTCGGAGGCTAGGAGAGTCCGGGTCGGAAAGGCAGCATCCAGGCGCAAAGGAAGGGGGCCGTGGGATAAGGGTCAGCCAACTGGGTAGGGCTGGTGGGAGGGAGAGGCAAGAGTCCCTTCACAGCGGAGTGGCGCAAAGGGACCTTATCCCCGGAGAACCCCCACCCAGCAGCTCCCAGCCTGGAGAACAAAGGGTCTGGGAAGCACGGTCGGGGTCGGAGAACAGAAGTGGAGGGAGGCAGGAAGGCAGGCGGTGGGGGCAGGGGAGGGCGCCTCCCCACATTTCCTCTCGCGGCCGAATGACGGAAAGCTCCCTCCAGCAAACGCCTCACTGAGGCCGCTTCAAAATCAGGGAGGACTCGGGTTCCTTACCTAACGGCAGAATTCGCTCCCTTCCTCCCCCAGCGTCCCCACCCCCTCCGTGGACCGAGGCCCGGGAGTTGCGCTCCAGTAGCGAGCCGCGGCGCGGACGGAACCGCGGGGCAGCAGCGCCTCCTGCAGGTGTCTGGAGCCTCCGCAGCCGCCGCGCCGCACGGACTCTTAAGGTGGAACCGCCTGGCTCCCCACCCGCGAGCTCTGCCCTCTTGCACCCGTGGTTCCACCCGCTGCAAGTCTCCCTCGCCAAGCGGGGCTGACCGTCCAGAACGGTCAGAGTCTGCTGGTCCCTGCAGCTATTCCCTTGATCCCTCGGCTCCACTTCCTGCAGGCCATCGTCCGCGGATGCCCCGGTCTCGGTCTCGACCATCACAATTGATAATTCCCTATGGGTATGAAAGGAGGCGTAAGTCAAGCGCCAGGGCGGAAACACCAAAACGTTTCTTTAACCGGAAAGCAAACTTTTATTTTCGTTTATTAAAAGCAGAAGGCCAGCAGGAAAGGGTAGCCAAGGGTTGACCCGTCCGTGGGTCTTGCAGATCTAACAGCTCAGGACAAGACTGGCAGATCCGGGAATCACATTCAGCGCCCAGTCCAGCAAGCTCGTGGATAGGTGCGGGTTAGAGAGAGACTCGGGAGGAGCGGCAGCCCCGCCGGGAACCCCTCCTTGCGCATCTCCGGCGACCCCAGCTTCAGCCGCCTCTCGCCTGGATGCTTTGTTTATGTGGTGAAAGGAGGAAACGTGGAGCGATCCAAGCGCAGTTTTTTTTTTTCCTTTTAACTAAATGTGCGTGTAATCTCAACGTTTCTCGGATGTGTGTCCTCAGTGAACTCGACGTTCTTGGGGGAAACCTATGAACACGGAGCAGGACACGAAAAGCCAACTCTGGTTGTGGTACCATCTGCAGTGAAAGCCTTCTCGTGGCTCTTCCCTACTCCGCGTCCTGGAGCGGGTAACCCGGGGCTGTCCCCGGACGCTAGCACGCCCAGAACCAGAGCTGCGGAGGAGAGCCCGGGGTCGACGCGAGGGCGCGGGGAGGGAAGGAAGGGGAGGGGCCGTGGCCCGGCGCGGGAGGTTCACCTGCGCCGTGGGAACCTTGCCTCCCTGGGGCGCCGGCCTTGGCCCCGCCCCACCGAGCACGGCCCTAGGGAAGCGCAGGCCGCAGGTCCGCCGCCGCTAGGGAAACCTGCTTGGGCAGGTGCCGCAGGGTCACGCCCGCTGCGGGGGGTTGCAAACCGCAAGCGAAAGTCGAGAGGGAATAGAGCCTTTCCTCTAATCCGTTTTACACTGTGAAAACCGCAAAGCTGTCGCCTAGGCGGCCGCTTTTTAATTGGAAGGCAAACAGATGAAAAACCAAAACACGCGCGAGCTGACTTTCCGTATGTTTTCTTTCTCAACAAAAGGCCTGTTCTCGGTCGTAGAGGGAGACCGATCCTATCTCACGTTTGCTCGCTCCGGGGTCTGGCCAGGGACACGCGGGAGGCGACCCTGCGCCGGGGGCAGAACCTCAGCTTCTCCGGGCGGCGGTTTCTACCCACGTCCCGCCGCTCCACGGGTCACGCCGAGGCCACACACTCCATGCAAGCCCATCTGCCCGGGCTGAGAGGCAGATGGGGTGGCTTGGGTGTCGGGGGCTCCGAGCGCGTTGAACTGGCCCCACATCCAGGTTCCTGCTAAGCCCTAGACTGGAAGAGTAGGAGTCTGGGCCGGTCGGCCGGGGCCTCCGAGACCTCCAAGACAACCGAAGAAGCACCTGCAGACGTGCTTCAAGTCTCGCAGTTTTCCCCGGGGAAAAGCAGAAGTTAGTAGATACACTGAGTGGCACCAGGGCAAACTCTCAACTTACCGCGCGCCCTGCCTGGGGTGCTCGACCCCTTGGGGTTCCCCAGAGAAGCGAGGGAGAGCAGGGGCGCAGGGAAGGGGTGGGATGACCGCCCGGATCAGGATAGTGGGTGTCTCCTTCCCATAGTGATGTGTTATGGGTAGTATGTGGAAAACCATTTTCAGTTAAACTTGTGGTGGCGGAAGTAGAAAGAGGGAAGGAAGTAAAAAGAAAAAAGGAAGCAGGTCTTTCTTTAAAAAGAAATACTAGGAAAAATAGAGTGACCAAATTGTGAGGGAGGGAGTGAAGGAAGGATGGAGGAGGCTTTCCTTCTTTGTTCTTTAAAAGCCTGGGCACTTTCAAAATCCAAATACAGAAGGTAGTCCTTGGAGCATGTTTATGTAATTTAATTGAGAGATTCCTCTCAGTTCACTTTTAAAGCATTTGCTGGGTTGAGCAGGGTTTTTAGAAGGTTCTTTCTCATCCAGCCTCTGTTTGAAGCTCAACTCATTTTGATTTAAAGCGGATTTGAGATAAACATTTCAGGAGAGAAAATGTGTATATCCATCTGCACACGTATGCACATGCGACAGGGTTTGTATTTAGTCTGCTTCCAAGAGATTCTGTAGTAAGTTATATATGATGGCTGATTTTTGTCATCAGCGAGAAGAGCCCTAAGTTGTCTTTCTCCCCACTCCCCATTAATATATCTCCTGAGAGAGATAATTCTCATTATGCAGTAGTGGCTTTTTCCCCCTCTCTTTTTGGGGGCTTTCTTTCTTTCCCTCACATGAACACACACTGAGTATACATCATGTGCAGACTTTCCCCTAATCAGCCTATAATGCATAATCTATAAATCCATGCTCATGTTTTAAGTTTCCAATGAAGTTTGGAACACTGTTGTGAACCTGCTTTATTTTTCACTGTGTTTCTTCAGGGATCTTTGTTTTAAAGCAATAAAATCATTACCTTTGCTTTAAATTTATTTCTTTGTGATTAAATAGAAAACAGCATTAGTGAACAGTTTAAACAATATTTTTATATCAAAATATCAACAAATAAAAAAAATGAACCATAGTTGTTCCAAATATTCAGAATGGTGGCTTCCCATTCGCAGTCATATTTTGACAAAACGACTTCATGTTAATTGGAAATTACTAAATGTAACAGTGCACACATTCCAGACAGATAGACTTGTTCATTGAGCTTACCTCCAACAACGTAAAGTATCTGGTTTAAATTACTTAACTGATTCTTACTGAAGGAAGGGTTGGAAAGTTGGAAACTGTAGAGTAATTTATGTTTTGGGTCTTTTCATGAAGTTTAATGAAATCTGATTTTGTGAAAAGTAAAACAACACAATAATCCCTTAAGTGATCTTGGAGAATAATATGTGATTGTTATAAAAAAATTTGTGCTCAGGGGCTATTTTAATGAAACTAGATGAATACAAACAGGACTACTAAGTTGTTTTTCCAGTGATTTTTCTCTCAGATGCAAGACATTTAAGACTCCAGAGCATGCACATTAATGTGTTCAGATAATAAGAAAACCATTACTGGTTTTCTAACAGAGGAGCACAGTTATCTAGGGGCAATGCCAAGATCATTAGATAAGTATTATCTTTCCTATCACATCATTGTCTACATGAAATGCCATCTTAGGAAATATGGGAGAATATTATATTTGTTTCAGAAGCTTGAAAATACAATAGAATTTAAAGTACTGAAAATATGATTCTTAGTTGACAGTATCTTTGAAGTTGCAGAGGTATCTCTCTTTGAGATGACTTTAATAATGACTGACTTTAATAATGTTGGAAAGTAAGGAAAGATTTCAATAGCAGGCAGGATGTGATGAATGAATACAATGAAGGAACAATGAAGCTATTGACAAAACATGCTAACTTTTAGAATTCCATTTAAATAATTATTTTTCCTTCCAGGGCAGAGGAAGACACCCAAGTGCATCAGTGTTTATCAGATGCCAGGTAATAAAAATGTGAGTGACAGTCAATGGACTGTGACTGTAATATGATTGTGTTAGTGTAGGTGGGTAAGTGTGATGAAACATTTGTTTCTCTTCAAAGAATGTCTGTAGTTCTCAGTGGAGAAAGGGGAAGTTTGTAGAAAATTGAGGCCAGGAAAGAGAAGAGAGAAATAAGGCTAAAAACAGAATAAAGCAAATTCAGTAATTAAAAGATGATTTGTTTTTTACTTAAGATTTACTTTAGTCAATTGTTCCTGCTAGCTATTTAGATGAAATAAATGGAATATAGCTTAATAAGCAGATGCTCTGATACATTTTTTTCTTAAAGTGTCTGATTCCTGGCATCCAAAAGAAACTGGAATATAAGTTAGTATTAGAACCTGAATTTGTTCTGCCAGAGTGAAAATTGGTTCCATTAGGCATCAGTCACAGAACTCTCATAGACCTGGCTAGAGCTGTAGGTATTATGTACCCAAGTAGCTGAAATAATAAAGTCTTAAGTAATGGGGGAGGTGCTTTGGGAAACCACCCAGAGGGGTTTAATTTTTTTAAATGAAAGTTTCCTTATTTTATAGTCCTTATAAATGTGGAACAAGAAAAATTATCAGGGCGAGTGAAAGCTTAATCCTTGACCCTTTGGAGATAGCGTAAGAATAACTTAAAATGCAAAATATTCAATTGTGTGCAGTTTTTAACAAGGATTCATTTCTGGAAATTTTTCTTACCCACTAGTCCATACTTCCTTCTCACTGGAGATTTATAGTGCTCTGGGGAAATCCTGGGAAGAAGTGATGTATCAGACAGATATACTGTCCCAAAGCTTAAAAGTTAATGTCTGACTATATAACTAAAAATCTAAACAGTAATGGCCACCAACAAGAAAATCAACTGTGCCTTAGGTGAACGACTATATCCATTATATTAAGAGGAATAGGAAAAATGTGTGTGTTATCCAGAAGTTCATAAAATAAATGTGATTCATAAAATACACATGGATTTAAGTATATAAACAGTGTGATATCTCATAAATTAAATAAAATTGATTGGAACTCCTAGCATGTTCCTTATATGAAAAGATTTGATAGCTTTCATTAAATAATTAACTACATATTATAAGAATTTAAAAATCACTAATGAGAAATAGAACATTAGACTCAATAGAAAAATTAAAATAAATTAAAATTTCCTTAGTTTACCATAGAAATCTGTTTTCTATTACTTTTCCTTTTGAGCAGGAAGTGTGTCAACTTATTATTTTGGTATCAATTTCTCCTATGTATTTTGTTTTATCTACCTGTGAACAAATGTTTTTAGCTAAGTTAATAATACCAAATACAGTAATCATAAAATCCCAGAGGTAATATTGTGAATAGTACTTTAGAAGTATTTATGGATAACTCAGAAAGCTTAGTTACTTTAGTTAATTATTTTCTTATTCTGGACTTACTGCCACCTGATTTTTAACTTCTTTTCTCTACAATGGCAAATACCAGTGTTCTCAAGACATCAATATTTTCAACAGTTTTTGTAATTTGGGACTTGAACTGAGTCTGTCCAAGTTCCTCAGCAAACAGTTAAAAGTAAATGAAGGAAGTGCTTTACATTTCTTTTGTTGATTAAGGAAAAATTGAGGAATATTCCTGTGAATAAATCTAGGTATTGTTTAGTTCTTACAAAATATCTGGCTGATTTTTGGCTCCAAAAAATCACTGAGCAACAAAAAAGGTCCCATTAAAATTTAATTCCCAACTGGCTACTTTAAAGTAGTTCTGTAGATTTTGCCAGAAGCTGTGCGTCAGAGCCCAGCTCTTTCTAGGTTCTCACCCCTCCTAGATTCAGGGGGCATTGCTTTGCCCTGTGGGAGTGTTGTTGCTCTTCCCAATGGGCTTGGAAGAAATGCAATAGACAGTTTCACAAGTGTTGCCTTTGACAGCTTGTCTCAGGAGACTTAATATTCTAAGTGGCAAATGGCCAAAATAAGTAGGAAACTGAGGTAACTGCCAAGCTCCACTACTGATGAAGGTACTGCCATAGCTAACTAAAAAGCAGAAGGAATGTTTTGACATAAAAAAGAACTAGAAATTGAATGGTCAGTGGTGAGGGAGAACTGTTCCCCGTGTGTGTAGGCATAGAGGGAAGGATAGATATTTGTAGGTTTTTATAAAAATCTTTTAAAAAGCTATTTGAGAATAGAGTTTATAAAAACTCTTACAACAAAGCTGTTTGGGAATAGCTTTGTTGATTTTCATTTTGCTTTTCTTTGTTCTTTAGAAATCAGAGCTATATCATTAACAATACTTAGATTTGTCTGAGCTGTGAAAATATAGTGTGGAATCACAACAATTGTTTTAATGGCCACAGTTCATCCTGTTGCAGAATGTACAGCCCTTGGTAATGTGACTTTTCTGTTCCCATCCAGAAGTGAAATCTCTTCTCCACCCCCTGTAGAGTGTGGGCTGGCCTTGATGACTTACTTCAACAAATTTGATACGGTGGAAGTGGTGGTGTCCCAGTTCCTCAAGAAGCTTTGCAGCTTCCACCTTTATTCCCTTGGTGTGGAGAAGCCTAAGATGAAAGACCATGAAGAGAGAAAGGGCCCTGGCTGTTTCAGCTCTCCCTACTGAGCCTAGCCCCTCACACACCTGCTAACTGATTGCTGCCTCTTGAGCCCAGGCAAAATCAAGAGAAGATGTTCTGAATCTCGAGCAGAATCATGAAAAAGAACAGATCATTGTTTTAAGCCACTAAGATTTGAGGTTTGTTACACAGCAACAGATAACCATACTTGTCTTATTATCTGCAATTATAACAATCATAAAACTGAGAGAAAATTTGTTCTTGAAATGTCTAAATTGTGATCAGATTAAGCAGCTCTTAGTTTTTCAAGAGTCTGAGTTAGCGTGTGTGAAGTGACCACTGTGATTGCTATTGTAGCACTGGTTTTCATCTGTGCAGTTGGTGAGATTTAAGGAAGTCACAGTATTTCACCACAGCAAGAGCCAAAAAGTTCATTAGGTATATTTTTCTATCTTCCAGTTTACCACAGGTGACAAAGGTGCTGGCTATTGTACTGCCATGTGACAGAAATCCCCACTCCATGCTGTGGGAGGAGTTCATCACCACCTTCCCAGACTGCCGGTGACCCTTTCACTCACTGTTTTCCAGCCTTGCTAATACTTTTGCTGCTTTTCCAGTCTCTACCCATTGCACCATCCCCAAACGCAATCTACAAACGGTGGGTTTTGCTTCCAGCACCAGTATTTATTGCTGAGAGATCAACTAGGGAAGCAAAGCCATCCAGGGCATTCTGGAGAGAAGGGAGAGGATGTAGAGACATTACAGAAATGTCAGAGGAACCAGGGAAGTGAAAGTCTGGGAGGGGACTTGAAGGACTGAATAAGAGTTCTTATCCACCTCAGCGTGCAGCATGGAGGTGGGCAGACAAGTTGGAGCTGCAGAGAACCTGAAAGGCTGACACAACTCAGCCACCACAGTGGGGCCCAAGGGAAGAGCTCCTGGGCAGGTCCTGGGGCTCTGGGGTCTGCATTTGCACAACTAAGGCTTTACCTGGGAGAGCTGTTGGCCTGAGGGCCAGCAGTTGGGAAGCTATCTGGGACACAGCCTGGAGATGATGCAAACTGGGGCCTGCCAAACACCTGAGTCTGTCCCTCACTGTATCTGACTGTAGTTCTAGACGTGCCCCATTTTATCTGTATCCTGATGACAATGGCTGCTGCTTCACTGCTGCACAAGTTCCTCTCTGGCCAGAGCTAGCACAGTGCAGATCGCACGGGGAAGGGGACCTGGGAATTGTAGTGAACCAAGTGAGCAGCAGCACAGTCCAGCTTGCATCCCGTACATTTTTCCATGCCTCCTGGGGAAATGGTACCATTTATTTGAGGTCCATTGTGAAAGGCATAGAAGTACAGAATTTAGGCATTTATGTGTGTGGAGGGGAGCGAGGAATAGTATGGTTTTGAATGATTGGTCTATTTTCTATTGGAAAATAGAATCCAGACTATTTATTTATGTTTTTAATGATAATGTGGAATGGCTTGTTGACATAAGAATTTCTCATAAAATAATGTTAAATTTAAAAAATCAAATTATAAAATAGTTGATACTGCATGATCTCATTTTTATAAAAAGAATAGCTATGTACACCGAGACCTTGATCCAGACAGTAATTGTGGAGAATTGTGGATGATTTATTTTCTTTGCAACTCTTCACATTATCTGCATTTAAAAAATGATAATATTAATTTGATCTATGACTTTCTAATTTACAAATCACTTTGACCATTGAAACAATTCTTTTGGTCATAAAACTTCACTTGAACACACAGTTCAAGTGAAGCTGATATTAGAATATTAGATGATATTAAATGATATTAGAAACAAATTGGCTTTCTGAATGCAAATCAAAATGTTGGATTATATTCATCAATCTGATTAAAGTGGGCCTGTAACAAAATGATCATGATTATACCTTCGTTTCTGTATACAACTCATTTTATTTTTACACCCATGATTACCCATTAGATGCTCTCCTCTTATTTACATTCCTTTTCAGGATATGGAGAATAGAATAGATCTTAATCTTAATTTCTTATCCTATTCTATTTTTTAGCTGAAGACCAAGAAAGTTAAAAGTTAAAAGGCAGCAGACTTTAGAATCTAAGACAATGTCTGTGCCAGCCTATTTTTGGTGTCTAAGAATTATCTACAGTTGTGTTTTCCAACAATTGATTTCACATTCATCTCTATGCTCATTGTCTGCCCTCTGTCTCCCTTTAAACTGATCTTACGCAAGATACTAATGACCTCCTTGATGCCAAATCCAATGAACACTTTTTGTTTCTTACCATATTTAATTTTTGTGGGGAGAGGTGGGTAGTATGGATTATTGTTTCCTTCTTCACATTCTTTCTTTCTGTGGTTCCTAGGAGGTTTCTTCTTTGGCGATTTCTTTTGTTCTGTCCATCCCTTAAATATCTGTGCTAGGATTGTACATAACACTCTCTTCTATTCACTGGTGGCCAGAGTAGGCTTGCAGCCACCCTCAAGAACTAATTGGGTGCATCTCTTCACAATTCCATGTTCAATGATGACAAGTTGGTAGTTTGAAATTAACAACAGTGGGAGTATTTACACCACAGACATCAGCAAATGCTACAAATCAGGGCTGCATTTGCTGCAGAGCTGATTGTTAAACACTTAACAGCATTACTGCTTCTATTCTGGCTCTTCACACCCTCCCCAGATAATCCACATTTATAGTTTCAAGCACTAACTCTATACTGATGACTGTCATGTCTTTCATATCCAATTAAGATCTGTCTTTAGGTCCAGCTTTTCAAATACCTTCTGGCTTTCCTTGGCTATTCCACAAACATATCATATTTCCTCTTAAAATAACTCCTTTTTAAAAAAAATTGTCTGTCTTACTGAATGGCACCATCCTTGCTCTCTTTCTCATCCCTCATCTTCCCACTCCTTATTCCAACAGCCATCTAATATGCTTAATTACTACTACATTTCTTTCTAAACTCCATCTGCTTTTCTTCCTACAACATGGCAATAACCCTGGATCAGCACTTCGGTCCCAGATTCCTGCAATGACTTCCTAACTGACTTACCTGCCTTTGGTCGATTCTCTCTGCTGTAGCCATAATTATCTTCCAGAAGCACAAATATGATCATGTCGTTCCCTTGTTTAAAACACTTCAACAGTATATGGTGGGGACTTGATAATAGGGGCAATGTAGTAGCCACAATATCGCTCATGTGAAATTTGAGCATAAGATTGTATATCAATGATACCTTAATAAAAAAATAAAACAAAACAAAACACTTCAACGGCTTTCATTTTTCATTCCAACCCCTTCACGCCAAGATATTTCTGCTCTGGGGTTAGATGTGCAGTGCCCTCTCTCTGAAATGCTCTCATCTTTTCAGTTCTCCCCCATCATCGTTTAACTTAGAAATTGCTTCTATGTGGCAGAGACAATGCTATGGGGTCACCAATAATTTCATTTTCTTGCTAGGCCTCAGGAAACCTACATGACTAATCTCTCTTGCATTTAGGTGGACCATGTGGACAGTCCTGGCTAATGGATTGTACATGAAAGTGATGTGTGTTACTTCCAGACTCAAGTTGTTAAACATGGATATGACTTTGCCTTACACACCACCCCGCCTTCCCTCTACACCAGCTGGGCAGTGCCTGGGTAGACTTGATCTCTAAGTTGGTGTGATCACGATGCAGAAGCTGCCTGGATCCCTGAGACATTTTTGAAGGAGAGCATCAAGAGATCTGCCTGAGCTGAACAAAAAATAAGTATTTATTGTGTTAAATCACTGACATTTAGGAGTTGTTGTCTGGCCAGATAGTAATAAATGTCCTGATAAACACAGTTTGGGTATCTGCTCCTGAATCCCCTGGACACTTGGTTGAGTCCTCCTCTATCTGTTCCCTTAGCACTGTTAACTTATTCCTAATAGAGAACTTCTCCCTAAATAACATGAAAGCCTGTTTTCTTGTTTCTTTCTGGCAGCTGTAAGCTCTTTGTGGTTCCTGTGTGCCCAGCACAGCATCCTGCACAAGTGTGGTTTGCCAGCTCGCTACACTAACACAGACATCTTTGCTACCCTTTCTATTACTCCACTGAAGTCTCATATTTGCAAGAAGTCCAGATTCTCTCTTTGGAAGCTGTGCTGTCCTGCCAATTCAAGAATAATAGGAGCTTTTTCAGTCCAAAGGGATGAGCTCTGCTCTCAAACATCTGGCAGAGTGAGAGCTAGAGAATTGAATCAGTTCATGGGTGGGCTCCAGTTTACGGCTCTGCTCCTAGGTCATTGCTGTGATATCACTGCACAAAGAGTGGTTCTGTCCAGACCTGGCCTGCATTGCTGGCACAATGGCCCTGCTAGTCCAGATCTCAGCAAAGGCTCACATGTGGCCTCCCAAGGAATAGCTCTTCTAGTTCATGTTCATGTTCAGTTACTATTCCCAAGGCTGAGCCACTGAGACAAGGAAACTGGATCCAGAGAGATTTGCCATCCTTAATTGCATGCTCTGTTCCTCCTCTGGGCCTTCTAGAGGGCCATGATACAGGACCTGGGCCACTGGTGCAGAATTCTCTGTGGTGGTGACTCCCCTCTGAAGCCTTTGGTGAGGAACTTTGTCCCTACCAGTCCTCAGGCCTTCAGAGTGGCTGCAAGGACACTGACTCTTCCAGGAAGATGTCAGGGTTTGGTCACTTTCCTCACCAAGTTGGGGGTGCTTCTTGGTCCCCGCGCAAATTTACACACAGTGACCACTTCTGTTTACCAAGAGTTGAGGAACAGCCTTTTTCAGGCCACAAAACATCCTCTTAATCTTCCTCCCAGAGCAACAGGTGCCTATTCAACATGGGTTTGCATTGCTAATAAAAGGCCACTCATGGATTTTTCCTGAACAAAAAGCAGATATATCCTAAGGTGCCTTTCTCTATTTAGTTAAAAGAGCAGTTCACAAACTTATTGGCCACTGGACCCATTTTTACTCTTAAAAATTAATGAACTTTTATTTTGGGCATTCTGTTATGTCTTTTACTATTAGAAATTAAAATAAACTTAAAAAATATGTATTTGTTGATTCATTTAAAATAATAATAATAAACCCTATGCATATTAATGAAGTTAAAATATATTATATGACAATAGCTATATTTCCCAGAGGGGGGAAAAGAAGGCTTTAGTAGTATAAATCTCTACTTTCTGGCCTAACAGAAGATACTGGATTCTCATATTTTCTTCTGCATTCAATCTGTTGCAATATGTTTGGTTGAAGTAGTTGGAAAAAGGAGGAGTTATTTTAGTAGACTTTTTAGATAATCATAGATATTATCATTTGATATCACACCAAAATGTGACAAGTGGTAATTTCTTAAAATTTAGTTGCAGAGTGGAATCTCAAATCATATCAAATCCATTGATCTATTTTGCATTTTGAATGGATCTTTTCTTACTAACTTTGTTACATTGTGCACTGGTTATGTGGAAAATACTGGTCTACCAAATTATGCAGATCTCCTGAATGTTGACACAGCACATTAAGCAATATTAAAAATTTCACATTTGTTATTATGACCATTGAGCTCATTGGAAAACCCTTAAGTATTGGGGAAGCTATTGAGCTCACAGTGGCAGATACAAGTTTTCCATAATTCTAATTTTTGCTTAAAAGCTCAAATTTTATCACTGGTAACCAACACGGCTAGCTGTTTTCCTTGAAGTGACAGGCTCACTTCATTTATGTTTGAGCAAAAGTGCCAAATACCCAAGTCAAAATAATCATAGTCTGTCTGTCAGTTCTTTCAAGTAAAAATAGTGTTCCATGAAAAAGCTGCTAGTTTCACTCAGAACTCAGTCACACGAGTGCTTTCCCTTGGGGCAACCATCCTACTCTGGTATGCAGGAGAAATGTTTTATTTCCATTTTGTCACATAGAATATTAAAAATATGTGTAATTAAGGTTGAGGTTGAATACAATTAATGATTTAAGTAAAAGTGGCTTTACTTTTATCCATCATTGATCTATTCATCATTTTATATTATTTTTTGACTTTACTCTGAGTGCATGATAATAAAGAATATGATGGCTACCAGTACAGTCTGGTGTTACTGCTTTGATTTGTGCTAAGTGGCCAGCATTTTAACCCACCTTTGCTTTTGTACCACCAGTGCAACCTAAGTAGTGGAAAAAGGCAAATGACATCTTAGTAATATCAGGAAGATAGTTTTGGCTTTCCAGATCCCCTGAAATATAGCTGTAGAGTTGGTGTACGTGAGGAAAGAGGTGAGTTCAGGATCTTCCTACGTCACCCTCTTGAACCAGAACCCCAGGGAGCCATTTTAATAAAGATATTTTTTTCATCTCATTTGTAAATGTTTTCTTGCTTTAAAAAAATTCTCATGTAGTTGCTTATTTTTAAAACTTTGAACAGGTATTACACACACATGGTATAAAATTCAAAAAGTAAAGAAAGGTACACAGTGAAAATAACCATCCTTCTCTTTTCAGTTTTTAGCTGTTGAGGCTCCCATTGTTATCAGTTTCTTGAGTATCATTCAAGAAGTATTTCAAGCATTTTTATAAACATGTAATACATGTATATACATTTAAACATGTATAAAAATACATTATTTTTTCCTCACACAAATGGTAGCATACTTTACAAAATCTTCTGCACATCTTTTTTTCACTTAATGATATATCTTGAGTATATTTTTTTGTAGCACTGCATATAGAGCTCTTTTTTTTTTCAATTTTGGCTGCTTGTTATTTCATGGTTAGAAGTACCATCACTTCTTTCACTAACCCTTTTTAAAGGAAACTTAGATTTTCTAATAATTTGCTTATAAATAAAGCTGTAATGAGTATCCTTATATAATTTTGCAAAAGTGACAATATATTTATAGAATAAATTCCTAAGAGTGGAGTTTTTAGGTCAAATATAGGTGTGGTTAAAATTTCAGTAGCTGTTTCAAATTACCCTATAGACAGGTTATAACAATTTGTACTTCCACAGATTAATTTTAATCTTGAAGTCCAGGCTGACCTGAGATGACAAAGACTTGGGGTCAGCCAGGCAGCTGAATTTTGGGTTACATAGAAATATCTTACTTGTCTGTTTAGCACAGCTTTGGGACTTCTCATGCCTGTGGCTTCCTTTATGGGTCATATCATGTGGGCATTGGAGGTCTTGGGGTGCTTTTCACTAGCTTCTTTTGCCAGTTTCACATCCTCTGTCCCCTTTATAAGCTCCTTTTCTTCATGCCTTACTTGTTTCCCTGGGTGATTAGTTCTTTCTATGCCTTTATGTTTCACAGATGGATACTTTTCTGAACTATACCTTCAATGCAAACCCGTGTACTCTTTGTTCCCATTTGTATACTACTGTATACATTCTCGGAAATTTCAGGATGGAGGCAGGAGTAAATTTTGATGTATTTGAGGGAAAGTGAAAGGAATGCTCTATCCCCCATGAGCAAAGGGTGGTGGCATGAACTTCAAGAGAAGCTAATGGTGGGTGGGTCATGACTGAATTGCAACAGTGGTTGTCTGTCTGGTATCTCACCTTCTTTCTGGAGGCTTAAAAAACAACCCCAAGGCCTTTTGCTGGAAAATAAAATAAAATAGTGACTTGATTGTGATAGACCTCCCAGGTCCAGTGTCTTCCTTTATAAACCATTTTCCAGCCCACTGTGAGTGAGAGTTACCTTTCTAAAATACAAGTCCTATCTTCAACTTGAATGTCTTGCCTTTGTGGCTGCCAGAAGAAAATCTAAGTGATTTAACACAAGGTCATTAAAAATCAGGAATCCTGCCTTTCCTCCAAGCTGCATGTTTCTTCCATTCTTTCCTTCCACCCTCTTAGCTGCTTCTGTCCTTGATGCAGCAGCTACATGGAACCTCTTACTGTTTTACACCTCCATTTCCTTCTTAGTTTACTTACTGAATGGTGATCTGGTTATATGAATTCCTCTCTACTTTTCCTCATAAAGAATCCTTGAGACAGAGATAATCACTCTCTGTGTTGCAAGGCAAGTGAGTGTGCACCTGTGTTATTCACTCACCACACTACACCATGGTCATCTCACTGGGTCTGTCGCCCTGGTTGGCATGCAGTCCTAGAGGGCAGGGGCCAAGTATCCTAGTCGTCTTTGTGGTTCCAACAACTCACTAAGGCTGGCCCGTCTGAGGCACTACGTACAGATTTACTGACTCAGTGATTGAGACCCACGCTCTAGATTAATGTATGTGATTTGGGGCAAATCCTTTATTCTCACCTGGTTTCAGTATTCTTTATTTGTGAAACGGTCACTTCCTTTCTTAAAATTTTGTAATCCTGGGAGGATGGATACTGTTTCAACTCTTGGAATTAAAAATTAGAAAGTGTTACTTTTGCTTGTTAACTGACTACAATCACACTTCATTAATATGAAATCTGACAAGTGTTGGCCATTTTAGGTTTGCTGTATTGCTGAGCATGAGCTGTAGAGCTCTGCCATACCTAATCAAAGAGCTTGACATACTGCGTTATTTATTCAAGACAGTACCAGAGAGCCTTCTGTGTATGTGAATGTCTCATGTTTTTCTGGTATTTAACCCCAGCTTTATTAAAGTGTGATTGACAAATAAAAATTATATGTATTTAGGCTGTACAATGAGATTTTTTTGGAAAATTTTTTATATTAGTGAAATATGTATAACATAAAATTAACCATTTAACCATTTTTAAATGATCCTCCTTGAATTTTATTGGCAAATAATTCAAGGACATCATTCCAATCCCCCCTCCAATATTTAATAATATATTGAATATCTGTCTATATCAATATATAGATTTCCCTTATAGCCAGTGGAAATATGCCTATTTCTGAGAGGTTCATCACTTAGAATGAACAGTATATCATGTTTCAGTCTATTTTGTTTATTAAAATGCAATGATAATGTATAGCCAAACCTTAATAAATTCTTTAGCACGTTAGAAGTAGATGGTTGCAAAGCCAAGATAAATATTTTGGAGAGGAATCAAAGATTAATTTAAAAATGTGTGAGAAGAGTTTGAACTTTAATTGGGTTTTAGAAATAGTCTTTTGGCTTCTTTCTTTAACCTTTACTCCTAGTTTCTGTACATACGTATAGACTGGTAGGAAAAGTAAATGTAATAATTAAGTCATGATGTTTTGAGTTTGTTTCCTCTCTTACCTGGTATAACCCAGATTTCAGAAAAAATTATTTTCTTCATCAGTTTTATTTACCATAATAAAAGGCACATTCTTCAGAGCAAAAATAGCTTTAATAGAAAACAGTTAATGGCCAAATCTGAGAATGCATTCCAGTGTAAAAATGTTCTTACCATCTTTCTGAAGTGTTGTCATGCTGTTCAGGTTTAAGCAAGGCAGGTTTCTTCCCATTTCATGGCTGAGGGATGTTAGAGTAAACCAGTTCAGCTGTTTTTGTATAAAATGATTTTCAAAAATCCTGGTGACCTTTTTCTGCCCTCATATAACTTTAAGAACAGTTGGACATAAAAACTTCAAACTTTACATATTCATAGCTCTCTGAGGAATACAATCATTGTTAGTTTGAGAAAAAGCTTAGTATTTTCTTGAGTTGGAAAGCTCTAATATTACATGTTTGCATATGCTTGGTATGTAACTCTTTGTCTGCTGATGAAAAGTGATAGGAGACTTTTATAGCATATGCTAGATGCTGTTTTTTTACTTTATTTACCATGTTGCAGAACTTACATAGACATATGGAATTTATGCTGTAACCCTTATATTGAAGTTAAAACTTAACATATGTTCAGCAATATAAAAACAACTCTTACTATGACATTGCTGAAATCATGAAGAAAATCTTACAATGGTAACTCTGAAGAATTGATCTCAGCTATGTTCATGTCCCATCCAGGAAGGCCTGAGTGTTCTGGCACTCCATGGGAAAGGGCTTTTTCTTGGAAGGTTCCATAAAAGACTTTCACACACATTCTGGATACAGCCCTAAGCAAAGACTGTTGATTGCTAGTGTGGTCAGTCCTCTGACACCTGGTGTGTAAAAATAACTTTCATCAGAGTTCCATTCAGAGCACTGAAGGTTGTTAATGCTTCATACATAACCCCTTGAACATTTAGCTACCAACTAGCATGCAAGCCCTTTGTATCATCTTCTCCTCTGATTTGAGTTCCATATTGTTGCATATTCCCTTCTCCTCATACATCTTCCAACTGTTGTACTCTGATCTCTGGAATCTCTTCCGTTAGAAACAAACCCTCCTGTACCCTAAGCCTCTTTCCAGAAGTCTTCTTTTACCTACTCAAGGACATGCTGCTCATTCTTCCTACAGCCCTTACAGTTGCCAGCAGGGTTATTTTCCTGGTAGTCTCTATCCCTGTAAAAAAAAATTCTTAATACCAAAGGAATAAAAGAAAATAAAAACAAAAACTCTCTCTTATCCCCAACTAGGAAATAAACATTGTTATATTTTTGAGTATATCTTTCTGAACATGTGTAATGATTATACTATATACATATTTTTCCATGTAACGATATACTGTAATTTTCTTTAAATTTTTTTTATTGTGAATTATTTCAAAGATATAGAGAAAAATAGAAAAAAATATAAGGAACACTTGCATACCCACTAGCTGGTTTTATGAATTTTACTAGGCACGGATATTTTTGCTTATCACTTTAGATTCATTCTTTACCCTTCTGCATGCTGATGAAGGCCCTGAGAGGCTGGCTTGTAGGAAATAGTTCACTGCCTTCCTCTCCAGCAGAAGGGGTTGGAAGGGTCGGAGGTCTGTGAGATCAGGATATTTATTTCTC
Source organism: Manis javanica (assembly GCF_040802235.1). Lineage (NCBI taxonomy): Eukaryota > Metazoa > Chordata > Mammalia > Pholidota > Manidae > Manis > Manis javanica. Next base: position 109,122,560 of record NC_133157.1, read on the forward strand.
CCACTCCCCATCTCCATGCCTGCCAGGTTGCTCCTTGTTGGCTGAATCCTTTTACTGAAAGTCATGGTTCCTATATGATGGGCATAGCTATTCTTTCTTGGGTCCTGATGACATCTCCACGGCTAGGGTTGAAACAGCTCCTTGTTGTGATTAGCTCCAGCATTCTGTACTGTCCCTTGTCAGTTTCCTCAAATGCTATCTACAGCTGTTACGGGTTGAATTATGCTCCATGCCGCCCCCCCCCCACTCCCCGCCATTCATATGTTGAAGTCCTAACCCCAGCACCTCAGAATGTTACATTATTTGGAGATAGGCTCTTTACAGAGGGAATAAATTAAAGTTAGGCATTTGTGGTGGGCCCTAATCAAATATGACTGGTATTCGGACATAGAGGCAGATACACAGAGGGAAGATGGTGCGAGGACGCAGGGAAAAGAGGGCTATCAAAGCCAAGCAGAGAGGCCTGGAGCAGATTCCCCCATCACAGTCCTCAGAAGACATTAACCTTCTGAGAAGTTAATTTTAGATACTGTATGACAATCAATTTCTCTTGTTCAAGCCACCTTGTGTGTGGTAATTTGTAATGGTAGTCTTAGAAAACTAATATACCACCTTTAAAAATAGTCCTTTTGTTTAATAATATTTAATTCCCTAGTTTGAGTGTGATGTGATTATCTGTCTCCTTTTGGAACTAGACTGATCTGGAGATATAATCTATCAATTTATATATCTTTTATTTGCTTCAGGTATCTTTTTTGTTGTTGGGAAATGGAACCCTGCAGATCCTTGAACCACTTTCATGTGAATACACATGTTTGCACAACATTCTGAACATCTGTAGGAAGTCTGATCTGGACTACTCCTTCAACATCAGCCCACTCCTAGACAATTTCCACTCATATATAGATAGGACCCTCTGGACCTGTGTGTCCCTCCAGGATGCTATAAATTCATTGGTCACTTTGACCAAAATCATCCGTGGAATCACTTGCTCTTTCTGTTAAACAGTAACAGTGCTAGTAAGAGTATCATTGTTAAATACTATTTAAAGAGCTGTTTCTATGCATATGAATGTTTGAATCACCCCAAAAATCAGACCAGGAAGCAATTGTTGGCTTACTGAAACTCACACATCTGTTTTGTGGAAATCTCTTTTATTGTATAAAGGCAGGCAATATCTAAGCATTTTACCTCAAGACTTTATATTTACATCCAAATTGCTATTTCTTAATTTATTCCCAATAATTCATTAAATCCACTTAAAAAAAGTACTCCTACTAAAGAAGAGGAAATTTGTAATGTTCCTGATTTCTAAAAAGGGAACAAAAATGCAAACAGCTTTACACTGGAAACACCCTATTAAAAAAAGTAAGACCCTTCTTTGCCAAATTAAACTTTAACATTGACAAGAGGTAGTGAAATCAAGCTTTATGTTCACTTGCCTATCTTAGATAATTAGCAAAGCATGTCTTTCAAACAGAATTAACCAAGGAAGAATGAGCAGTTTAAGAAAAAAGAAATGTAACAGCCTTGGGGAAAATATAACTAGGAATTGAAAATTCAACCCATATTACATTTTGAGCTGCTGAATGTGATTTGACTATATGGAAAAGTGGTCTGGTAAATCCCTCCAACCACCATCTTAAAACATGGCACTGAAAGCAACACTTCTCACTTAGGTTAGTATTTCATTGCAGCTTTCAAGATAATATGCTGTCCATTTTTTAATAACATTTAAAATGTTCATCTCTCTTTGACTGAGCACTTATAGCAAAATTATTAGTGCTTATGGCTTACTGCAGACAGTATTTATGCTGCTTTCCAGAAGCCACTTTTATCTGTTGAAAAAAAAATTCCACTGTAGGATTTCCAACCTTTTAGGCGGACGTCTGACTCTATTAGCTCCTAAGGAGAAGAACCATAAATAATCTTCCCATTTTACATTCTATGCTTTTAGCTGAAGCATTAATCATGGAGGTTTTTGTCTTTGTCTTGTGAGAAAAACCAGTCTTATAGTTGGAAAATTTGGTTTACAAAATATGGTTTTGAGGGTAGGCAGGAGTAGGGGTTGGATATAGAAAGAAGAGGAGGTCTTTGCTGGGTTTTATGACTAAACAACTTTGAGAGCACATGGGCTTTCTTTATAGCATGAGATAATATCTCAGAGATCACCTAGCAATAGATTTGGGAGGAGGGGAGACATATGAGCTCTTTCAGGTCGGAAGGGTACCATTCATTCATCATGTGACAATGCCCTTGAGCCTCCTAGGGTCCCAGCAGTCGATGTGGCTCCCAAAGAGCTGAGTGTTTAAACCCGCTGTAGGGGGTAACATTAGAGCAGATTAAGGCTGATTAACTGCATTTCTTTATACATGGGCTTTCTCTGAAATTCACATGCATGCAATTTAATTATTATTATCATTATTTTTCTTGTCATTGAAATGACAGGTGTTCTTGGATATATTTCATTCAGTAAACAGGCATTTTCTTTCTCTTACAAGGTGATCACAGGAGAGCAGCTTTTTTACCCAATTCTTGATTTCTCTCTCTCTTGTTTTTTTCAGAAGGCACTACATCACCCTTAGGAGTTAGTGTGGCAGAACTTGATGGTGGTGGTCTGGCTCAAACATTGACCCCCTACATCATCTGCTTCTTGAACTAGGTGTATGCTAGGTCAGTAACTCATTTCTGAGCCTTGAAAATTGCTTGTTTGATTTGGTTTTACCTACTGATGAAATTTGCCTTTTAATTTTGTTAATGCTTCCACACTATTTCTGATTTGAATTGGGTTAGTTCCAATTTTAAGGAACAAGTTTAATTGACTTGGATTAATAGCAGTAGTAACTTACCAGATGGCAGTGTTATTCATCCTGGTCTTGAAGTCTCCAATTCTGTAACGGCTCTAAGTGGGAATAAAATGACTGAATTACTATATACAAATATTTCCTACGCTTCTCAAAATTGCTTTAAAGAAGCAAACACTATGTCAGGTTTTCTTTTCACTTTTTATGAATCTCAAAGAAATTTATCACACTGTTTTAACTTTGGTATCTCTTATCTCATTCTTTTCACCGTTAACCTGCTGTTCTCCTATTATTTAAATATTATTATCCCCAAGAGACTCACGTTAATTGATAAGGTAAAATAATCTTTCCATTAAAGACTAGTATATATTTTTCTCTTCTGATAATGTGAACTATAGACTCCTAATTTTCCTACTTGCTTTGGCTATTTGGGTGTTTAGAACAAAATGTTGTCTCAGTTCTTAGAAATATATTTTCTGCTTTCTTTTTCCTTGAACCTGATTTCCTTTCTTTAAGTTTTAGATCTTTATTATAGGTCTCTTGGTTATTCAAATTCATTTAAGAATGTAGTGGTTACAGCTAAAAATATTTTCTATAAATAATTATGAATTTTTGCACAATCGGTAGATGAACAGTATTACTGAGCAGCTGTAATGTTGTAAAAACTTTATTTGGCAACCTGAAGAATGACTCACTTGTCTGATGCTTTTGTAGAAAGTTCCCTGGCATTTTGACATAACGTGGGAAGGAGATGGGAAATCCTGAAACATTAATGTTGCCTGTCAGTTTAATGGAATGAGGAATAGAAATGAAATTTAAGTCATTCAGGAGGGATTGTGTGTTTTCTATGAAAGTCTCCTGTATGCTAGGCTGTATTAATTGAAATTAGCATATAATTTGGATTCAGTCAGCATTTGGTTCTGACTTCAGGTTTTAAATTGCTGCTTCCATATATTTTGGACTAATTGCTTAATTTTCTTAAACCTCAAGTGTTGTATCTCAGGTGTTTCATCAGCAAAATGGGGATTATGCTGAATTGTTTCCATGAGAATTAAATAAGGTACCTGGCACCAACAGACCCAATAAACAGTATTTATTATTATTTAGATAAATACATCCTAAGAGGTGAGTGTCAATGTCAAACATAAATCACATATGTCCCATCTTCAGAGTGATCATCCTTGACCCTCGATCTAAATCAGGTTCCTCTTTCACAAAGCTCTCTTTTCCCTTTATAGCACCTGCTGCTATTGGTAGCTGTGCATTTTTCTTTCTGTAACTGTTCAACACAGTGGTTGCAAACTCAGGCCTAATGACGGAGACTGTGTGAGGACTGGGAAGACCTCCATGTGTCTAACCAGGGCACCTCCCACTTGGAGCTGCCGATTGTTCTTTGAAGGGAGTGAGGGCTCAGTGCTATTGGATTTTTCAACTTGTCATATAATTCAGAACTCTGACTTTTTATGGGAAATGTTCTGGTTTTAAAATGTAGCGATATAATCCAATTTAAAAAAGACATTGTGTGGGTCAAACAAAATTCATCTGTGGGTCAGTTTACAATGTCTGGTTTCTGTCTGTCTTCATGACTCACCTGTGTTATGTTCACTACTGTTTGTGCCATTTCTGTACAGTAAGAGCACATAAAAGGCACGAAATAGTTATTGAAAAAGAGAGAGAGAAGGAACAAAGAAAGGAAGAAAGGAAGGAAGGAAGAAAGAGAAAGAATAAAATGAACGCAATTGGTTTCTGTTTTTCTTTCTGTAAAGAATAATATTGGAAAGATTGCCAATACTGAAAATATTAGACAGTCTGAATAAGTTGATAGGTTCCATATCTAAGAGTTTAAGTTAATATAAACCAAGGAAGAGAAAGGGCATTCACTGCTTCTCTGTATATTTTTTAGGGAAAAATAGAATTATGAATTTTGTTGCTTTTATAACCAAATGTTAATAAAATGAAAATGTTTTAGTCCCTCAGAGGCAAAATTTGCCATGTGTAAGGATTGTATTGAATGGACTGTTGGTTGCATATTGTCAAACCAATGTTTGTTTGCTGGGAAATAGAGTTTAATCTCTGACCTCAAGTTTTATTGTGTAATGAGCTCATCAAATACACTGAACTGTGGATTTCCATGGTAGTATGATTTGTGTACTGACTTGAACTCTGGAAGTCATTGCAGCTGTCATTTGGTGAAAAATAGGAAAAAAGAGGCTTTGGGGAGCTTAGATTTCTAGAGCCAGTGGAAGGAGGAAAAGCTCAATGTTAGATTATTTAAAGACTGTCTAAATTGAAGTGGCTGTCTTTGACATATTTGTAAATATAAGGATTCCTAGAGATTTGTCTTTAGGGACACAAAATATGCATCAGTTACTAGAGTGGTTTGCTGGTTAGATTACTGAATCGGAAAATTGCAGATCAACAAATGTTCATAATAGATACTTACTATGTATCCTGCACTACTTCAGGCACTGTGGCCCCTGAGAGTATTGGAAGTGGTAGTAGAGGGGACCATCCATGTTCTCAAGGAGTTCACAGCCTCATTGGGGTGACAAGACCAATTAATTGGGGAAGCAAAAAAGGCTCTATGATTATAGGTTAAGCCATGTGTTAGACTGTAAGTGTAACAGGACATCAGAGGGTAAAACTCATAGTAGGCTTCATAGATTAGGTAAGACTTCAGCTAGCGCTTCAAGAAAGTATCATGATTTAGAGAAGGAATGAATATACAGTGCCACCATGGTCCTCTCTGTTTAAAAGTATATTAGCTCCTATCTTGAGCTTTTCTGAAAAAAAAAAAGAAAACTGTTTTTTGTTTGTTTCTATGAATGTATCTATTTAAAATATTTCTCTGTAATTCCCATATTTAGCCAGTCAAGTCCTATGGCTTCTACATTCAGATTGGGTCTCTTACAGATAATATTCTAGTTGAGAACTCTTCAATTTCATGCATAAGTTTTGATTTGTCTAAGTTTACTCTGCAAGTGGCAAAGCCAAGAAGAGAAGCAAAGTCCTGTGCTTTGTCTCTGAGCCCACATGGTGTGGCCTCCCCTTCAACAATCTTAAAATCTTCTCTGTTATTGGTTAAGTAAACCATAGCACATTCTTAAAATGGAATGCTATGCAACCATCATAAATAATCATTTAAACTTAACACTCATTGTTGTGGAGGTTTTTCACAGAATATTGTTAAATGAAGAAAACGATTAGGAAATATGATGCCATCTTTGTAAACATGTACCTTTAAACACATGCTTGCATAGGAAAGATCTGGATGTTTTATTTTATCCTAAAACACTAATACTAGTTGTTCTGAGTAGTGGTATTTTAGGTAATTTAGATTTTTTTTTCTTTGTAACATCTCATTTTTTCACAGTGATCTTTTATTATTTGTATAATTAATGAAATGTTAATATCCCCTCCTTCAAAAACCATGAAGGGCTCCTTATTGCTTACACCAGGAATTAGAAAGATTTAAACCCCTGGTTACATATTTTAATCAAGTGGGTTATTAAAAATAAACTTACCAGTGCTCATGTCCTGCTTCAGACCAATGACATCAAAATCTCTGAGGGGCTGGGCCCTGGTTTTGGCTTTTTAGTTGGTTCTAATGTGCAGCCAGCATTACCTGGGAACATAGCAGAACTATAAAATCTTAGATCTTCTGAGACAGAAGTAGACTCAGGAACTGGGGTCTGGAAAGCTGTTTTAACAAGTTTTCCATTTCTGTTTGCAAAGTCCAAGCAGGGCTGTGCTTAGACTGGGAGGATACAGGAATGCAATGGTTGATAAGATCAAGGCGAAAATTTGGATGAAAATTGAAATGATTGAATGAGTTCGTATGAAGTATGTGTGTCCTTTACCTGAATGTGTATGGGAATGTATATCATATCTGACTAAGGAATTCTTCTCCTACCTAGAATTGTAAAACAGAAGGCATATACATCTGCCCTTCAGCCAATATTGATTTGACATGCTCAGTGGAAACCAATAAGATAATCCAAGCCCACACATGTTGCTAATTTAGAAAAATAAAGAATATCTGGTAGACAAAAATTATGACTTTAATTCATGCCCTGTTAGACTCTGGAATGCTGGCACAGACAAATTCTCTGTACAATAGCCCTGTGTGGAGTACAGGCTGAGGTTTATGGGAAAGCCAGTGAACACCACCCAGCAGCGACCACTGGAATTTTGGACCATAAAATTCCCATTTGGAGAGATTACTAGCTTGCTATCAGACATTAAATGAAACTGTTCTGATGGCTGAAGGACATAAAATAATCTTGAAACCTGAAATACCCAAAGACTAGGTGATGTTGAGAAAACACTAATGGGGAGGACAGTGCCCAGAAGTATTTCATAATAAAATGGGAAGAGTTTGTGCAGAGACATGTTACCATGGGAATGCTGGGTACTCACTGTTTTGCTGTAAGAAAGCCTTTGCCTTGGACTTCTGGGAGATAGCGTTTTGTTTGCCTGGGGGCTTTGAGCCCTACCGATACCATATTACAGGGTGTGTACTTTGGGTCATGCCAAGTCATCTTGACCTCCTGAAGGGCTGGAGACTGAATGAGTGAAGTGGACAGGCAGCTATGCTTACAAGATGGAGCCCAAGTAAATACTCTGGACACCAGAGTGAGCTTCTACTGCTGGTAACACTTTGTGCTTACTGCCGTCTTATTACTGGGAGGGGTTAATGCTGTGCACAATGCCATGGAAAGCTCTGTGTTTGGACTCTGCTCTATGAACCTCCTCCCTTGGCTGATTTTAATCTACCCTTCAGCTGTACTGAGCTGTAGCTGTGAGTATAGCAGTTTTTGGTTAAGTTCTGTGAGCCCTTCTAGCAAATTATCAAACCAAAGATGGTCTTGGGGACTGTTCCCTCTAACTTTGCAGCATCTGTCTCTCACATCTAAGGTTTCCTTGGGAATCTGTTGGTAGTTGGGTGCCAGCTCCCATTTAAGCATGGGTGTCTAAAAGCTGTGTATTGCACTTTAAGTCTGGGAAAAGGAAATCCTGGGGCAAAATACCTCTAAAAACCGAAATTAATCAAAGGGAGAAATAAAGTTTAAAACCCATTTACTGCTTTCAAACTGCAGTCCCGGCCGTCTCTCTCCCCTGCTCCGGAAGGAAGGAAGCAAGCAAGCAAGCCCCTCCCCTTAACCTCTCAGGTTCAGACTTGCTCTCTATTGCCCAGGTAATTACCCATTGACATGGAGATGAACTGCTCTCCACCCCTGAGGATATGCAAATGCACCAAAGCCAGACGAGATATTTTGGAAATGTTGCAATTTTACCCACAGGTACCTATCAGCTGCAAGTCACAGTAGCCTGGCAGTTCAGTGGGGAACCTCCAAATAGGTGTTTGCTCTGCAGAAAAGACTTTGCTAAGTCCTGCAAAAGGGGGGTGCCTGGTTGTCAATGTCCTGTAGGCTGAGGAGAGAAGAGCAGAGTGGCAGTCTCAGTATCCTGCATGCATTTGCTAATTAACCCCTCTGTTTTGCCTTGCTTTCAATCCTTCCTTGGTGCCCAGTCCTAAGTCCCTCTCCATTTACCCTCCAGAAAATAAATCTTTTGTGGGGATGAGGCAGTAGCACGTTTATTTGCAGCTGGGAAGGGAAATGAGGATCTGTTTGCTTCTCAAACAGACTTCCAACAGTCCTTCTATTTCACCATTAACCCCACCCTCCCTCGCCCATTTCTGCTCCACTTTCAGTGGTGCCTGATGCCACTAGTTCCTGAGCCTTGGGGGGCTTCTTTGCTAAAAATCCAATTGCTCCTTGGCCTTCTTCACTATCAGTTTAGGATTTGGTTAATTCTGGTGCGAAATCATTTGTCACTTAACGATGTGCTCTCCAGCTGTCCCAATTTTGATGTTTTGTTTTCTCTCCTGTCTCCCTGAGTTTGTTTATTTAAACCTTTTGGGTGGACTGGGTGGCTTCTGTTGGGTTCATCAAGATCTGAGTTCAGGATATCACTTGAAATTTCCTAAGATTTTTAGTGATGGGATCAGGAGCAAACACTCTAAAACTGTCAGTGACTCGGGTGATTGTCCGGTGTCTGCCCCTCCTCCCCTGCTCGCTGAAGTCCAGGCCTCGAGGACAAGGCTACCTAAGTAAAAGGCAGTGACAGCGGGGTGGGGCTGGGGCTGGAGCCTGGCCCAGGTGGGTCCTAGGCTGCCAGGTCTTGCCATTACATCGCTGTCTTCCTGGAGACGAGAAGGAAGCCCTATTACACAGCTCAGCCAGAGGTTTACAAACCAGGGCCCATAGAGAGGTTTTGGGGTTCTGTGTATGTTTGGCTAACATTTTATTTTAAAGTAAGTTTAAAGCACAGTGTTTATGACAATTTATACCAATAAATGCTGCTTTTATTGTATTGAAAACCCCTTCACTGTTTTTTTTGAGTATGATTTGAGGTGAGAGTAGAAGTAAATGCGGTTTCAATCTTTACCCAGAGGTCAGGGCTTCCACTATGAGACAGAGTGGCAAGGAGGACATAGAGGGTAGGTAGATAATGATGTTGTTGAATAACTTCTCAGGAAGCAAGATAAAAATGGCCTATTAAAATGGTTTCTTATTTTTCATAAGTGGGGAATAGGGTTTTAAATTCTGTCCTTGATAATCTGGTTTTATGCTGCTTTATCACTGCTGATATAAAAATGGCAAATGGGAAGGCAACAGTGTTAGGGGGAGGAAGTGAGAGATGATAACTGTTGATAAATGAAAAGCTACAAGCAGAAAACAATAATGAGAAGACAGAAGGATGAGAATATCCACCCTCTGGCTTTCTTTTCTCTTCCCTCTTTCCTTTTTCTTTCTTTCTTTTTGTACTCAAGGAGCATAATCCAATTATGAATTCATGCCCATTGTTTAATAATAAAAAAGAGACAAAAAGATGGCGGCATGAGAGGCGAGACAGAAGCTTCCTCTTAAAACTGCTTACAATATGAAAATTTAATTAATATGACTAATCCTGAAAGAGCAACAGGAAAGAGGACTGTGCCAGACTGCATACACCTGGAGAAAAGAGCAGACCTCACAGAACAGGGTAACGTACCAAAGCTGTGGCCTGGTGGGATGCAAGCCCTTCTGCCACCCCAGCTCACTGGCAGGAGGAAGAGAAACAGAGCGGGGAGGGAGTGGAGGCCTGGGACTGCTGAATACTTAACTCCAGAGATCTGCTGTAGCAGCACAAACCTACATCTCATGGTGCTTGCATGGTACTCTCATGATTACGGGGTAGAAAAGCTAAGACAGGCAAAATTCCTGGAGAGACTGAGATCCCAGTTGCTTGTGGAAAGCAGGGATCCATATCCGGCTGCTCTGGGACAAAAGAAAGGCAGGCAGTCTGAGAGACTTCCTAACAGCAAGAGGGCTGCTAAAGGGCAAGGAATGCACAGAGCTTACTGCTCAGAAGAAAGGACAGGTAGATAAAATTGTCAGGGTGCACTCTGCCCAGTAGGTTGGGAGCTTTCACGATCTTCAGGTGCTCCAGCTCCCTGGCTGGTTATACAGCTCCAAGGACCCCCTCTATGATAGGCAGCCTACTGTGCCTTTCTCCCGGCTAGCCCCACCTGGCTTGCAAACTGGCAAACTTGACCCTGGTGTTAGGCCAGCCAGAGGGAAGACCTGTTTACAGCAACTACAAATGCAAGGCATAGAGGCTTATACCTGTGTGCTCAGCCCACAGTTCTGGCAGTGGAGACAGGCATAGCAGCTGGGAAGCAGGAAACAGCTCTTTCCTCCCCCAAGGCACCAATACCATTCCCCTGTGACCCCCAACATTGTTTCAGGGGCTGAGCAGCTCTAGAGAGTAGAGCTTTGGGACCCTAGAGGGTGCCATATACAAATGTGAAATGCCAAAGGAAGCTGTTTCAAAGTAAAATTATTAATACAACTCCTGAGAAAGATTTAAATGACATCAACCTCATGAATCTTCCTGAAAGAGATTTCAAAATAAAAATCATTAACATGCTCATGGAGGTACGGAAAGATATTCAAGAACTCAGGAATGAATTCCGGTCAGAGATCCAATCATTGAAGAGCACAGTGGAGGGTATTAAAAGCAGATTAGATATGGTGGAGGAGATGAAAAATGAAATAGAAACTAGAGAAGAGGAATACAAAGAAGCTGAGGCACAGAGAGAATAAAGGATCTCTAAAAATGAAATAATATTGAGAGAACTGTGTGACCAGTCCAAACAGAACAATATTCGCATTTTAGCGATACTAGAAGAAGAAGAAGAGAGACAAAGGGGTAGAAAGTGTCTTTGAGGAGGTAATTGCTGAAAACTTCCCCAATCTGGGGAAGGAGATAGTCTCTCAGGCCATGGAGGTGCACAGATCTCCCTATACAAGGGACCCAAGGAAGATGACATCAAGGCATATAGTAATTAAAATGGCAAAGATCAAGGATAAGGACAGACTATTAAAAGCATCCAGAGAGAGAAATAAGATCACATACAAAGGAAAGCCCATCAGGCTATTATCAGACTTCTCAGCAGAAACCTTACAGGCCAGAAGGAAGTGGCATGATGCATTTAATGCAATGAAGCAGAAAGGCCTTGAACCAAGACTACTTTATTTGGCAAGATTATCCTTTACATTTGAAGGAGGGATTAAACAATTTCCAGATAAGCAAAAGCTGGGAGAATTTACCTCCCACAAACCATCTCTACAGTGTATTTTGGAGGGATTGCTATAGATGGAAGTGTTCTTAAGGTTTAATAGCTGTCACCAGAGGTAATAAAACCACAGTAAAGAAAGTAGAAGAGCTAATTACTAAGAAAATGCAAAATGAAATTAACTATCCCCAAAGTCAATCAAGGGGTAGACAAAGAGTATAGAATGATACCTAATATATACAGAATGGTGGAGGAAGAAAAAGGAGGAGAAAAAAAAAGAACATTTAGATTGTGTTTGTAATAGCACATTAAGTGAGTTAAGTTAGACTCTTACATAGTAAGGAAGTTACCTTTGAACCTTTGGTAACCACGAATCTAAAGCCTGCAATGGCAATAAGTACATACCTATCAATAATCACCCTAAATGTAAATGGACTGAATGCACCAATCAAGAGACAGAGAGTCACTGAATGGATAAAAAAACAAGACCCATCTATGGCCTGCCTACAAAAGACTCAATTTAAACCCCAAGACATACACAGATTAAAAGTGAAGGGATGGAAAAAGATATTTCATGCAACTTATATGGAGAAAAAAGCAGGAGTTTAGTACTTGTATCAGACAAAATAGACTTCAAAACAAAGAAAGTCACAAGAGACAAAGAAGGACATTACATAATGATAAAAGGGTCAATCCAACAAGAAGATATAACCGTTATAAATATCTATGCTTCCAAAGCAGGAGCACCTACATATGTGAAACACATACTAACAGAATTAAAAGGGGAAATAGAAGGCAATGCATTCATTCTAGGAGACTTCAACACACCTCTCACTCCAAAGGACAGATCAACCAGACAGAAAATAAGTAAAGAGACAGAGGCACTGAACAATGTATTAGAACAGATGGACCTAACAGACATCTACAGAATTCTACCCCAAAAAGCAACAGAATACACATTCTTCTCAAGTGTACATGGAACATTTTCAAGAATAGATCATATACTAGGCCACAAAAAGAGCCTTGGTAAATTAAAAAAGATTGAAATTGTACCAACCAGTTTCACAGACCATGAAGGTATGAAACTAGAAATAAATTACTCAAAGGAAATGAAGAATCTCACAAACACATGAAGGCTTCACAACATGCTCCTAAATAACCAATGGATCAATGACCAAATAAAAACAGAGATCAAGTAATATATGGAGAGAAATGACAACAATAATTCAACACTGCCAAATCTCTGGGATGCAGCCAAGGCCATGTTAAGAGGAAAGTATATTGCAATACAGGCCTACCTCAGGAAAGAAGAACAATCTCATATGAGCAGTCTAAACTCACAATTAATGAAACTAGAAAAAGAAGAACAAATGAGGCCCAAAGTCAGTAGAAGCAGGGACATAATAAAGATTAGAGCAGCAATAAATAAAATTGAAAAGAATAAAACAATAGAAAGAACCAATGAAAGCAAAAGCCGGTTCTTCAAGAAAATAAACAAAATAGATAAACCCTTAGCCAGACTTATGAAGAAAAAAAGAGAGTCTACTCACATAAACAGTCAGAAGTGAGAAAGTAAAAATCACTGTGGATACCACAGAAATATAAAGAATTATTAGAGAATACTATGAAAAATTATATGCTAACAAACTGGATAACTTAGAAGAAATGGACAACTTTCTAGAAAAATACAACCTTCCAAGGCTGACCCAGGAAGAAACAAAATCTGAACAGACCAATTACCAGCAACAAAATTGAACTGTAATCAAAAACCTACCTAAGATCAAAACTCCTGGACCAGATGGCTTCACTGCTGAAAGACCTAATACCCATCCTCCTTAAAGTTTTCCAAAGAGTAGAAGAAGAGGGAATACTTCCAAACCCATTCTATGAGGCCAGCAGCACTCTAATACCAAAACCAGGCAAAGACACCCAAAAAAAAAAGAAAATTACAGACCAATATCCCTGATGAACATAGATGCAAAAACACTCAATAAAATATTAGCAAACTGAATTAAAAAATATATAAAAAAGTTCATCCATCATGATCAAGTAGGATTTAATCGAGGAGTGCAAGGATGGTACAACATTCGAAAATCCATCAACATTATCCACCACATCAACAAAAAGGACAAAACCCACATGATCCTCTTCATAGATGCTGAAAAAGCATTTGACAAAATTCAACATCCATTCATGATAAAAACTCTCAACAAAATGGGTATAGAGGGCAAGTACCTCAACATAATAAAGGCCATATATGACAAACCCACAGCCAACATTATACTTAACAGTGAGAAGCTGAAAGCTTTTCCTTGAAGAATGGGAACAAGACCAGGATGCCCACTCTCCCCACTTCTATTCAACATAGTACAGAAGGTCCTAACCATGGCAATCAGAAAATACAAAGAAATAAAAGGCATCCAGATTGGTAATGAAGAAGTTAAACTGTCCCTGTTTGCAGATGACATGATATTGTACATAAAAAACCCTAAATAATCCACTCCAAAACTACTAGATCAAATATCTGAATTCAGCAAAGTTGCAGAATACAAAATTAATATGCAGAAATCTGTGGCATTCCTATACACTAACAATGAACTAGCAGAGAGAGAAATCAGGAAAACAATTCCATGCACAGTTGTACCAAAAAGAATAAAATACCTAGGAATAAACCTAACCAAGGAAATAAAAGACCTATACTCTGAAAACTACAAGACACTCATGAGAGAATTAAAGAATATACCAATAAATGGAAACACATCTGTACTCATGGATAGGAAGAATTATTATTGTCAAAATGGCCATCCTGCCTAAAATAATCTACAGATTCAATGCAATTCCTATCAAAATACCAACAGCATTCTTCAACGGAGTATAGAAAATCATCCTAAAATTCATATGGAACCACAAAAGACCCCTAATAGTCAAAGCAATCCTGAGAAGAAATAATAAAGCAAGGGGAATTATGCTCCCCAACTTCAAGCTCTACTACAAAGCCACAGTAATCAAGACAATTTGGTACTGGCACAAGAACAGAGCCACAGACCAGTGAAACAGACTAGAGGGCCCTGATATAAACCCAACCATATATGGTCAATTAATATATCCTAAAGGAGCCATGGACATACAAGGGGGAAATGACAGCCTCTTCAACAGCTGGTGTTGGCAAAACTGGACAGCTACATGAAACTGCATTATTTGTTTAACCTCATACACAAAAGCAAACTTGAAATGGATCAAAGACCTGAATGTAAGTCATGAAACCATAAAACTCTTAGAAGACAACATAGGCAAACATCTCCTGAATATAAGCATGAGCAACTTCTTCCTGAACGCATCTCCTCGAGCAAGGGAAACAAAAGCAAAAATGAACTCATGGGACTACATCAAACTAAAAAGTTTCTGTATGGCAAAGGACACCATCAACAGAACAAAAAGGCATCCTACGGTATGGGAGAATATATTTGTAAATGACATATCCGACAAGGGGTTAACATCCAAAATATACAAAAGACATACATGCCTCAACACCCAAAAAGCAAATAACCCTATTAACAAATGGGCAGAGTATATGAAGAGACAGTTCTTCAAAGAAGAAATTCAGATATTGAACAGACACATGAAAAGATGCTCCTCATCACTAATCATCAGGGAAATGCAAATTAAAACCACAATGAGATATCACCTCACACCACTAAGGATGGCCAGCATTGAAAACACTAAGAACAACAAATGCTGGCACGGATGCGGAGAAAAGGGAACCTTCCTACACTGCTGGTGGGAATGTAAGCTAGTTCAACCATTGTGGAAAGCAGTATGGAGGTTCCTCAAAAAACTAAAAATAGATATACCATTTGACCTGGGAATTCCACTCCTTGGAATTTACTCAAGGAATACAACTTCTCAGATTCAAAAACACATATGCACCTCTATGTTTATCGCAGCACTTTTTACAATAGCCAAGAAATGGAAGCAACCTAAGTGTCCATCAATAGATGAATGGATAAAGAAGAGGTGGTATGTATACACAATGGCATACTAATCGGCCATAAGAAAGAAGCAAATCCTACCATTTGCAGCAACGTGGATGGAGCTGGAGGACATTATGCTCAGTGAAATAAGCCAGGTGGTGAAAGACAAGTGCCAAATGATTTCCCTCATTTGTGGAGTATAACAATGAAACAAAACTGAAGGAACAAAATAGTAACAGACTCAGAGACTCCAAGAAGGGACTAGAGGTTACCAAAGGGGAGGGGTGTGGGAGGACGGATGGGGAGGGAGGGAGAAGGGTATTGAGGGGTGTTGTGTTTAGTACACATGGTGTGGGGGGGATCACGGGGAAAACAGTGTAGCACAGAGAAGACAAATAGTGAATCTGTGCCATCTTACTACACTGACAGACAGTGACTGCATTGGGGTATGGGTGGGAACTTGATAGTATGGGTGAATGTCATAACCACACTGTTTTTTCATGTGAAACATTCATAAGAGTGTATATCAATAATACCTTAATTAAAAAAATAATAAAAAAGAGAAAAGAGAAAAATCAACTCCTTTTAAACTTTATAATAGGTCTTTAGGAGAATTTTGCTAAAGTTCAGTAAGTCTCCTTAAGGTCGATAATAGAGGAGAATTCTATATTTTTGATTAAAAAGACTTAAGAGATAGTGTTATGTCTCTTTGTTTTGTTTTAAGAAACACAGCAATTATATAGAATGTGTTGACCTTGTTTGGATCCTGGATTGAGCAAACTGATGATAAAATGTCATTTACTTTTTAATTTTTATTTTATTGAAATATAATTGACATATAATATTATATTGGTTTCAGATACATAACATAGTGGTTTGGCAATTATATACATTAATAAATGCTCACTATGATAAGTGTAGTTACCATCTGTCAAAATACAAAGTTATGACAATATTGTTAACTGTATTCCCTGTGCTGCACTTTCATTCCTGTAACTAATTCATTGTATAATTGAAAGTTTGTACCTTTTTATCCCTTTCACCTATTTATTTCCCCCATATCCCCCAAATGGCATCTTTTGAGCCAAATCAGGATATTTGATTTTGGACTGGGTATTAGATGACATTAATTTTGTTAGCAGAGCTAATAATATTGAGGTTATACACAGAAATGTCTTCATTTTTATAGGTGCATAGAGACATGATATATGAGATTTACTTGAAAATACTGAAATATTACTGCAACCAACATACAGAAAAAGAATGCAAAAAGAAGTAGATGACACAAATATGGCAACATGGCCACACTTCAATTTGGGAAGGAGTTCATTAAATTCATTTGCAATTTTTCACAATAAAAAGTTAAAAGTGATATTTAGAGTTCTGCTAGTTAGCTATAGCTGTTACTGAGAACATTTGACTGCTTGTGTCAAAAATTCAAAAGCATAAAAACAAATGTTAATTTTTAGGCAAAACAACAAAATGAAGTCACAGTTAATGACTTCACTTGGGAAAGGGAGCTCTGGAACACACTGATACTGTGTAGAAACAAAATGAGAAGAATAAAGCTGACAATAAAAATAATATCTAACACTCAAATAAATAAAGTTTAGTAATCTTTTTTTTAGTCAGAGATTTTCTTATTGTCTTTTAAATTACAGGTAAACGTGAAACCAAAGTTTAATAATCTTGCTAAGTATCAGGCAGTATGTTTTTCTCACTTATATGATCCCAACAAGCTTCTCAGATAGTGTTAGTATCTATCAGCTTTTTTGCATATGTGGAAACTGAGGTACAGAACTGTTGAGTAATTTGCCCAAGGTCCATGCTTGGGAAATGTCAAATCAAGATTATCATTCTGCCTGAAAAGCATACTATTTACCTTTGAAAGACTCTCCAATAGGAAAAGAAATTATTTTTGGAATGCACCTTGTTCATTTTGGTTGGTCAAAAAAAGCTACTTTGACCAAGGAGCTCTGTTCAGTGTTTTATAGATATAATTTCTGGTGCCTTTAAAGAGTAAAAATGCACCTGTGCATGGAGTTTCTGGAAATTAGTAGGATAACTGTGTTCAAATTCACCTCCAGATTCTTCCACATGATAAATACGTCCTTTCTCACCCAGTAGCGAGTGCCAGGTGAACTCAGGGTCCTCATGCCACTCAAAAGGGATTTCTGGGAGAAAGGGACAGGTTTGTCTAGAACTGGAGCATTTGACACCAGCTGGCTCCCTGAAACATAAGCCTTCTGCTACAGACACTTGAGCACTTTTTTTTTCTTTACTTATAGCAACAGAACAGTTATAGAAATTAGCTGTTACAGAGTAAGACGACAGTGGATGAGATTATTAGAAAGTGAAATTTATTTGGGAAAATAAACGCAACCAATCAATGCGCTTTTCTGTTCTTCCTGCCGTGTTCTGCACTTGTGTGGGCCCATAGTTAACAGAGCTGCTCTCACATAAAAAAGCAGCAAGTGCTGTTTGAAAAAAAGTAGAAATATTAGTGATTTTTGAAAAATATTTAAACCATAGGCTTAAAAATGACTCAGGTATGCACTCCATGCCTGTTTTCAGCTCTCTGACTTGTGCATGAGCAGGAAGAAGAATCAATCTTGTTGATATAAGATAAAAGATGTCCTCCCATGGTTAATGTCATAGGACTAGCTAGCTGGCATTTGAATTGTGAATATTGCAGTTGTAGAAAGAGAAGAATGAAAATAAAAACAAGAAATGAGGAAGATGGAGGCAGATTATAGGTTATGCCTAACAGTTTATGGCAAAGGAAAGCAGTAGAGTGAAGCCCAGGACAGGGCGCTGTGCAGAGGGAATAGCTGCAGGTAGTAATTGAAATGTATATAGACTTTGGCTAAACTGTGACCACCACCCACATTATCCCCATAATCTCCCAAGCCAGACATGCCATTAAATGTGATACGATCACTCTCACAACAGGGGCTACTAGTTAGAGAAAGCTCTGAGATGGTTATTGAAAAGCCTGATGGAATCAAAGGACAAAAAGAACACCTCCACGTACTGGAAGAAAAATTAGAATTGGTTTGCGAATGAGTATTTCCCTCCACAGGCCCTGAGGTCAGGATCTACATGATGCAGAACAGAAAGAGCATTTTATCGGAATATGCATCAGTGACTATATTTATCCTGATATCTTAGATTTTCTTTTGCAGAGACATATGTATGCTCTTGTATAATAATAATCAATAAAAATGATCATTTGCTGAGTGCTTACTGCAAGCTTACACATGACCACATGACTTGGGGAAGATGTGAGTCTCCAAAGGAACAGATACTGTTCAGACCAAAATGACAGAGGCCCACTCTAGTATTACCATCTCTATTCAATAGAAAAAGAATCTGAGGCTTAGAGGGTTTAAGTAATTTGCCCAAGTTCACACAGCTGTCACGTGGAAAAGCCCTGGCCTGTGGGACCTGGAGAAGCCCAGGCTCCTGACCCCTCATACTTTGTTGGCTAAGTGTGGACAGGAGGATTCACTGTGAGGAGACAGATTATTGGGAACTGTGTCCTTTGAACACATTTGTGTAGGATATTATAATTTTAATACATTTAACTATAAACATAAAATATAAAAAAAATCATACACCATCAGAATTGGGGGAGAACACATTAGAGGTCCTGTCACCATGCCCCCTGACATGGCTGATAACTCAACTTGTGTCAAAATACGTGAGTTCTAACCAGCAATGTGTCCACGGCCCAGTTACTTTGCCTTTCTTGAATATTTGCATCCTCATTTTTAAAAGGTGAATAAACACATATGTCCCTTTAAGATTTTTGCAGAGACCAAATAAGAAAACATTTGTGAATAAAAAATTTTTATATGATATGGTACACATGAATCATATTGTATGAATATATGTCATATCAGAAATGTATGCTATAATTGAAAAAAAGTTGATTTCAGTCCTTTAGAAATGAATTCCAATTAGGCAGAAAATAGTAAAGTAATAATGCGTTTAGCATCATTGGGGGAGTCCTAAAAATGAATTCTCTGGGTTGGCTGCCCCCTTGAATGTCAACATAAGAAAATTACACTACACAACTGACCATACACTCAGTGAAAATGTCCCAAATGATCATGAGGTCAGTTTAGTCCCCTCCTCCCACCCCTTGGAGCCAATTACCAGTTGGGTTGTATTCAAATTTGCCATTTTGCATTGTTGTAAGGTTTTATTATACATGCTTTTCTGTGTTCTTTACTTGAATATGCTGAAAATAATTAAACATTTCTGGGGGCATAGCTATAAATACAGTTGGGATATGATATAGGATGCTCTGTCCCTGTCGAACATGACCCTGGACTGTTAAGCTTTGCTGAATCAAAATTCTTGCTTCTTGCACTGTTTTTCCTATTCTTCCTTCCTGCCAAGGGTTCTATGGTTGCTTCCCTGTAGTCAGAGAACCAAGGATCAGTAGTTCTTGTATTTGCTCCTTTTAACCTGCTTTGGGTTAGAAAGCCAGGACATCGAGCTTCTTAGGATTATATGCGCTTGCAAGCTATGAGCCCAGAGGAGAAGCTTATCAAGAAGGTTATAAAACAAACACAAACAAACAAAAATAGAAACAATCTAATAACAAGATGGTATCTTGATGTGTTAATCCTCACCCACATAATTGTGGGAACTCTAACTGCATTCAAATCCTTCTCATTGAACTTGAAAAAGCAAAGAATTTTTTGATTACTGTCCTGTAACTCCGGGGAGGGGAAATCCTGGGGCAAAATACCTTTGAAACTGAAATCAGTCAAAGGGAGAAATAAAGTTTAAAACTTGTTTATTGCTTACAAGCAGTTGTCCCACATCTCTCTCTCCAGCTGCAGCAGAAGCGAGTGAATCCTCCCCCCATCCTCTCTGGTCCAGATAAGCCCTCACTTGCCCATGTAATTATCCATTGATCTGGAGATGGACTACTTCTCTCCACCCCTTGGAAACACTTGTTGATATGGACATGCACTAAAGCCAGGCGAGAGAGTCTGGAAATACTGCAATTTTACTCACACATCCAAACTTCCTTCTTTATTCACCTGGCCACAGGCTTTCACCTTGTGTGTGGCTGGCATGGTGCCACACCCATTCTGAAGGTGCTGGATGTCTGATACAGGGCTGCAGCTTCCCTAGGAATTTATACCCTATGTACCTTGTAGACTGACCCCAACTCCAGGAGTGGACTCCACGGCTGTGTGGCAGATTATTTATCTATTTAATTAAAGTATCATTGATTTACAATCTTATGAAGGTTTCATATGAACAACATTGTGGTTACAACATTCACCCATACTATCAAGTCCTTACCCCCCACATTGCAACCACTATCTATCAGTGTAGTGAGATGTTGTAGAGTCATTACTTGTCTTCTCTATGCTGTACTGCCTTCCTGGTGACTTACCTATATTGTGACTGCAAATTATAATGCCCCTTAATCCCCTTCTCCACCCACCCTCCCCAACCCCTCCCCTTTGGTAACCACTACTCACTTCTTGGAGTCTGTGAGTCTGCTGCTATTTTGTTCCTTCAGTTTTGCTTTGTTGTTATGCTCCACAAAGAGTGAAGTTATTTGGTACTTGTCTTTCTCTGCTCGGCTTATTTCACTGAGCATAATACCCTCTGGCTCCATCCATGTTGCAAATGGTAGATTTGCTTTCTTCTTATGGCTGAATAATATTCCATTGTGTATATGTACCACATCTTCTTTAACCATTCATCTACTGATGGACACTTAGGTTGCTCCCATACCTTGGCTATTGTAAATAGTTCAGTGAAAAACAGGGGTGCATATGTCTTTTTGAATCAGGGATCTTGATTTCTTTGGGTAAATTCCTAGGAGTGGAATACCTATTTTGGTAGGTCAAATGGTATTTTATTTTTAGTTTTTTGAGGAACCTCCATACTGCTTTCCACAATGGTTGGACTAATTTACATTCCCACCAGCAGTGTAGGAGGGTTCCCTTTTCTCCACATCCTTGCCACCACTTGTTGTTCCTTGTCTTTTGGGTGGTGGTCATCCTAACTGGTGTGAGATGATATCTCACTGTGGTTTTAATTTGCATTTCCCTGATGATTAGCGATGTGGAGCATCTTTTCATGTGCTTGTTGGCCATCTGGATTTCTTCTTTGGAGAAGTGTCCGT
This sequence comes from Manis javanica, assembly GCF_040802235.1. Classification (NCBI taxonomy): domain Eukaryota; kingdom Metazoa; phylum Chordata; class Mammalia; order Pholidota; family Manidae; genus Manis; species Manis javanica. Next base: position 109,144,124 of record NC_133157.1, read on the forward strand.
TCAGATCATCTGTAGTGTGACAGATTATTGTATTTGTTACTTTAATGTGCCCTGCCCTGCGTGTCCACACTCCTTTTGCAATGTAGCTTTTCAACTCCCTTCATCAATAGCAGAGCCTGTGTTGGGTGAATGGAAGTTTTCACTCAGCATTTTCAGACTTTTCCACCTGGCCTTAGTCCATTTACATGCCAATGGATGTTTACCACAGCAGATCCTTTGGTCCATCCAGGGCAAGGGGTGGAAAGAAAATGGCCATTCTCTCCTCCCCTCCATTCCTGGTACCTAACTGGTCTGTTGTTTGCCAGTCACCAGGGACCTGCCCATGCAGTTCCTCCCAGAAGGGGTGGGCAGGGGAGGAGAGCACCCTCCAGGGCTGTAAGGGATGGTGGGAGCTGATTTTGCCAGCAGGGACCAGAGAGGAAGGCCTTGGGAGCGTGCCAGGGGAAGCTGAGTGAGAGACTGAGCTATGAGAAATAAAACTCTTTAACCCAACCTGCCCTTTCCCTTGCCCGCTTTCGGTTTCAGCAGATTCATAGGGAACTTGAATCCCTTTACTCCCAGGGAACCCCTTTACTCCCAGAGCTACAGCCCGCTATCCCATTCTTGTGTCCAGGCTGCTCTATGACTTGCTTTGACTAACAGACTGTGGTGGAAGTGACATTGTATGGCCTTGAGGCTAGGCCTTATGGGATCTAAACACCTATTGATATGGAGATGCACTAAGGCCAGGTGAGAGATTCTGGAAATATTGCAATTTTACCCACAAGGCATTTTTGGATTATCAGAATACTTGGCTGTATTCTGATTAGCTAAGGTTGCTTGATAACTGATGCCTTCAGACAAATAGTTTTCCATGTAAAAAGCATCTTTTTTAAAGTTAGCATTCTTGTGTTCTTGCCACTCCATGCTGGAGAGTTAAGTTGAATGAGATTTCATCACTTGCATCACTACAGAAAATGGCTTCCTCAGATAGACCTTGTATGCTCTTGTTTGAGAGTGGGAATAAAGGCATACATCTAATAAAAATCATATGAATTTTAACCTCTTGTTTACTGTCATACCTGTAAATCTGCTACCAAAATAGAGGGAATGACATAACTGCAACTAATAACAAAACAAAAAATTTCTTTTTTTTTTTATTATTGAGATGGTAATAAAAGAGTGTGAAGGTCATTTAAAAATACAAATAGGAAACTACTTTAGAAAGGAAATGAAAATCACTCAATCTCACTTGCAGAGATAGCTATTGTTAATTTTTTACCACTTTTTCAAAAACACATTTTAATATTTTTTAAGGTATAAGAACAGGTTTCTAAGTAAAAAAAAATAATGTTCTTAAATATATTCTTGCAGACTTTTTTGGATGCCCACACTTACTTACGAAGGGTGCCCTCAAAAGATGGACGCAAACCTTTTTGCTCCCTCCACCCTGAATTTTACTCCAAATATTAGATTTAAAGGTCACTGGGGCAGGAAATGTCTATTTAATTTTAGACAATTCAGTAACTTTTATGGTGATTCAGTCATCATGCTTTGGGGACAAGGATAAAATATGATCTGTAAGACTAGTGAATTTCACTGTCTGGGCTTTGTCATTCTGTGATGATGTTTGCACACCAAGGAAACACTTGTAAACTCATTTAAGCTGGGGGGATATAATAAGACAGACCTGTTGGTAGCCATCAAATCAACAAAACAGCCTGTCAGTTGGTTGTACTTCTATCCCTCCAATTCTTGGCCATGTGGGTATTGGTTAGGGTTCTCAAGGAGGTGACTATGACTTCCAATGAATTGTTTCTCAGCCAGGCTCAAATATGCTTGAAGGCATTCACAATTTATTGGAATCTGAAATGAAATGAAGCAAACAAGCAAGCTGCTTTCACAAACAGATGGCTTTCATTAAATATAACCGTTAATCTTGTCCTGATTATTTACTGGAATGTGTTAGATTGCAGTATTTCCTTATCTACTGATGAACTATCACCACAAAATATGTCACTGAAGTTAAATAATCGTGGATGTGTTAATGGAAGTAAAATAATTGTTGATGTGCTAATGAAAACCATTGGAAAGACCAAAAACCTCCCCTCCACAGAATTAAGGCAATGAAGAATCCATTTAAGAAGAAAGAAGTGGGGTGGCAGGGGTTGTAATTGCAGATTGAACTACCCGTTTGAACCATTTTTCAGGTTGTGGAATAAAAGAACAGGCTGTGTAGATGACCTGTTGAATTATAGGAACACTTCTAATTAAGCCCATCATAGTGGAAATCTGAGTTTTACAATAGCAGTTCTAAATGGATAATTCTCCATTTCACAAATGATTCACAATATTGTTAACAATACTGTATTGTATATTTATAAATTTGCTATGAGGCTAAATCCTACGTGAAGTGTTCTTGTCAATAATAATAATAATAATAATAATAATAATAATAATAATAATAGAGAATGGAGGGAGCTTTTAGAAGTGATGGTAGGTTTATGACAGATTCTGTGATGATGGTTTCATGAGTGTATACTTATCTCCAAACTCATCAAGTTGTGCACATTAAATATATACAGACTTTTTATGTCAATCACACCTCAATAAAGTGGTTTAAAAATAATAAAACTTAAGAACAACACACAAAAGAGATTCACAATAGAATCTTTTTAAAGAATTAATCATTGGTAAGTTTTATATAGCATTTAGATTTAAAAATTCTCTGACATACTGGGAACATATCTAAAGTATAAAGTAAAATAAACTGATACACAAAGTTTAAAATGGAGGAAACAGTGGAATTATGAAGCCCCCTCAGTTTCATCTGTTGTGTTCAGAGCACCTTTTACATACTGATCAGTAATGAGAGGTTGCATTTCAAGTATATTTATTCTCTAATTCCTGTATTTCATATAGGAATCTTTTATATATATTTCCATGTATATATAAAATATTCCTTAAAAAATACAGATGGAATTGGAAGGGGCTTAGTGAAACCCCTTTTACCAAATAATCAAGGAAATGGTACCCAGAGAGACAAAGAGATCGCCTGAATCAGTCAAACAGTGAGCGGCAGGTTATCACAAAAGTCAGGAAGACAAGTTCTGGTGTTTGACCGCGAAGTTCAAGTCCTGGCATCTCACCCTATCAGCTACATATCCTAAGGCAACTTCATTTTTCTGGGTTTGGGTTTTCCTATCAGTGAAGTAGAAGCTAAGATCTACTGCCCAGGGTGGTTGTAAGAATTAAAAGAGATTCTCCACTTGGCACACTTAGCAAAATGCCTTATTCACAACACACTGTGAGTGTTAGAGATGGCTGCAATATTCAATAATAAAAACAAACTCAACTTTTCTGACCCCTATCCAGGGTATTTTCCTCTACCCAAGTCATGACACATGATAGACAAATATTTATCATGGATGAGCACCACCTGGTCAGAATGAACCTGCACAGTGGGATGGCAGTACTGGTGTTCCCCTCCCAAGCAGGAAATGCCCACATAAAATCTCCCTGTGACACAATACAATCAGTATCTCCATAGTTCTTGGCATGCATGGGCAGAGCTTTGTGTTATTTTAATTAATTAATTAATCGATTGATTAATTTATTAGGTATCATTGGTATACAATCTTTTTTTTTATTAAGGTATTATTGATACACACTTTATGAAGGTTTCACATGAAAAAATGATGTGGTTACTACATTCACCCATATTATCAAGTCCTCCACCCCACACCCTACCACAGTCACTGTCCATCAGTGTAGTAAGATGCCACAGAGTTACAACTTGTCTTCTTTGTGCTGCACTGTCTTCCCTGTGAGCACCCCACCACACCATGTGTGCCAATCATAATACTCCTCAGTCCCCTTTTCCCTCACTCCCCACCTGCCCTCTCCACCCCTTTTCCTTTGGTAACTGCTAGTCCCTTCTTGGAGTCTGTGAGTTGGCTGCTGCTTTGTTCCTTCAGTTTTGTTTTGTTGTTATACTCCACAAAAGAGGGAAATCATTTGGTACTTGTCTTTCTCCACCTGGCTTATATCACTGGGCATAATACCCTCTAGCTCCATCCATGTTGTTGCAAATTTGTTTTCTTCTTATGGCTGAATAATAGTCCACTGTATTATACACTGTATATGTACCACATATAGACACTGTGTATGTACCACATCTTCTTTATCCATTCATCTACTGATGGACACTTAGGTTGCTTCCATGTCTTGGCTATTGTAAACAAGTCTGTGATAAAAATAGGGGTACATATGTCTTTTTGAATCTGGGATCTTGATTTTTTTGGGTAAATTCCTGGGAGTGGAATTCCTACTTTGGTAGGTCAAATGGTATTTCTATTTTTAGTTTTTTGAGGAAACTACATATTGCTTTCCACAATGGTTAAACCATTTACATTCCCACCAGCAGTGTAGGAGGGTTCCCCTTTCTACACATCCATGCCAGCATTAGTTGTTCTTAGTCTTTTCGATGTTGGCCATCCTAACTGGTGTGAGGTGATATCTCATTGTGGTTTTAATTTGCATTTCTCTGATGATTAGTGATGTGGAGCATCTTGTCATGTGTCTGTTGGCCTTCTGAATTTCTTCTTTGTAGAAGTGTCTGTTCATATCCTACACCCATTTTTAAATAGGATTATTTGCTTTTTGGGCGTTGAGGTGTGGGAGTTCTTTATACATTTTGGATGTTAACTCCTTATTGTATAAGTTGTTTACAAATATATTCTCCCATATTGTAGGATGCCTTTTTGTTCTGTTGATAGTGTCCTTTGCTGTACAGAAGCTCTTTAGTTTGATGTAGTCCCATTTGTTCATTTTTGCTTTTGTTTTCCTTACCCATGGAGATGTGTTCAGGAAAAAGTTACTCACGTTTATATTTAAGAGATTTTTATCTATGTTTTCTTCTATGAGTTTTATGGTCTCATGACTTACATTCAGGCCTTTCCCATTTTGAGTTTACTTTGATGTATGGAGTTGGAAAATAATCCAGTTTCATTCTCTTACATGTAGCTGTCCAGTTTTGTCAGCACCAGTTGTTGAAGAGGCTGTCATTTCCCCATTGTATAACCATGGCTTTGTTATCATATATTAATTGACCATATATGCTTGGGATTACATCTGGGCTCTCTATTCTATTCCATTCATCTATGGGTCTGCTCTTGTGGGTAGTTGTGGCTTTGTAGTAGAGCTTGAAATCAAAGAGTGTGATGTTCCCAGCTTTATTCTTCCTTCTCAGGATTGCTTTGGCTATTCAGGGTCTTTTGTGGTTCCATATGAATTTTAGAAGTATTTGGTCAGGTTCATTGAAGAATTCTGTTGGTATTTTGATAGGGATTGCATTGAATCTGTAGATTGCTTTAGGCAGGATGGCCATTTTGACATTAGTTCTTCCTACCCAAGAGCATTGGATGCATTCCCATTTATTGGTGTCTTTTTCAATTTCTCTTAAGAGTGTCTTGTAGTTTTCAGGGAATAGGTCTTTCACCTCCTTGGTTAGGTTTATTCCTAGGTATTTTATTCTTTTGGATGCAATTGTAAATGGAGTTGTTTCCTGATTTCTCTTTCTGCCAGTTCATCATTAGAATATAGAAATGCAACAGAGTTCTGTCTATTAATTTTGCATGCTGCAACTTCGCTGAATTCAGTTATTAGGTCTAATAGTTTTGGGGTGGATAAAAACCTAAAGGGATTTTTGTGTACAATATCATTTCATCTGAAAATAGTGACTGGTTAACTTCTTCCTTACCAATCTGGATTCCTTTTATTTCTTTGTGTTGTCTGCTTCCCTGGCTAGAACTTCTAGTATTATATTGAATAAGAGTAGGGAGAGTGGGTGTCCTTATTCCCGATCTTAGAGGAAAATCTTTCAGTTTTTCACTATTAAGTATAATGTTGACTGTGGGTTTGTCATATATGGCCTTTATTATGTTAAGGTACTTGCTCTCTATACCCATCTTATTGAGAGTTTTTATCATGATTGGATGTTGAATTTTGTTGAAAGCTTTTAGAGCATCTATGAATATGATCATGTGATTTTTGTCTTTTTTTTGTTGATGTGGTATATGATGTTGATGGATTTTTGAATATTGTACCATCTTGCATCCTTGTAATAAATTCTACTTGATCATGATGTATGATCTTTTTGATGTATTTTTGAATTCGGTCTGCTAATATTTTGTTGAGTATTTTTGCATCTATGTTCATCAGGGATATTGGTGTATAATATCCTTTTTTTAATGGTGTCAGCCTGGTTTTGATATTAGAGTCATGCTGGCCTCATAGAATGAGTTTGGAAGTATTCTCTCTTCTTATGCTTTTTGGAAAACTTTAAGGAGAATGGGTATTAGGTCTTCACTAAATGTTTGATAAAATTCAGCAGTGCCGCCATCTGATCCAGGTGTTTTGTTCTTGGGTAGTTTTTGATTACTAATTCAATTTCATTGTTGGTAATTGGTCGGTTCAGATTTTCTGTTTCTTTCTGGGTCAGTCTTGGAAGGTTGTAATTTTCTAGAAAGTGGTCCATTTCTACTAGGTTATCCAATTTATTAGCTTATAATTTTTCATAGTGTTCTCCCATAATTCTTTGTATTTTTGTGGTGTCTGTAGTGATTTTTCCTTTCTCATTTCTGATTCTGTGTTTGTGTGTAGACTCTTTTTTTTCTTGATAAGTCTGGCTAGGGGTTTATCCATTTTGTTTATTTTCTTGAAGAACCAGCTTCTTCTTTCATTGATTCTTTATGTTGTTTTATTCTTCTCAATTTTATTTATTTTTGTTCTAATCTTTATTATGTCCCTCCTTCTACTGACTTTGGGCCTCATTTGTTCTTCCTTTTCTAGTTTTGTTAATTGTGAGTTTAGACTGTTCATATGGGATTGTTCTTCTTTCCTGAGGTAGGCCTGTATTGCAATATATTTCCCTCTTAGCACAGCCTTTGCTGCATCCCACAGATTTTGTGTTGTTGAATTATTGTTGTTATTTGTTTCCATACATTGCTTGTCTCTGTTTTTATTTGGTCATTGTTCCATTGATTATTTAGGAGCATGTTATTAAGCCTCCATGTGTTTGTGGGCTTTTTTATTTCCTTTGAGTAATTTATTTCCAGTTTCATACCTTTGTGATCTGTGAAGCTGGTTGGTACAATTTCAATCTTTTTGAATTTACTAAGGTTATTTTTGTGGCCTAGTATATGATCTATTCTTGAGAATGTTTCCATGTGCACTTGAGAAGAATGTGTATCCTGTTGCTTTTGGATGGAGTGTTCTGTAGATGTCCATTAGGTCCATCTGTTCTAATACATTGTTCAGTGCTTCTGTCTCTTTACTTATTTTCTGTCTGGTTGATCTGTCCTTTGGAGTGAGTGGTGTGTTGAAGTCTTCTAAAATGCATGCATTGCATTCTATTTCCCTCTTTAATTCTGTTAGTATTTGTTTCACACATGTAGGTGATCCTGTGTTGGGTACATAGATATTTATAATAGTTATATCCTCTTGTTGGACTGACCCCTTTATCATTATGTGATGTCCTTCTTTTTGTCTTGTGACTTTCTTCGTTTTGAAGTCTATTTTGTCTGATACCAGTACTGCAATTCCTGCTTTTTTCTCCCTGTTAGTTGCATGAAATATCTTTTTCCATCCCTTTACTTTCAGTCTGTGTATGTCTTTGGGTTTGAAGTGAGTCTCCTGTAGGCAGCATAAAGATCTGGGTCTTGTTTTTTAATCCATTCAGTGACTCTATGTCTTTGGATTGGTGCATTCAGACCATTTACATTTAGGGTGATTATTGATGGGTATGTACTTTTTGCCATTGCAGGCTTTAGATTCATGGTTACCAAAAGTTCAAGGATAATTCCTTTAGTATCTAACAGTCTAATTTAACTCACTTTGTGTACTATTACAAACATACCCTAAAGGTTCTTTTTTTTCCCCTCTTTTTTCTTCCTCCTCCGTTCTTTGTATGTTATGAATTATATTCTGTAGTCTTTGTCTATCCTTTGGGTGACATCTATTTAGCCTTAGGAATTCTTTCATCTATAGGAGTCCCTCCAAAATGCACTGTAGAGGTGGTTTGTGGGAAGTAAATTCTCTCAACTTTTTCTTATCTGAAAATTGTTTAATCCCTCCTTTAAATTTAAATGATAACCTTGCTGGGTATAGTATTCTTGGTTCAAGGCTCTTCTGCTTCATTGCATTAAATATATCATGCCACTCCCTTCTGGCCTGTAAGGTTTCTGTTGAAAAGTCTGATGATAGCCTAATAGGTTTTCCTTTGTATGTGATCTTTCTTCTCTCTCTGGTTGCTTTTAAAAGTCTGTCTTTATCCTTGATCTTTGCCATTTTAATTATTATATGTCTTGATGTCGTCTTCCTTGGGTCCCTTGTGTTGGGGGATCTGTGCACGTCCATGGCTTGAGAGACTACCTCCTTCCCAAGACTGAGGAAGTTTTCAGCAATCACTTCCACAATGACACTTTCTATCCCTTTTTCTCTTTCTTCTTCTTCTGGTATAATATGAATACTGTTCTGTTTGAATTGGTCACACAATTCTCTCAATATTCTTTCATTCTTAGAGATTCTTTTTTCTCTCTGTTCCTCAGCTTCTTTTATTCCTCTTCTGTAATTTCTATTCCATTTACCATCTCTTCTACTACATCTAATCTGCTTTTAAATCCCTCCATTGTATGTTTCATTTCAGAAATGGAATTTCTTAATGATTAAATCTCCAACTTAAATTTGTTCCTGAGTTCTTGAATATTTTACTGGACCTCCATAAGCATGTTTATGATTTTTATTTTGAACTCTCTTTCAGGAAGATTGGTGAGTTCAGTTTCATTTGACTCTTTTTCTGGGGTTTGTGAGATTTTGGTCTGAACCATGTTCTTTTGATGTTTCATATTTCTGTGTGGTGCCCACTAGTGCCCAGAAGCTCCAGTCTCTGGAGCTGCTCAGCCCCTAGAGTGAAGTTGGGGGTCATAGGGGATCAGTGTTTTTGCCTGGGGGGAGGAAAGATCTGTTTCCTGATTCCCGTCTGTGGTTCCTGTCTCCAGTGTTGGAGCCAGTGGACCAAGCACACCAGTGTAAGCCTCTATGCTTTGTGTCTCTAACTGTTGTAGGTGGGGCCTCCCTTTTCCTGGCCTGACGCCAGCACAGTGACTGCAGGTTTACAAACCAGTGCTGGCAGGCTAGGAGGAAGTTGCAGCAGGCTGTGTATCACAGTGGGGAGCCTAGGAGCTGAATAGGCAGCCAGGGGGATGGAGTACCTGAAGCTCCTCAAAGTTCCTAACCAGCTGGGAAGAGTGCCCCCAGACAACCTTGTCCAGCTCTCCCCTCCCCTGTGCAACAAACTCCATGCAAACCCCACCCCTTCAGCAGCCCTCTTTATGCCAGGAAGCCTCTCAGACCGCCTGCCTTTCCGTTGTCCCAGAGCGGCCGGGTGTGGATCCCGTCCTCCACAAATGGCCGGAATCTGTCTCTCAAGCACTCCACCTGTCCCAGTTCCCCAGCATCCAGAGCACCACACACTGTAGGTTTCTGTTCCCAAAGCAGACCTCCAGGGCTGGGTGTTCAGCAGTTCTAGGCTTCCACTCCCTTCCCCTCTCCATGTCTCTTCCTCCTGCTGGTGAGCTGGGGTGGGGGAAGGGCTTGGGTCCTGCCGGTTAAGGCTTTCGTACATTAGCCTGTTTCATGAAGTCTGCTCTTTTCATGAGGTCTGTATGCAGTCTGGTTCAGCCTTCTTTCTTGTTGCTGTTTTAGGGTTAGTTGTATCAATTAACTACATTTTTATATTATTTGTGATGTTGGGAGGAATTCTCCATCTCACCTCTCATGCCGCCATCTTGATCTTTGCCATTTTAATTATTATATGTCTTGGTGTCGTTTTCCTTGGGTCCCTTTAGTTGGGAGAATTGTGGACTTTTGTGTCCTGAGAGACTCTTTCCTTCCCCAGATTGGTGAAGTTTTCAGCAATTATTTCCTCAAAGACACTTTCTGTCCCTTTTTCTCTGTCTTCTTTTTCTGGTACCTCTATAATGTGAATATTGTTCTGTTTGGATTGGTCACATAATTCTCTTAATATTCTTTCACTCCTAGAGATCCCTTTTTCTCTCTGTGCTTCAACTTCTTGTATTCTTGTTCTCTAATTTCTATTTCATGTACCATCTCCTGTACCTCATCAAATCTGCTTTTAAATCCCTCCATTGTATGTTTCATTTCACATACTGTATTTTTCAGTTTCTGTCTCTTTATTGAAGTTCTCCCTAAGGTCTTGAATATTTTTCAGTAGCTCCATGAGCATGTTTATGATTTTTACTTTGGAATCTTTATCAGGAAGGTTGGTGATTTCAGTTTCACTTGGCCCTCTTTCTGGTGTTTGTGGGATTTTGCTTTCTATCAAGTTCTTTTGACATTTAATATTTGCAATGATTACTATGGAATAATAACTTTGTGTAGACAGCACCCTCTAATGCCCAGAATCTCTACTTTCTGTAGCTGCCCAGCTCCTGGAGCTACAGTGGTGGTCACAGGCGAGCAGCACCAGTGCCTGCTGGGAGGAAAAGCTCTTTCCTGCTTCCCACCCACAGTGCCTGTCTCAATGTGCAGGGAGGAACCTCTGCATTATGCCCCTGTAGCTGCTGTAGGTGGGGCCGTCCTCTGGCTGGCCAGTCACAATGGCTGGCATAGCAGGTTTGCAAATGGATCCTGGCTGGGAGGAAGGAGTGGCAGGCTGCATATGGTGGTGGGGTGCCCAGCATGTGTGGTCAGCCATGAGGATGGTGCACCTGAAGCTTCTGAAAGTTTCCAATGCCCTGGGCTGAGTGTTCCAGGAAGAGTTTTTCCACCTGTCCTTTCTCCTGAGCAGCAAGCTCTGTATAATACTTGTCCCTTTAGCAGCCCTCTCACTGTTGGGACATATTTCAAATTGCCTGCCTTTCTTTTTTCCCAGAGTGGCCGGTTTTCCCACCTGTTCTTCACAAGTGGCTGGAATCTCAGTCTCTCTGAGTATTCTGCCTTTCTTTGATTTCCAGTCCCACTGATCTTCATGTAATGTGTGTTTGTGCTCCAGAGCATATCAGAACACCAGGGCTTGGCGTTCGGCAGTCCTAGGCTTCTACTCCCTTCCTGCTCTGTTTCTCTTCCTCCCAAAAGGAGCTGGGGTTGGGGGAGGGCTTGGGTCATCAGATCATTTCTTTGCTACTTTACCCTTTTCTGTGAAGTCTTCTCTTTTTCCCAGATGTAGACAGTCTGTCACAGTCTTCTTTCTGGTCACTCTTTCAGGATTAGTAGTATTTGCTGTATTTTTGTATTATATGTGGTTCTGGGAGGAGGCTTCTATCTCACTTCTCACACTGCCATCTTTAAGCCTCAGCCTGCTGACTTTGTGTTATTTTAGGGAGGCATTGTGACTGGTGGGAGGACAATAAGACTTATTATAGGGGGGCTGTCACTGTGACACCTAGAATAAACCAGGTAGCCTCTCTGGAGCTCACTTCACTCACACTATAACTCAAACTCAGCTCAAAGTTCTTATGGGTATCAACAAGGAACAGAAATGTAAAAGCCCTCAGCAAAAGGGCCAACCATTCCACAAATGCAGGAGATTTGCAAAACACCTAAACCTTCAAAAAAAACAAGGTTCCTGGGGAAGAAATCAGCTAAGAACTGCCCAACTCTTCTACTTTACAGTAACATTTTATACTAAAGCTGTCTATGAGATTTAAAACATCACATTATATTTCTTAGTTTTTACATTGGCAAAGTCAATCATAAAGAAAGGTTTTCTGTACTTCTCTTCAGAAGATAGAATTAACTTTTTCCCATTAACAAGAAATGATAAACTGTTAATTATTTATCTGGGCTTTTGCTCCTTTCTTTAACGTAATGCACTATTTTATCATAGCAGAGTTAATGAATATATAAAAAGTTATGTCTATAAAATAGTTCCTCAGGAAGTGTTTTCTTATGCCTCCCCTAAATGTGAATGTGAATGAGTGTTTAACTCCATTCAGAGCTGGTAAACATGGGTTTAAACCAAGCTGTGGAGTTGGAAAGTTTTAAATGTCACAGCAGCTGCAAATGTTTGTGACTAGTGGTATACCTCTGTTTTCTTTCCTTTTAAAAATTAATTAAGAAATTAATTAATTTTTATTAAGGTTTCATTTATATACACTCTTATAAAAGTTTCACATGAAAAATATTGTGGTCACTATAGTCACCCTTATTATCAAATTCCCCCCACACCCCATTGTAGTCACTGTCAGCATAGTAAGATTCCACAGTCACTACCTGTCTTCTCTGTGCTACACTGTCTTCCCCATGACCCCTCCATACCATGTGTGCCAGTCATAATGCTCTTCAATCCCCTTCTCACTCCCTCTCCACCCACCCTTCCCCACCCCTTCCCTTTGTTAACTGCTATTTCCTTTTTGGAGTCTGTGAGTCTGCTGCTATTTTGTTTCTTCGGTTTTGCTTCATTGTTATACCCCACAAATAAGGGAAATAATTTGGTACTTGTCTTTCTCCACCTGGCTTATTTCACTGAGCATAATACCCTCCAGCTCCATCCATGTTGTTGTAAATGGTAGGATTTGTTTTCTTTTTATGGCTGAATAGTATTCCATTGTGTATATGTACCACCTCTTCTTTATCCATTCATCTACTGATGGGCACTTAGGTTGCTTCCATATCTTGGCTGTTGTAAATAGTGCTGTGATAAACATAGGGGTGCATCTGTCTTTTAGAATCTGGGATCTTGTTTTCTTTGGGTAAATTCCTAGGAGTGGAATTCCTGGGTCAAACGGTATTTCTATTTTTAGTTTTTTGAGGAACCTCCATATTGCTTCTCACAATGGTTGAACTAATTTACATTTCCACCAGCAGTGTAGGAGGGTTCCCTTTTCTCTGCATCCTCTCCAGCATTTGTTGTTCCTCATCTTTTGGATAGCGGCCATCCTAACTGGTGTGAGGTGATATTTCATTGATGTTTTAATTTGCATTTCCCCGATAATTAGTAATGTGGAGCATCTTTTCATGTGCCTGTTGGCCATCTGAATTTCTTCTTTGGAGAATTGTTTGTTCATATCTTCCACCCATTTTTTTAATAGGGTTATTTGCTTTTTGGGTGTTGAGGCATGTGAGTTATTTATATATTTTGCATGGTAAACCTCTATTTTCAATTTAAGGCACTTATATCTCTTCAATAAGTTGTTGGCCTTTTTCCTCTTCTGACTCAATTTCCTTTCTGTTTCTTATTCTTTTTGTTGTTGTTGTTATCATTAATCTACAATTACATGAAGAACATTATGTTTACTAGGCTCCCCCCCTTGCCAAGTCCCTCACACACACCCCACCACAGTCACTTCTTATTCTTTTTATAGATTGCTTCAATCTGTCTCACTTCTGAGATTTTTGAGATTGGGACAACATTTGGGAGCCTTACTTACCCACTTCTTGTGCACACATGCTTCTAGAGATGTTTACATGGACACACATGCACTCAGAACTAATTACACAAGGTCTCAGCACAAGCTTTTCATCTCACGTGTACTCACAAACAGCCAAAGTGCCATGAGGAAATAACAAGTCAGATGTCATAAGCTGCTCACCATGGTCTGTTTCTTTACTTTATTGTGACATCTCATGTGCTCTGTTATTTTGATTCCTGCAGGTGCAAAAGTTGTTTCTGATAATGTATGTAATTGTAGAGTAGATCAAGACTTTTAGAGGCCTTGACTCTGAAGAGATGGTGGCATCCCATGTACTGTGTAAAAACAACATAAAACAGTAAAATAATAATTTTGTAATTTTCCCAAGGAATCCTCAGTTTTGAGACTCTCTCTCTCTCTCTCTTTAGTGCCACTGCGTTGGTGATGCCAAGGCGAGTACTTAGTTCTCCTTTGGTGTCACCAAAGCCCACCCATGTATCCATGAACCATGCAGTGGCATCAGCCAACTCCAGCCTCCCTCCAGGCACCAGGCCTCATATTTTCTGCTAGCCTTGGGAAGTGTTTATCCTCTGCACTTTCCCCTGTCTCCATTTTTCCTTATTCTCACTGCTTGAGCTCTTAGCTCAGATACTTTTTCATATTGTGAGTTCCATCTCTTTGCTAGTGGGAGGTAAGGCTGACAGGATTCAGGAAAGGCTACTCCCAAGTATGGTACTTTGGCATATTGAGTGTTTTGTGTTGGAAGAACTGCAGACATGGCAGGTGAAGGAAGGACTCTCTGACCTTCCCCTGGAGGGGAAGCTGGTCATGAGACCCTCACTTGAGAGGTGGCTTTCTTGTACCTGGAGGGCAGGGGCTTCTTCATCTCCACACACAGAAGGATGACCAGAGGAATCTGAAAAGTTGCTGAATTTCCCCCAGTTACTCCCATTACTCATACCCTTTTATCCTACCACATTTTTTCACGACTTTCCATTCTTCATTAAACCTAGCATAAAAATGCTCAGGTTTAACTACTTCTTGTGTTCATTTCCTTATGAAGCTTCCCATGTCACATAAAACTCATATCAAATACATTTCTATGTTTTTCTCTTGTTGTACTGTTTTTTGTTTCTTGGACCCCAGTCAGGAAACCTAAGGTAGGTAGAGGAAGAGATTTTTTTCCTCCCCTCCAAGGCTGCCTAATTTGCACAGAATGGTACTTATTCTGCACTGGTGCACAGCAGAGAGAGACACCTAGGCTATCATTCCTTCTGTGCTGCTCATCCTGCCCTTGGATTGTGGGGTGGGCCGACAGTTCATTCATGCTTTTATTCATTAACACATACACTTATTTATCTTGTCCATCATTCAGTAAACACAGTTTTTGAGTGAGGACTATTTCCCAGGTACTGTGCTATTATCAAAGGAGACCAGGGCCAGGCTATAGTCAAAGCTATAAAAACAGATTTTATTCAGGATCTATTGCAATAGGGAAAAGGAAACATCAGAACAGAATAGGCTTCAACTTTGAATACAACAAGGAAAAGTGGGGACTTATAACCAAGGAACAGAATGGGGGGCAGTGGATAGAAATTACTGAAAGGAGGCATCAAGGGTAGGAGAGATCCTTGTTAAACAAACTGAACAGGGCTATTGCTGAGGGGGAACCATTGTGGGCAGATATCATGTGGGGAAGGCAGGGATGAGAAAATTGCTAAGATATAGGGGGTGAGGGATTTCTTCTAACTCAACCTTGCAAGATTTTTGCTACAACTGGATGTTGCTTGGATAACATCTGGCATGCATGGGCACTGAAGCCCACTGTCAGGGCCTTGTTGAGAAAGGCCTTAGAGGAAGCTGCCTTGAGTTTGGTCAAGGATCTTTATCATGGGTACTGGGGGATGAGTGAGGGGAGAAGTCCAGGACATTGTCCCTCCCCTCAAGGAACAAACAGATGTACACAAAGAACCACATCCTAAGCTGGTGTAAAGGAGGGCAGAGGGCATCAAGAGTCAGGAAAAAGGACTAATAACATTTAACCTAACTGCCTAAAGCATGGGCCACCCAGTTTTGAATAAACAACCCGAGGCTAAGGTTAGAAATGCGCCTGCTTTAAGTTAGATAACTAGAAGTGGGCAACAGCCTGGGGGCGTGATCCGTGATAAGTCACATAGGCGTGCTTGGGTAAGCAAGAGATAACAATTGAAGTGGTCAGGAAACTGGAGTGTTCCCTAAAAGGTTACAATATAGAATGTGTTTTAAAATTATTGGTTGTAGAAATGCACGGGCTTCGGTGTAATGGCTGTGAAAATCCTATATAAGCAATAACTAAAGTTGCCTGGGGGTCGGCAGCTCGGACTCGGCCTGCGTGTCAGGGGAGGTGCTGTCGACCCCAGCTTGCTGGCTGAATAAAGACTTTGCCTGTACTTACATCTCCATGCCTGTGTGCTTTGTTCTCTAGGGAAAACCCTGAGTTCCTGGACCCTAACATTTGGGGGCTCATCCGGGATCCTTGCGGCTTCCCTGAGAACAAAGGACGGCTGGAGGCAAGGTCTAATTGTCCGGACGGGGCAGTGCAATTCGAGGGTTGCCCCCTCATGTCTGCATAAATCCATTATAAAGCGGGAGTCGTCATCCCGTGTATGGTCTCGGGTTAGTGACCCCGAGTGAGAGAGTCCGGGTTGGTAGTCCCGGCCCCCAGGTTAGCGACCCTGGGTGAAGCCCAGGTAACCAATCCTGGCCCTAAGGTCCGAGTGACTTGGCCTTAGGAAGGCAAGTCCGATTGGCAGAAAACTGGCACCCGAGGAGGAAAAGATCGAGCTCGTCACTCTGCGGCGGTCCAAGTGGATGCCTTTCGGGAGAATAATGAGAGTTTTTGAGGATCCTGAAAGTGGTGAGTGTGGTGTGCACCAGAGTGAGAGAAGGACTGGTCCGAACGAGTGTGATCAGATGTGGTGTGTGTGCTTGGTGTTTTAACCGTGTTTTGGTTTCGGTTTATATTTTTTTATGCGCTTCCTATTTTAAGTTTCCTTGTTCTAAGGCTCTCCTGCTCTCTCCGTTCCTGCTTTCTGCCACTACATCATTCCCCGCAGGCACGGGTTGGGCAATTAAGAGCCATTAGAAGACTCCCGTGACAGGATAGGGGGGTCACAGCTGCGAATCCCAGATAAATTCGCGTCCCCTGCAGAAGGAAAACTGTGCAACGACAGGCACCCGTTCACAAGCACATATAACAGTCATCTTGTTTGAAGTGGCATCTTCATCCTTCGCCTTTGTCTCCCTCATATCCTTTTTCTTCTTTTCACTATGGGTCAGGCTCAGGCTACTCCTAAGAGTCTGATCCTTTCCCATTTCCCGGAGGTCAAGAAACAGGCCTTAAATATGAGGCCGTCAGCAACAGCCATGCTGATGAGGCAGCTAAAAGGGCAGCCCTCTTGGACTCCCTTGTACTTGCAGCCCTTGAAATACCCATACCTGAACTGCCTGCCTTGCCACCCAAACCTGAGTATTCCCCCCAGGATCTTGAGTGGATTAAGAAACAAGTCTCGGGGAAAGTCTTTAGGGAGGGAAGTTGGAGTAGGGACCAAGAAGGTAGGTTGATCCTGCCTGAAGCATTAGGGCAGTACATGCTTGCTAATCTGCACAAGTCCACCCATCTAGGCTGAAAAAAGCTGCTCAGCCTTTTCCAGTCTGCGCAGTTGGTGTTTCCCCACCAGAATGAGGCAGCTCGTCAGATCACGAATGAATGCAGTAGCTGTGCAAGGCTAAGACCAGCCCCAAGAGGGCTGCACCCGGCAGGTACCTGGGAAAGAGGGAGGGCTCCAGGGAGGAATTGGGAAATAGACTTCACCGAAATAAAACCAGGGAAGTATGGATACAAGTATTTGCTGGTTATGGTAGATACTTTCTCTGGGTGGGTGGAGGCCTTTCCAACCAAGCATGAGACTAGCCAGGTAGTAGCAAAAAGATTAATTGAGGAAATCATCCCGAGATATGGGGTCCCTGAAGCAATAGGTTCCGATAACAGCCCGGCTTTCGTTAACAAAGTCCTGCAAGGACTAGCTCTAGCTTTGGTGTCGCAACCCTTCAGGGGCCGAGGCAACACGCCCAAGGTCTTGATTCTTCTCTAGGCTTTATTCTCTAATCTCTCACGGTGGTTACAGCAGTTGTCGGGAAGCTCTCTTCTCCCTCCCAGCGGGCTCCCTTATATTCAGTCACCCAACCAATCCAGGACAGTATCATGCGTGACCTTTAAGCGGATAGGTGTCACGCGCCACTCTAAGCGGGCAGCACGAGCTGTGCATGGGTACGGAAGTCTGCTGGGCCAATCCCCAACAGGGAAGAGGGGAAAGGGTGGTGAGCAGGTGTCCAGCTAGAGTGGGGCTCAGCCTCGGCCGTAGGCCGGGCCCCCACATCTCCCCCTTTATTGTTTTATAACCAAAGGGCTGTCGGGATCATGCCTGTCTTAGGTCGTCCGGAGTCTGCGGCATTCTTACCCATCCTCAGGCAACAGACAGCTTAGGTCTGCGCCCTGTCTTAGGTTGATATGTGCAGCTCCCGATCTTACCCGTCCTTGACTACTGATCCAGCATATTAAGCCATACTCTAGGGGAGATGCCTTCCTCTAGCACTGCCATGGCCTGCAACAGGACCTTCCGTTCTCCCCATTGCTGTTTTTGTAACAGACTTTCCTCCCAAGCAGGAGAGGCCCACAATCCCACAGACAAAACCTCCCCCAAAAGGTCCAATTGTTCTTGAAGAAGGTTCAGTGGCCTGGGACAGACCATTCAGCGTCTCTGCCGTAGGAATGGTGATAGCGTGGCGGTGACTGCAGCTGCAGCTCAGCTCTGCCGTCGCCTGCTGTAGGATCCACGGCAGGAGCAGAAGCAGTGCGATCATCTTGTACCTCCGCTCCGGGGTTTTCCACTCTGAGTATCAGACGTTCAGGCACCCAAACGGGGTTCTGCTGGTCCTGTGGAAAAACACAAACCGAGCCTCGGGTCCAGATTATCACTGGGTCCGGGCCTTTCCATGTTCCTTCCAACACATCCTCCCACAAAACTTTAGGCATGTGTTTTGGACTGGATTGTTGGCTGTGCCACTCTGCTGCACTGCAGCCGTTTTTGTCCAATGTTCTAAAATCTTCTCCTATTCCCCCTTTTTGTTTATATAAGGTATTCTTGAGGGTGAGGTGGGTGCATTCCACCATATCCTGACCCTGAGGGTTGTCTCTAGCTCCCTGCTGCTCTCATGACACAAAAGGATGTCATCCATATAATGATAGATGATTATCAGGAGAAACTGTTTCCTGACAGTTTGTAAGGCCTTCTTTACATACACATGGTGGGGCTATTAGCCATGCCCTGTGGCAATAAACCTTTGACAGTCTCTGGGGTGAAGCGGGATGGAGAAGAAACAGTCTTTGATAATCTCCACTTGCCAGACTTTTTCCTAATTACAAAAATAGGTGTGTTCCATGGCGAGGTAGAGGGCTGGAGGTGACCAGCTGCTATCTGTTCTTGTACTAAAGTGTGAGCTGCTTCCTTCTTTTCTTTGGTCAGGGGCCACTGAGGTACCCACACACGGGCCTTTTTAGGCTGTCATGTCCTCATCAGATGGCAGTCCCTGTTCAGATCCCCCTTCCGAGGCCTTTGCGAAGGCACGCTCTTCTCGTACTTCCTCTAATATTTCCTCCCCCTCTTGGATGGCCTCTCGGCAGCTTGGCTTCTGTCCTCGGCCCTAACCCTAGAGGCCTCCATCCCCATCCTCCCTCTAAAGGGGCAAATATCCTAGTTATAATTTAGATGGTCTACGTCGCTAATTCCGCGAACCTTTTGATTTCGTCGCCACTCTGCGAACCTTTTGATTTCGTCGCCACTCTGCGAACCTTTTGATTTCGTCGCTGCTCTGCGAACCTTCACTGGCACCTCCTCATTCCATATATTATAATAAACAATGTCACAAACACTAACAGGACACACACACTACACATAAACACCCACCGCAACTGCCTGCTGTCTGCCCTGCCACGTATACTTTCAGTTTACTCACCGATCCACTCACCCTCCTCGGTTCCCTCTCCCGGTCTGGCCAGCCGACCGAACGGCGTCCAGCGACGTTCCTGAAGAGTTACAAGCTCTACTTCATCGGCAGGCGCCAGGGTCAGCGGATCAGGTCGCGAGGAGGTTTAACAATTCCTGGGTTTCGGCACCACTTGTCACCACCCTTCAGGGACCGAAGCAACATGCCCAAGGTCTTGATTCTTCTCTAGGCTTTATTGTTTAATCTCTCGTGGCGGTTACAGCAGTTGTCAGGCAGCTCTCTTCTCCCTCCCAGCGGGCTCCCTTATATTCAGTCACCCAACCAATCCGGGACAGTATCATGTGTGACCTTTAAGCGGATAGGTGTCACGCGCCACTCTAAGCGGGCAGCACGAGCTGTGCACGGGTACGGAAGTCTGCTGGGCCAATCCCCAACAGGGAAGAGGGGAAAGGGTGGTGAGCAGGTGTCCAGCTAGAGTGGGGCTCAGCCTCGGCCGTAGGCCGGGCCCCCACATTTGGGAGTAGATTGGAAGTTACATTGTGCTTATAACTCACAAATCTCTGGGCAGGTAGAAAGAATGAATCAGACCCTGAAGGAGACCCTTTCTAAATTGGTATTGGAGACTGGCGGGGACTGGGTGACCCTCCTTCCCTTAGCCATCTTCCGTGCTCAGAACTCCCCCTATGTACATAGTTTAACTCCATTTGAGATAATGTACGGGGCTCCTCCACCCATAATCCGGCGAGTGCAGCTTCCCGATGTAGAGGACCCGTCCCCTGACTATCTGAAGGTGTTGCAAGCTCTTGCTAATGTGCAGCAGGAAATCTGGCCCCTGATCAGAGCGTATTATGAGGGCGGGAAAATTCTGAGCCCGGAACATGGCATAGTCCCAGGGGATATGTTGTGGGTCAAGAGACACCAAGTGAAGACTCTCGAGACCAGGTGGAAAGGACCTTACGTTGTATTGTTTACCACCCCCACTGCTCTCAAGGTTGACGGTATCGCTCCTTGGGTGCACCACACCCACGTTCGGAAGATCCTGCCTCATCAGGATCCAGGGGCCCACAAGGAGGAGTGGAAGGTGCAGCAGCATCCTGCGAATCCCCTGAAACTACACCTAAGCCGAAGATGAAGGGGATCCTGCTGATAAGTGCCTTAGTATGGACCTTAAAGGGAACCACATCTGTGACCAGGCCCCCCCAGCCATGGGGCCTGACCTGGGTGCTGGTCAACGGCGCAACTGGGGAAGTCATCAGTACCACAGAACACAGTGTGCCACTCAGAACCTGGTGGCCTGACCTGTTTTTCTGCCTTCGACGGATCAACCAAGGTTACCGGACCCTTTGGGGGATAGCCCCTTCGGCTGGCACCCAGGCCCAGGGATTTTATGCCTGCCCCAAAGCAGGTAAAGGAGAGTCATGTGGGTGGAGGCCCTTCTGGTGTGCCAAATTGACCTGTGTAACCTCGAACGATGGGGGTCAGAAATGGCCGGTTAAAAAAGGGGACGCTGTCGAATTTTCTTATGTCAACCAGGGCCTCCCATGTCCCGTGCAAAGGGACAGGGCTTGTGACCAGGACCAGGATTGGGTACGAATTCAACTCACTGAGATGGGCAAAAAGACTGAGGTATCACGTTGGATAAGAGGGCTAACATGGGGGATAAAGTACTATAAATCTTGGGGACATGAGGAAGAAGGCTCAACCCTCACCATTAAATTAACCGTGATAGCTCCCATGGCCGCCGTAGGTCCCAACCCGGTTATAAATCCCCAGAAACCTTCAATCCAAGATAAGGGCCTGAGCAAAAAGGATGAGAAAATGCCGACCAGGACGCTTGCTCCAGAACCCACGAGAGGACCGGGTCCATCGACCTCTGGGTTCTGGGCCCAGCACACTCCCTCCGGGTTAGATAATCCCATGTGGGAAATGGTGCAGGCAGTAGTAGAGACTCTTAACCACACCACTTCCTCCCTCACCGATCCCTGTTGGCTATGCTACCCAGGTTCACCCACCTTCTATGAGGCAATCGGGATAAATGGCTCCTACACTATCAACAACTCCCATCCCACTTACTGGGACGGGAGACTGTGGAGACTTACAATCGTTCAAGTCTCTATCGCTGGTACATGAGTAGGCACAGTCCCGACGGCCCAGAGCCAGTTATGCTCCTCCTATAATAGCACCCGTGGGAGCAAGGAAAGTGGATTATACCCTCCTCGGGTTGGTGGCTCTGTTCAAAGACAGGCCTCACCCCGGCCCTATCCACCTCTGTGTTCAATACTAATAATGAGTTTTGTATGCTGGTGGCCATTCTACCTCGCCTAATATATTGTTCTCATGACTCTCTCCTTTCTTATTGGGAAGAAAGGCCAAATCCCCACCGGAGCAAGAGGGAGGCTGTTACTGCCCTGACCATTGGGATCCTCGTCTCCCTAGGGATAGCAGGGGCAGGCACTGGGGTCGCAGCCCTCGTGACACGGGAAAAAGGGCCCACAACCCTGAGGCTGGCAGTCGACAGGGACCTAGAACAGCTCCGACAGTCAGTATCAAACCTGGAGCAATCCCTCACCTCCTTGGCAGAGGTGGTCCTACAGAACCGAAGAGGCCTGGACCTCTTGTTCTTAAAAGAAGGTGGGCTATGCGCAGCCCTAAAAGAAGAATGCTGTTTCTATGTAGATAAGACAGGTGCAGTTAGAGATTCCTTAGCCAAACTGAAAAAAGATCTTGACAGGTGGCATAAAGGATATGAAAGCAGCAGCAGCGAAGGCTGGTTTGAATCTTGGTTTAAGCACAAGCCATGGTTTGCTACCCTCCTCTCGGCCATTGCAGGGCCACTGGTCATCCTGCTGCTTTTGCTTACCATTGGCCCGTGTATAATAAATAGGCTGCTTAAATTTGTGCAAGAGAAGTTTGACACTGTCCAACTCCTGGTCCTTCGCCAAAAATATCAGGCCCTAGATACCGCTGCAGAAGATTCCTTAGTCTGATCAAGAAAAGGGGGGAAATGTAAAGGAGGGCAGAGGGCATCAAGAGTCAGGAAAAAGGACTAATAACATTTAACCTAATTGCCTAAAGCATGGGCCACCCAGTTTTGAATAAACAACCCGAGGCTAAGCTTAGAAATGCGCCTGCTTTAAGTTAGATAACTAGAAGTGGGCAACAGCCTGGGGGTCTTGATCCGTGATAAGTCACATAGGCATGCTTGGGTAAGCAAGAGATAACAATTGAAGTGGTCAGGCAACTGGAGTGTTCCCTAAAAGGTTACAATATAGAATGTGTTTTAAAATTATTGGTTGTAGAAATGCGCGGGCTTCGGTGTAATGGTTGTGAAAATCCTATATAAGCAATACCTAAAGTTGCCTGGGGGTCAGCAGCTCGGACTCGGCCTGCGTGTCAGAGGAAGTGCTGTCGACCCCAGCTTGCTGGCTGAATAAAGACTTTGCCTATACTTACATCTCCATGCCTGTGTGCTTTGTTCTCTCGGGAAAACCCTGAGTTCCTGGACCCTAACACTGGGGCCAGGGTGAATGAGAGGTGCCTCATGAAAGAGGTAGGTATCCTTGCTTAGAGGACTAGCACCATCTTGTCCTTCATCCAAGAACAGCAGCTGGAAAGACTGGTCCATGGAGCCCTGAGGGGTTCTTCCTGTGACAGAGTCCTGCATAAGGGTTGTGGGGACTGCTCAGGGAAATGCCAGGCTTAGTGGAGTGGCTTTGAAGTAAGGATAAATTCACATCTTTCTAGCCAGTTGAGTTTCGGACCTTTTCAAGTTTTTAAAACAGGAAGACTTCTAGATGTGAAAAACAGCTTGTTCATTCTTATCTTCTCTCCGTGAATGGGCATTTTTCCTTTAAATGTTATACAGATGACTGGAACTTTTCCACTGTGAGGGTCAGTGAGAGGGTGCACGTCATAGTTCTAGATGCGCCTGATGTGGAGAGTCGCTTTTGGATACTTGGCCTCACGGGCTTATATGTATGTATATCCAGGGCCTCCTAAATGAGAAACCCATCATTAACAAGGCAAAGGGAAAATCCCCAGGTTGAGAGGAAGTGTAGGCACTGTACTTAGTCTCCTTTATTGTTCTATGGATGGCATGAAAAGATTTTCTTTACAAACTACATTTATTGTGGTGAGCATTTTGTGCTGTATATAATTGTTGAATCACTAGGCTGTATACCTGAAACCAATATAATATCTGTCAATTATACTTCTATTAAGGAGAAAGAAATCAGGAAATTAGAATAAGAATCTGATTCTGCTACCTCTGGTCAGGAAAATAGCTTTTTAAAAAGTCTTTTTCAACACAGATCAGATTTGCGTGGTGTGTCTTGGAGTGTCTCCTGTGAGCCAGATGAGTGGTCTGTGAGGCACTCGGCACTCGGTGGAAACTGTTTCAACTGTCATTTGCTTTGTTGCATCTCTAGGATGGAGTTAGAAAAATGAAGCTGGATCAAAAAATCAAAGCAGACTTTAGGGCTTATAGTTGTTTGGTTGGGTATTCTTTTGCATATGTACAGGCCCCTCAGTGGGAAGCAGGGTGCTCAATCCTCGCGGTTAAGTAGTAAAGAACGTTTCTTTCTGATTATAATGAACGATTTGGCAGAGTATTTGGAAATGCTAATGGCCTTTGACTTACTCCTTCCAGATAAATCCTTTTGTCCAGTTGCAGTTCCTCCTTTCCCGCCAGGTGCTGGGGGCCCAGTGGACCATCTCTGTCTGCCGGGAGGTTCTTACTGGGAAAGAATCTCTCTCCTTGCTACACCCAGTGCCAATAACGAAGTGTGTTGTTTTTACAGTGAAGACATAGTCTCAGTTGGGGAAAAAAATATGTAAATGAATACTCTAAAAACAGTGCACAACTGGAAGGTCTTTTTTGAAAATACACGTAGAATCATGTCATCTTTATAGTAAAAGAACAGCCTTAAGTGTAACTTAGCTTTTTTCGTTATACTGCTGAGAAATGCACCTAAAAAAGGCATTTGTCTCTTTCTTTCTGCATTGTCTAGCCCTCCGAGAAAATAAACCCTGAAAACGGGTGCGTTTATTGTTAGTTATTCTGATTTTGTTGGGTTAAATCTTAAGGAAAATGTTTTATGATTTAGAGCTAAGCGAACATACGAATTATTTTCCTGCAGATAATGGAGGCCTACAAAATCAAACAAAGACATTTTAGTAAAGATGACCTATTCCATGAAATTTCTTTGAGGTTTACCATTTTTTTCTTTTCCCTTTTTTTTTTTTTTTGGTTTGTTTTAGGGCTAAATGACAGATCTTTATCATACCTTACCATCAAATGCTTATTTTCTTGGTTGCAATTTCATCACCTAAAATGGCCTTTGTATACATGCACACTACTCTTCTTTAATAGAAACCTGATGAACTTCGGAATGTATTTGAAATATGTATTCAATATAGACCACTGTTCATTTTTTACAAAAGTAGTGTAGCACCGCAGACTCCATTTGTTTTCAAAATTTTTTTCTGTTCTCTCATCTCATTCTTCAGAGCAGCTCTGCTCACAGGCTGAATGGAAATATTGATAAACATGAAGCCATGCTCCACCTCCCTGATAATCAAAGAAATGCATATGAAAATGAGATAGTATCATTTCCCCTACCATTGTGACAGAAATGAAGGATATTAATCATATCCATTGTCGGTGCGGGCGTGGGGCTGGGAGAGCTCAGAACACTGCTTCCCTCCTTGGTGGGCCAGCCCAGCTCTTGCTGAGGTCCCTGCTCAGTTCCTGCCCCTGCGGTCTGTAAATCACCCATATTCTTGCAATAAGTCCCTTATTATAATTATTTTTTTTTAACCTTTCATTTTCACCATTTTTTTTTTGTCTTTTGGGTTTTTTGCCAGCAGTGCATATTAACTAACACAATGAATGCCTTTGCCCTCATTTCAACCTGTTTTTTCTGTATGGTATTTATTACTTTAACAAATTATCATGTGCATCTTCTTGCCTTTACAGTATCTCCTAAATTCTTTTCTAGGTCCTACATAGGGTTCAGTTTTCAATTGGAGGCTTTTTCTGTGAGCTTTCTGGGCATTTTTCCTTTTTAAGTTGTTTAAGTGTGATTTCATAGACCTCAAGATCCCCCCCAATCCCTTTGCTGACCTTCAAACAAGAACTATGCAGGCTTGCAGACTACTACTAATTGCATTTGGCTGTACTCGCTCTGCATTTCCCCTTCTCGGATCCAGAACTGTAGGCAGATTGGTGTGCTCAGCTCTTCACTGGTGTCCCCAAAGAGTCATCTCCTGGGGGTTCTGAGGTACTCAAGTATGAGGCCTTCCTAACCCCCCTTGACATGTCCTTTGACTCTTTGAACCACTGGAACATGGGAATAGCAATTGTATGCCCAGGGTGAGCATGCCCTCTGGCAGGGACTGCAATCCCCAAGGACTGCAGTCCAGATTCTTCTCTTCTCTGACTCAACCTACAGAATTTTACTCATGAGGTTATGCCTCCCAGCATGCAATGCACCACTTATCAGCTCTCCTTTCTTGCCTGGCACTTTCTGGCAGAGAGACAGTATGCCTTTGGAGTCCTCCTTTGGCTTGCCTTGCAGCTCATTATTCAGTCTCTGGTAGCCACAGACCCTCAGTCTCTGAGACAGGAAGTTGATGCTGAGGGATACACAGTATGTCATACTGCTTTTCTCAGTCTGGCTCTGGTTAGATCTTTCTCAACGCAGCTCCATTGGCAATAACAGTGGGTGGAAATTTCTAATGGGTTTTGGCAGTAGACGGTCTCTCAGTGTGAGTGTTCACTAGAGGGGAAGAAAGCTGATGAGGAATCCAGTTATCCTTTGTACAGGACCTCGCAGTGTCTTCCTGCTGCCCAGCAGATGAAGACTGCCCTGCTTGTTGTGGGCTCCGTCGTCTGCACACCCTGGCCTAATCCTGGAATTCATACCCTCTGCTGCAAACAGCTGGTCTCCTTCTCCTGTTTATTGATGTCACTCTTCTTCCTGGCAGGGTCCCTTTCTCTGTTCAGATAAATTCTTTCCTGTAATGCTGAGACCGGGTTCTGTCTCCTTCATGAAGCTTTTGATGATCCCAGCCTACATCGAAGTCCTCCATATTCACTCAGTCATTCATTCACTCATTCACTGGACAAGTATTTGTTAGATGCTCATGCTCTGCCAGTCACCATGCTTAAATGGGGATCCCACGGTAAAGAAGGCAGACTTGTCTCTTATTTTCACGGGGCTGAGAGTTTAGGCATCACATATGCAAAAATCACACAATAGTAGATTCATTGTCTTCCTTATAATTCCTATTCATTAATCTGGGTAATTTTTTTTTTTTGCTAATGAAATGCAGTTCTGGAATGCAGGGTGAGCATTGATTCCTTGGGAACGGTCTTGAGGACCTCACAGAACTGAAGGGAGGGCTGAAACCCTGGCTTCCAGGTGGCAGGAAGAGGGACTCCCTAGGGATTTTAGCCCCAGAAATGTACAGACTCTGTAGGGCACTTCAGTACCTGCTTCTCCTGCATGTAAGCCAGGATTCAAGTCCCAGGAGGAAACTAGGAAGTTCAAGCTTGAGTCAGGTGATTTTGATCATTCAGCCAGGTGGTGCTGGGTAAAGAAGCCAGGGCCCCTATGACGCTCCCTTGTGAGTGGGGACCTTTTCCAGAGCCGAGGCAACTGTGAACTGGAGCCATCCTCCTGTGGATGCTGAACTGCACACATTCCCCTACAAGGTGGCAGAGTTCACTTTGCAGCTGCGGAAGAGCAGCTGGCCAGGCAGGACCACCCACTGTCAGCACATCCTGGGGATTGCTTCTGCTCCGGGAGCCACTTGCTCTAGGGCACGCTTCCACCTGGGCACCCCATACCCAATGACTGGTAGGAATGCGTGGGGGCATCTAAGGGCTCAGTGTGACAATTTTGAAGGGACATCTCAGCTTTGGTGCTTCCCACACAGGACCTGTGCCACAGACTTGCGTCTCCATCTACCCAGGCTGAGTCCTTCCCTTCCTCATGGGGTGACCCCCAGAGCACTCCCCAAGATCTTCCTGCACCCCATCTCTACTTGAGTCTGCCTCCTGAGGAACCCAATCTGCATAACACCTGACCGTCACACACTGCTTCACCTCATAAACATTATCTGGCATAGTTTGTTGATATTTCATGCCTTCCAAACTAGGCTACAGACTTCCTCTGAGTGAAACTTTAACTTTGCTGATATCCAGCCCTCAATCCCATTGCACCACGAGCCATAGCTATCACCCCAAATTATGTGTTCACTGATGGCTTGTCCGCAGCTGAGGACAAAGCCAAGCTGAGTCTAACTTGTCAAAATGTTGCTATTTTAGACGGAAGAGATTCAACACTTCAGAAGGACTTCTTTTAAAAAGGTTTCAAGCTGTGGTCAAGAGGTTTTGTTTTTGTTTGCCTGTTTTCATTTGTATAACCAATCCATTGATTTTAGAGAGTGGAAAATTCTGATTAGGGAGAAAAAACTTTCTGCAAAACATCTTTTTTCTTTCTGTGGTCTAGATTTTACTTTCCTTTCTTTTCTGGGGGATGCCATAGCCTTATAAAACATTCCTATGTACAATATTTTAAGAGCTGTTCCCATTCTTTATCAGAGTGTGTGTGTGTGTGTGTGTGTGTTGGGGGAAGAGCAGAGAGGAATGTGCATCCTAGACCATGACATCAAATGTTGCCATGGCCTTATTTGGGGGCGGGTTGTGTCCACAATAGCCATGTGCCAAGAAGACTGGAAAGCTGGGGTGGGGCTCCCAGGCTTTGAGCTTGAAAAAACTTATCTTTTCAAGAAGAGGGGACTCAAGAACAAGCCATCTCCACAAACACTTTTGTAATCATTCCAATTCTATGACAAATAAAGTGAGATTCCTTTTACCTAGAGAGTATTCACTTTTAAGAATGGAATAAAGACATGATTTTCTAGCCCTTTTCCCATCTTTTAAACACTCTCACCCCATTTGGAGCTGACACTTGGCAAAGGGAAGTTATTACTTCTGCCCGTCCATTTCTGCCTGATTCTGGTAATGGAATGATGTTTCACAGAGCTGTCGCATGATGAAGGCACATTTTCTACACTCAGTACACACGTGAGCTTACATTTTAGAAAAATTGTGCTGTGTGAATAGCAAGGAGAGTAATGCCTATGTTTTTGCTCTTTTAAGGAATGTGCTTTTATGATGTATTTTTTAATTGATTTAAAGGTGAGGGTAATAAATGAACATCTGATCCAAGTTTCAGCAAAGGACTCTTTATTGACATACAGACTCTAAAAAGTTATTTTAGGCAAGTTCCCAGGAGCAGTTTTTAAAACCATATGACTGGATGAGGAGACTGTGATTCTAATGAACTCTGCCACTCTTTAGAAATAAATTAGGAGTTTCCTTCCAAGTGGAGTGGCTAGTGGGTTGAGAGGTCATATTTTAAAATAGCTGAATCCAAACATAAGCTGGATTTGCATTTTTAAAAGTCTATAGTTTGCTTTTCACATTTTCTCTCTTCCCCCATGAATCTGGCATCATATGGTCCAAGCTGCTTTCTTGCAAAGGTACCTTGTGCTCATTTTATGAGGTGTGGAACAGAGAGCCAGCCTGGTGGTTTGACTGGCTGAAATTTCCATCCTGCCTTAAACAACCTGGGAAAAGTCAGCGTGATTTATGACAGTAGTTACTGCTACCCTTTTACTTAGCTAGGAATATTCTCATGCTATCAAAAAAAACCAAACAAACCCAGAAAAAAATACCCATTAAACTGGTACATTTTGAACTATTGTCATTGCTGTATGTCAACTAGTCATCTAAGTGATTCATTAATTAACTTACCTTATGCAACTAAGGAGCTGTCCTTGTAAGTGAGGGTAAGGTGAAAATAGAAGAGATCACTTTTTCTTCTAACTGTATTCAATACAATCTTAAAGACAGGGAGGGTCTACTGAACAGATCTGTGGTATGAGACTGCCTGGTTATTTTCATGAAATATTCCTATGTGTCAGGCTGAAAAGCCCAAGAGCACGCAGTAGGGGCTGGTCTCTATAACATCCATTGGGGTCTTTTCGTGTTAGTGTTTTAGGTTGTTGAATCCATGCACTAGAGATGAAAACAGATACCCCCCTACATCCCTCTACCACTCGAAAGGAACCCCCCACCAGTGATTCTGAAAGATTAGGATGTCAGTCATGGGTTTGCAAAAAGTCACTTAGAGATGTTTATTACTACTAATACCTTTTCAGTTGTGCGGTGTCCTAAACTTATAGTAGCTTACAGAACTTCCTTTATGACTACTTCGTGTTTGGGAATTAAAAAACTCCCATTTTGCGTAGTGGTTAAGGCCACATGCATACGGGGCTTCCCAAAAGCTTTCTATGGCAGTGACACATATGAGAATGACACCATCAGCTGTGCTTCCTGCTACACACAGAAGATCAGCTGCCCATTATGTGTAATTCCTTGCTGTAGCTGTAATTCCCTGCATTTTTCAGACTCCAAAGAAAGCTTGTGGTGGTACAAGTAAATGAGATAAGGGCAAAGTTAGTTGGGTTCTTCTCTCTTTTTTTCTCACTTTTTAAAGTGGTTCATTTTTACTTTTCTCAATTTTTTTTGTGTTAAAGCTCATATAACATAAAATCTAATATCTTAACCACTTTTAAGTGTACAATTCAGTGTTATTAAATACACTCATAATCTTGTACATCCATCACCACTATCCATCTTGGTAACTTTTCCTCTTGTAAAACTGAAACTGTACCCATCAAACAATAACGTTCAGTTCTCTCTTCTTCTCAGCCCCTGGCAAATACCATTCAACTTTCTGCCTCTATGATCTTAATTACTCTAAGTACCTCATATAATTGGGATCATAATGTATTTGTCTTTTTGTGAGTGATTTATTGAACTTTGCAAATATCCTCAGGGATTATCCGTGTTGTAGTATATGTCAGAATATTTTCTTTTTAAGATCGAATAGTATTCCACTGTATGTATAGAACACATTTTGCTTATCCATCCATTCACTGATGGGCACTTGGGTTGTTTCTGTATTGTAGTTAATGTGAATAATCAAAACAGTGTTGTACTGTACTGGCATAAAGACATAAAGACCAATGAAATAGAACACAGAGCCCAGAAATAAACTTTCACATTCATAGTCAAATGATTTTTCACAGGGTGCCAAGACCATTCAATAGGTAAGGGTCCAACTTCTTTCATTTGCATGTGGATATCTGAAAGGAAAGGAGCGACACATAGCAGCAATTCACCGGAGAGTTCCGCTTTATTAGGGAAAGGTGCTGGGTTATATAGGAAGGGGCATGAATTGATTGAGGTGTCACTTCTACGGGGCTGGTGGCTGTTGGCTAGGTGCTGGGATTGGGAGGGGAGTGAGAGGTGATTGGACTTCAGGTGGCGCTGGCGGGAACTGAGGACCCCGAAGAGAAGCCGGAAGTTTGCCATCTTACTGGTGGGGACCCTTCATTCCCCCCTTTCTCCTCTATGGGGTTGTGGACGTTGCTTTCTCTCTGGCTGCTTCCTGCTGAACAGGGGCGGAGAAGGGAGTGAGGGCTTGAGGATTGGGAGGAAAGGGTTGATAGGACTCTCTACAGTAAGGATGAGTAGATGTGGACTTTTTCAGGTTTGGAAATCAATGAAGGTTCCCTGTAACTATAGGTTGGCCAAGAGGATATGGGTGTCAGGGCCAGGCGTTTGCGGCCATTGTTTCCAGGAACAGTTTCCAGTGGAGAGAGAGGTCTATCTCAGCATGTGGTGAGGAGGTTACATGAGGGTGAGGGATCTTCTGTGGCCAGAAGCTGGTAGTTCCTGAGTAAAAACTGGTTGAAAGCTTGATTAGAGATTTTTCCGACTTGGGATTTGATGAACTTTATTATACAGGGTAAGAAGAGACAGGTGAGAAGAATGATTATTATGGGGCCTGCGATGGGCCAGAGCCAGGTGAGGAGGGGGTTTGTTAGTATTGACAAGAATGGGTTGGAATTGGAAGCAGAGTGGAGACTAGAGGCAAGGTCAGTGAGTTTGGTAATGTCAGTTGCCGGATTTGTTGATGTAATAGCAGCACTCTTCTCAGAGGAAGACGCAGGTGCCGCCCTTCTCGGCTGTAAGCAGATCTAGGGCCCCCTGGTTTTGAAGGGTGACTTTATCTAGTGAAGTGACCTGTCTTTGGAGAGAGGCTAGGGAATCGGCAGTGGATGTCAGGGCTCCCTCAAGTTTGGCATTGAGATCTCTAACTGCCCATAGAGAGTGACCCAAGGCTTCTCCCGAAAACCCTGCCCCAATGGCTGAGGTGATCAAAGAGATACCGACCATGATGGTAAGGAAAGCAGCTCTTTTTGTGCACGAGGGCAAGGGAGGTTGGAGCTCAAGATATTCTGCCATGCTGTAAAGTGTAAACTGTGGGATTAGGGTGACGAGAATGCAGGGTGTATCGAAGTTGAGAGGCAGTGAGTTGAAAAGACTGCCATTACACTAAATGAAGTGTCCCGGTTGAGTAAAACTCTTAGAGCCGGACGTAGGGGTGTAGATAGAGAGGCAGTGAAGTGCCCTGGAGGTGGGGTGGAGTTGGGCCTACACAGTGGTGGATGGTGAGAGTATCTGCGTATTCTGGTTCCCATAGGGGTATGCCTGCCAGAGGGCAGAGGGGTTGTCTTTCTGCATGGAAGGAGTAGTTGGAAATATTAAGGGGCACGGCGGCCAGCAGTGGGCGCTGTAGTGATGCACACAAGAAACAATTGGCTGTGTTAAGGGTGTGGTTGAGAAAGATGGTGGTGTCTTGAATGAGCTGTAAAGAAGAGTAGGAGAAATGAGAAGAGGGGTGGGGATAAGAAGATGAAGAGGCGCCGTCAAGAGTTTGGATAATGACTTTTTGGAATGTCTGCTATCTGATGCAACTTGAGAGATCTGGGAATGAGAGGGAACATACTTTTGAGAGATATGAAGGGTACCGTGGGGGGTCGAGGGCCGCCCCCCCCCATAGTAAACTGAGGCTGTGACTCTGGCAGCTCATCAAGAGTCCCAGGGATCTGGGATTGATAAGGAGAATGAGCCGTTGGGATATTTCATGAAACGGTTGGAGGAGTAATACTGTGGGTACTGGAAGTTACTCATGTAGTGAATTGCACAAGACCAGTAGGGACATCTCTTGTAGGTGTCTGGCTACGCCTGCAATAGGCTTGTTTTTGGTCATAGAGGAAGCAGAGGTAGGGAGAATAAGGGTAGCTGCTAGTGAACACTTTGGTGGAGGGAGGAAAGTGGAGGTATAAAGGCTCAGAGCAGCTTTTCAGAGGGCAGTCTGGTGTGGCAATGAGGGCAGTAACTTTTGTTTGATGCTGTGTGTAAGTCTCTCTGACTTTGAATTGCCATACAAAGGAGGCTGGGGTGGTGGGGAAGACAATAGGAATGAGGAAAAAAAGCGAGAGGGCAGTAAAGGAGGAAAAAGTCATGATTCGGGTATGGATGGCAAAGGGGGTGAACGGGATTTTGGAGGAAAGAGGACAGTAAGGTCAGGAGTCTGGAGGGAGGGAGAGTCTGTAAACTTTTGTAGGTTAAGAGATCTTTTAGGTGATGTGGGGACAGAATGGTAAGGGGCGCCCTGAATGTCAGTTTATGAGCTTCTTTCTGCAAGAGCTGTCTAGCGGCTAATGTTCGTAGGCAGGGGGCTCATCCCCGAACTGTGGGGTCTAATTGCTTGGAGAGATAAGCTACTGGGGCAAAGGATGGGCCATAATATTGGCCTAGGACTCTTAGAGCTTGACTGGACCTCTCATGAATGTATAATGAGAAGGGCTTCGACAAATCAGGAAGATGGAGAGCTGGGGCTTCCACAAGGGCTTGACAGAGCTTAATGAAGGAGTGTCGGGGTGAGGAGGATAATGGTTTTTTAGGGGGGGCTCTTGCTGAGGACGTATAGGGGTCTTGCCAACAGGGAGCAGGGAGAAGTTAGGGATCTATGCTCTAAAATATCTAGCCAGGCTTAGAAAGGAAAGGATTTCTGTCTTGGTTTTGGGAATGGGCAGGTCAGAGAGGAGCCATTTTCTGTCTAAGGTAATGGACTTTCTTTGTTGAGATAGAAGGAATCTAAGGTAAGTGACAGGAGGGGAAGAGATTTGAGCTTTGACAGGGGATACTCGGTAACTTCTGGACACTAGAAGGTTAAGTAGGGAGGCAGTGTCAAGTCGAGACTGTTCTCACGAGAGAGTGCAGAGTAGAAGATTGTCCATGTGTTATAATAAGGTGGACTTGGAGTGACCATGATGAAACTGTTTGAGGTCCTGAGCTAGGACATCTCTTAAAATATGGGGACTATCTCGGAATCTTTGTGGCAAAACTGTCCAAGTGAGTTGTTCAGAATGTCTTGTGTATGGGTCCGTCCAGGTGAAGATGAAAAAATCTTGGGAGCAGGGGCTTAGAGGGATAGAAAAATGGGTCCTTGAGATCTAGGACTGAGAAGTGGGAAGCCAAGGCAGGGGTCTGCGATAAAAGGCTGTATGGATTTGGAACTAAGGGATGGATAGGGACAACAGCTATGTTGATGAGGTGAAGGTCTTGGACAAGGCAGAAAGATCTGTTGGTATTTTAACAGCTAATATGGGAGTATTAAATGGGGAGTGAGTGGGTCTGAGGTAATTTTTGTTTAAGAGATCTTGAATGATGGGTTGGAGGCCTATGAGGGCTGAAGTGGTTAGGGGGTATTGGGCCTGACAGATATACTGAGAGGGGTCACATAATTTGATAGAGGCAGGGGGACATTGGGCCACGGAGGAGCTTGTAATGTCCTAAACTTGGGGATT
Source organism: Manis javanica (assembly GCF_040802235.1). Taxonomy (NCBI): domain Eukaryota; kingdom Metazoa; phylum Chordata; class Mammalia; order Pholidota; family Manidae; genus Manis; species Manis javanica. The sequence continues at coordinate 109,178,380 of NC_133157.1, forward strand.
TACAGGGTGTATGAGGGCAGAACTGGAGCTTTCATTTGGTAGAGGGGGGTTGTTGGCTATGAGGGCCATCAGAAAGGGAGTACTGGGGGCTGTGGGAGTGGATATAGTTATGGAAACATGGAGGAGGTAAAGGATGTCCCATCTTAGTAAAGCGATGAGACACTGGGGCATAACCAGGAAGGAGTGGGAGAAAGGTATGGGATTGTCTTGGATTGTGCATAAAGGTGGGGGGGGAGTTTAATGGGAAAATCTGTTTACCTCTTACTCTGACTATAGGAGTAATGCCAGGCATGGTAGGGCCCCCGTATTCTCGCAAGACTGAGAAGGTGACTCCTGTGTCTAGGAGGAAGGAGATGGGGTGACCGTCTACTGTTAAAGTAACCCTGGGCTCCTGTTTGGTGATGAAAATGGTCGGACGAGAAGCCCCCGGGCCCCATCAATCTTCTTCTGCCAGCCCTACTACGGCGGGCTTAGGATGGGGGTTGTTCGTCCAGCCTCCCCTTTGGGTGGTTGGGCAATCAGACCCCCAGTGGCCCTTTTTGTGGCATCTGGGGCATGGGGTGGTAGGAGATCTGGGGGAGGGTCATGCCCTTGACCAATGTCCCTCTTTTCCACACTTGAAACAAGCTCCTGGGGGGGGGCTTGTTTGTAGAGGGGCGCCCAGGTTGTAGTTTTATCAGCTGGGCCAACATTTGGAAATTGGCCTGATCAGCCTTTTGTTTACGGCGTTCTTTCTCTTCCTCCCGGTTATGGAAGACTTTAAAGGCCACTGTTAGGATCTCAGTCTGTGGGGTAGCGGGGCTCTCTTCTAACTTTTTGAGTTTAGCTTTAATGTCGGGGTAGCCTTGAGCTAGGAAGTATGTCATAAGGACATGTCTTCCTTCAGGTGTTTCTGGGTCCAGGCTGGTATACTGTAATAGGGCTTGAGTGAGTCTGTCTAAGAACTCGGAGGGGTTAGAAAACTTAGAAAAGAGAGGGGTTTCGTCTCTCTTTTGAATTATGTCTTGGAGCTTTTGAAAATTGACTACTTTACGAGCTGCCTTTTTCAGAGCTGCTATTAAGCAGGAGGCAAAAATATCTCGAGAGCGGAGACTCATGGCGGTGTTATAATCTCAGTGTGGGTCTTGTTCGGGGACAGCAGTGGGGCCAGGGGGATAGGTGGGGTCAGTCCTGTGGGTTTCAGTAGCCTGCGTTTGGGCGAAGTCCCAAACTCATCTACGCTCTTCAGGGAGGAGAGTATTGGCCAGGAGCATGAAAATGTCATGATGTGTGAGGCTGTAAGACTGGAGGGTCCATTGAAACTCCCTGATGTATGTCATGGGATCAGTGGAAAAGGAACTTAGGCGTTTCTCTAGTTGGGCTAAATCTCCTAAGGAGAAAGGGATGTGAACGCACACGATGTTTTCGGATCTTGCTACCTCCCGGAGGGGGGCGATAATTTTGGGAGGCTCTTGGGACTGAGTCTGAGGGGGACTGAAGGGTTCTGGCTCAGTCTGTGGGGGAGTGACGCGGTCTAGCCGTGCCTAGTCTAGCAGGTCCTGAAGTGCAGAAGGGGGGTAAAGAAAATAAAGAAAGATAGAATCGGACCTACATGTCACCAGCTAACAGCTCAACTGCTTACTTCTGCCGCTCTAGTTGGGCTTGAACTCATGACTCTGAATTAAGAGTCCCATGCTCTACTAACTGAGCTGCAGCAGGGCTCTAGTTAATTGCTTATGGAATGCGTAAACAGAATGTTCTTTGTTCTCCATTCCTGCCACATCCGCAAGTGGGGGAAGGGCATATTTAGAAGCAGGGCAGTGTTTCTACACATCTTCAAGGTCTCCCTATTTTCAGAGTGAGGAGTCTTGGCAAGATATGGTTTTGTGGACAGATAACTTCTAAGGACTGCACCGGTTGTTCTCTAGCTTGTGCTTTCCCATGCTGCGTTCAGACATGGGGGAAGGTGCTTTCCCATTCTCCCTACAAACATGTGAGAAGACAAAGGCAGTCCCTAACAGGGGAGAAACAGGTGATGAGGGCAAAGACGGAGGAGGCTGTTGGGACCTAGTTAAAGTGGGGCTGAAAGGCTCAGGCTTAATCTGCAGGGAATGAAGGTTGAGGAGGTGAGATGGGGGAGGAGATGGTGGGGGAGGAAGGGAGAAGGGCTGTTGTAGGAGAAGAAGGGGAAGGGAGTGAATGGGAGGCTTCTGCGGGGGCGGCGGCTTGCAGGCTAGGATAACTTGGGAGGGGGCGGGGAGAGGAGGAGGCGGAAAGCTTCGATATAGGGAATCTCCTTCCATTTTTTCAGGCGCTGGCAGTAGTTAAAAAGTTCGCGAGTGATGTTAGGATCAAGAGTTCCCCCTGCGGGCCATTGGTTGTTATTGTCTAGGGGGTATGTTGGCCAATCTTGGGAGCAATATTTACGGAGAAGTTTTGGTTTTATATCAGGCGTCAGGGAGAGGGTAGCCAGATGCTTAAGCAGGCATTCAAGAGGTGAACTTTCAGGGAGGGATGAGGAGGCTCCCATGGCTAATGGACAGAGAAGGAGACAAACAGGGGAAGACAAACAGAGATCCTCGGACTGGAAGCAGACCACAAGGAGACAAAGGGCGTCCCCGATGATCCTTGGTGGTCTGCGGAAACTCGTATATGAGTCGGAATTTCTTAGGAAGTGTGGGTCGTCACCCAGATTTCCCTAAGAAGGCAGAGTGCCAGAGTCACGAGGTACCTAGCGCTAGAGGGGGGAAAGGGAGCGTTCTCATCCTCAAAGGAGTCACCTCGTTTATGGCTGTTGGAGTGGGGTGCCTGAGAGTCGGCCGCAGCCGTGAAAGCCCAAGGCGGGGATTTATGACTGTCGGAGGAGGGGCCTGAGCGTCCGCTGCAGCTGTAAAGGCTTGATGTGGGGTTTTATGGCTGTTGGAGGAGAGGCCTGAGGGTTCGCCGCAGCTGTGAAGGCTTGAGGCGGGGAGCGTTCCCTCCTCATCTCCAAGCGTCAGAGCCTTGCCGGACTATCATGGTCAATGGCACTGCGATAGCTCAGAGGGGCCTGAGCGTCCGCCGCAGCCTTAAAGGCTTGAGGCAGAGATTTATGGCTGTCGGAGGAGGGGACTGAGGGTCCGCCGCAGCCGTGAAGGCCTGAGGTGGGGAGAGTTCCCTCCTCATCCCCGAGCGTCAGGGCCTTGCCGGACGATCACGGTCAATGGCACTGCGATAGCTCGGAGAAGAGTGGCCTACTCCGGGGGGAAAACTTACCTAAAGGCCAGAGAGGAGTGTTGAGTGTGAGCAGCCAGTGCCGGAAAAAGAGGACGAGGGCAAGCTGCTGCTGGTGTCGGGGGAAAGACGGGGCCCAGTTGGGGTGTCCCGTCTCCTGGGTTTCGGCACCAATGAAAGGAAAGGAGCGACACATAGCAGCAATTCACCGGAGAGTTCCGCTTTATTAGGGAAAGGTGCTGGGTTATATAGGAAGGGGCATGAATTGATTGAGGTGTCACTTCTATGGGGCTGGTGGCTGTTGGCTAGGTGCTGGGATTGGGAGGGGGGCGAGAGGTGATTGGGCTTCAGGTGGCACCAGGGGGAACTGAGGACCCTGAAGAGAAGCCGGAAGTTTGCCATCTTACTGGTGGAGACCCTTCAATATCCAGTTGGTTTCTTTTTAGGTTTTCTAACTCTTTATTGATAATTTCATTTTGTTCATTCATCATATTCTTAAACTTCTCTGCCTTATGTAGCCAATAAAAAAAGCAACTACCAAAAAATTAAAATTATTTCCCTCCTCTGAACTTCTGTGGCCCTTAGGCACTTGTACTTTAAACACTTTTTTGTTTTATCTCCTCTACTAGATCCTAGTTTTTTTGAGTATAAGGACTGTGTACCTCCTAGGGAGTTTCCTAGTGTAATTTGAAACCAGCCCACTTATGTGGAGGCCAAGAAGAGACCAAAGAACAAGGGAGGCCACTCCAGATTGGCAGGTGGCAGGTTTAATAAGCAAGGGAACTTACTTACAAGGCTTATCTTGATTGGCCACATGATGAGTAAGTTTCTGCACCTGTCTACTAGAATCTTAACTGGGTTCAGTCAGGTACCCAGTCCAGACAGCTTCCATGGATTTGTGTCTCAGGCTGTATCTTTGGAACAGCTTTTGGGAGTGGGGAAGGCAACATACATTCCAAGGACAGAGGAGGTGGTGGGGCGCTTCTGACTGTTCAGGTCCAGCTCACAGACCACGTGGTCATGTCTTTTGATGACCTCCTCCAACAGTTCCCTATGGGGTAGAATGTCGGTAATCAATAAATAGTTGCTTAATGAATGAATGATTCTCTTGCTGTATTTTGCCCTGGATTTACTAAGCAACCAGATAATGTATTTTATGTAGAAGAAATCTGGCCTGGTTTCTTACTGACTGTTCCTACTATCAGAGAGGCCTCTCTATCTTTCCTGAGATAAAAATCTGCCCTTAAAAAGAAGCCATTAGTGGAGACAGAAATGGAATTTAGGAGTCCAGGCCAATAGTTACAAACATTTAACCTCACTCTTTATGAGTGTGGATTGGTGAGGGCATTGCATAGGACATAGACAACCTCAAACTGTGGTGGTAGGGAGTGTGTGGGATCAGATCTGAAATTAGTGATGGAAAAGGTATGGAAAGTTAGCTAGCCTCTATCCCTTCTGGTTCAACTACAGGGCCTGAGGGTAAGGGTGTTTGTTCTTTTTGTGTTGCAAAATGAGAATGGAATGAGAAAGCAGAGGATTTATAGTGTAGATTTACATGACAATAGGGGATTGGAGAGCTGAGTAATGTCAGGGAAATTTGTATGACTCTAAAGGCCACTCAGGCCTATGAGAAGTTCCTTAAGCAGAAACAGGGGCACAAAGAGAAGACCAAAGTAACTGTAAGCCTGTGATATCCCCTCCTCTTCCCCCCATTTTTTTCTGATCTAGAAAATGACAGATTCTTCTTGAACAGTTGGCAGCACTGGAAACCTTTGGTTTAATCCATATTCTTTTTCATCTAGAGTTCTAGTTAGGAAGTATTTCTAAGAAATTGTAACAGGCTGCACACTCAAGTAGCTTATTAAGGGAATGTACTGTAGGGTAAAGGACATTGCTTACCTGGCCCATCCTTTGGGACCAGGAACATCACTGTCACTTAGGGTTTTCTCTGAATATGACTGTAACAATACCTGGAGGGTACATTGGCTAGGCATCATACAGAGCTTATAATAAAGGCCTTACTTAAGAATGCCAAATGCACACATGTAAGGAGACCTAGATCTAATTTACTGGGCCTTGAATGCAGGCCCCATTTTATATATAATAACTACAAATACCTTACTGTGTGGTTCTGCTATTAATTTATAATCCTGCCCTGCTGGGGACTTGGTGAAACCTTGAACTGAGTGTGCCTAAGGGAAGGGTCTCTGCTGTGTGCCTATTTTCCTCTTTGTCAGCCAGCTTCTGTGTTTTGTCTTCTGACCTTTCAGAATGTCCCATGCCACTCTTATCCTGCACCAGTTTGTACCGGCATGGTTGCTTCATCCTTTCAGGGGCCTTTTCTTTTTCTACTACTAATTGAACATCTCATACTGCAAAAACGCTCAGTTTAGAGCCCAAATAACAGAGTCCTTGTTAACTGAGTAACGGTTGTCAGCAGATTCCAGTGTGCATGGTTAAGTGCCTGCTGTCTACTAACATAGGCAGTGCAGCTCAGGAAAAGAGCCAGGCCCTGGGCGAGTCAAGAAAAGCTTGAGGCCAGTTCGTGAGGGCAGCTGGCAGAACAGGTTAAACAAGAACAAAACAGCTAGGTTCTAGGAAAATAATTGATGGCGAAATAGAATGAGGTTTCTATTTGTTTCACACCAACTAGATAGGAATGGGGGAACAAAAATAACCTACATTACCCCAAAGCTCATTATACGCTCATTAACATACTAAAAATCACACCCCTTGGCTCCATAACAGTTCCGAGGCTGACCATATCAGGGCAAAAAGAGGGTACAGCCTCCTCTCTCCTGAAACTCTCTCCCTATTTTAAGAAAACCCCACATATTCCAATGAATATTCCACCCTCTCTTAATTCCAGCTATTACTACCCAAACTGAACTTCACCTCGCTGCTCACCTCTGAAGCATGACTGCACTCCTTCCTTGAGTGTGTGAAAGGAAAGGAGTGACACATAGCAGCAATTCACCGGAGAGTTCCGCTTTATTAGGGAAAGGTGCTGGGTTATATAGGAAGGGGCATGAATTGATTGAGGTGTCACTTCTACAGGGCTGGTGGCTGTTGGCTAGGTGCTGGGATTGGGAGGGGAGTGAGAGGTGATTGGGCTTCAGGTGGTGCCGGCGGGAACCGAGGACCCCGAAGAGAGGCCGGAAATTTGCCATCTTACTGGTGGGGGCCCTTCATTCCCCCCTTTCTCCTCTATGGGGTTGTGGACGTTGCTTTCTCTCTGGCTGCTTCCTGCTGAACAGGGGCGGAGAAGGGAGTGAGGGCTTGAGGATTGGGAGGAAAGGGTTGATAGGACTCCCCACAGTAAGGACGAGTAGATGTGGACTTCTTCAGGTTGTAAATCAATGAAGGTTCTTTGTAACTATAGGTCGAGGACCTGTTGATTCTAATGGTGCCAAGAGGATATGGGTGTCAGGAGCCAGGTGTCTGCGGCCATTGTTTCCAGGAACAGTTTCCAGTGGAGAGAGAGGTCCATCTCAGCATGTGGTGAGGAGGTCACGTGAGGGTGAGGGATCTTCTGTGGCCAGAAGCTGGTAGTTCCTGAGTAAAAACTGGTTGAAAGCTTGATTAGAGATTTTTCCGACTTGGGATTTGATGAATTTTATTATACAGGATAAGAAGAGACAGGTGAGAAGAATGATTATTATGGGGCCTGCGATGGGCCAGAGCCAGGTGAGGAGGGAGTTTGTTAGTATTGACGAGAATGGGTTGGAATTGGAAGCAGAGTGGAGACTGGAGGCAAGGTCGGTGAGTTTGGTAATCTCAGTTTCTACAATGCCGGATTCGTCGATGTAATAGCAGTACTCTTCTTGGAGGAAGACGCAGGTGCCGCCCTTCTCGGCTGTAAGCAGATCTAGGGCCCACCGGTTTTGAAGGGTGACTTTAGCTAGCGAAGTGACCTGTCTTTGGAGAGAGGCTAGGGAATCGGCAGTGGATGTCAGGGCTCCCTCAAGTTTGGCATTGAGATCTCTAACTGCCCATAGAGAGTGACCCAAGGCTTCTCCCGAAAACCCTGCTCCAATGGCTGAGGTGATCTAGGAGATACCGGCCATGATGGGAAGGAAAGCAGCTCTTTTTGTGCACGAGGGCAAGGGAGGTTGGAGCTCAAGGAATTCTGCCATGCTGTAAAGTGTAAACTGTGGGATTAGGGTGACGAGAATGCAGGGTGTATCGGAGTTGAGAGGCACTGAGTTGAAAAGACTGCCATTACACCAAAAGAAGTGTCCCGGTTGCGTAAAAGTCTTAGAGCCAGAGGTAGGGGTGTAGATAGAGAGGCAGTGAAGTGCGCTGGAGGGGGGTGGAGTTGGGCCTACACAGTGGTGGATGGTGAAATTATCTGCGTATTCTAGTTCCCATAGGGGTATGTCTGCCAGGGGGCAGAGGGGTTGTCTTTCTGCATGGAAGGAGTATTTGGAAATATAAAGGGGCATGGCGGCCAGCAGTGGGCGCTGTAGTTATGCGCACAAGAAACAATTGGCTGTGTTAAGTGTGTGGTTGAGAAAGATGGTGGTGTCTTGAATGAGCTGTAAAGAAGAGTAGGAGAAATGGGAAGAGGGGCAGGGATAAGAAGTTGAAGAGGCGCCGTCAAGAGTTTGGATAATGACTTTTTCGGAATGTTTGCTATCTGATGCAACTTGAGAGATCTGGGAATGAGAGGGAACATACATTTGAGAGATATGAAGGGTACTGTGGGGGTTGAGGACACCCCCCATAGTAAACTGAGGCTGTGACTCCGGCAGCTCATCGAGAGTCCCAGGGATCTGGGATTGATAAGGAGAATGAGCCGTTGGGATATTTCATGAAACGGTTGGAGGAGTAATACTGTGGGTACCGGGAGTTACCCATGTAGTGAATGGCACAAGACCAGTAGGGACATCTCCCGTAGGTGTCTGGCCATCGCCTGCAATAGGCTTGTTTTTGGTCATAGAGGAAGCAGAGGTAGGGAGAATAAGGGTAGCTGCTAGTGAACACTTTGGTGGAGGGAGGAAAGTGGAGGTATAAAGGCTCAGAGCAGCTTTTCAGAGGGCAGTCTGGTGTGGCAATGAGGGCAGTAACTTTTGTTTGATGCTGTGTGTAAGTCTCTCTGACTTTGAATCGCCATACAAAGGAGGCTGGGGTGGCGGGGAAGACAATAGGAATGAGGAAAAAAAGCGAGAGGGCAGTAAAGGAGGAAAAAGTCATGATTCGGGTATGGATGGCAAAGGGGGTGAACGGGATTTTGGAGGAAAGAGGACAGTAAGGTGAGGAGTCTGGAGGGAGGGAGAGTCTATAAACTTTTGTAGGTTAAGAGGTCTTTTAGGTGATGTGGGGACAGAATGGTAAGGGGCGCCCTGAATGTCAGTTTATGAGCTTCCTTCTGCAAGAGCTGTCCAGTGGCTAATGTCCATAGGCAGGGGGCCCATCCCTGAACTGTGGGGTCTAATTGCTTGGAGAGATAAGCTACTGGTGCAAAGGATGGGCCATAATATTGGCCTAGGACTCCTAGAGCTTGACTGGACCTCTCATGAATGTATAATGAGAAGGGCTTCAACAAATCAGCTGGTGCTTCCACAAGGGCTCGACGGAGCTTAATGAAGGAGTGTTGGGGTGAGGAGGATAATGGTTCTTCAGGGGGGCCCTTGCTGAGGTCATATAGGGGTCTTGCTAACAGGGGAGGTTAGAGATCCATGCTCTAAAATACCCAGCCAGGCTTAGAAAGGAAAGGATTTCTGTCTTGGTTTTGGGAACAGGCAGGTCAGAGAGGAGCCATTTTCTGTCTAAGGTAATGGACTTTCTTTGTTGAGATAGGAGGAATCTGAGGTAAGTGACAGAAGGGGAAGAGATTTGAGCTTTGACGGGGGATACTCGGTAACTTCTGGACGCTAGAAGGTTAAGTAGGGAGGCAGTGTCAAGTTGAGACTGTTCTCACGAGGGACTGCAGAGTAGAAGATCGTCCATGTATTGTAATAAGGTGGACTTGGAGTGATCATGATTAAACTGTTTGAGGTCCTGAACTAGGACCTGTCCAAAAATATGGGGACTATCTTGGAATCTTTGTGGCAAAACTGTCCAAGTGAGTTGTACAGAATGTCTTGTGTATGGGTCCGTCCAGGTGAAGGCAAAAAAATCTTGGGAGGAGGAGTCCAGAGGGATAGAAAAAAATGCGTCCTTGAGATCTAGGACTGAGAATTGGGATGCTGAGGCAGGGATCTGCGATAAAAGGGTGTATGGATTTGGAACTAAGGGATGGATAGAGACAACGGCCATGTTGATGAGATGAAGGTCTTGTACAAGGCGGAAAGATCTGTTGGTTTTTTTAACAGCTAATATGGGAGTATTAAATGGGGAGTGAGTGGGTCTGAGGTAATGTTTGTTTAAGAGATCTTGAATGATGGGTTGGAGGCCTATGAGGGCTGAAGTGGTTAGGGGGTATTGGGCCTGACAGATATATTGATAGAGGCAGGAGGACATAGAGCCACGGAGGGGCTTGTAATGTCCCAAACTTTGGAATTTATAGGGTGTATGAGGGCAGAACCGGAGCTTTCACTGGATAGAGGGGGGTCATCTGCTATGAGGGCCATCAGAAAGGGAGTACTGGGGGCTGTGGGAGTGGATATAGTTATGGAAACATGGAGGAGGGAAAGGATGTCTCATCCTAGTAAAGGGATGGGACACTGGGGCATAACCAGGAAGGAGTGGGAGAAAGGTATGGGATTGTCTTGGATTGTACATAAAAGGAGGGGGTTTTTAATGGGAAAATCTGTTTACCTCCTATCCCGACTATAGGAGTAATGGCAGGCATGGTAGGGCCCCAGTATTCTCGCAAGACTGAGGTGGTGGCTCCTGTATCTAGGAGGAAGGAGATGGGGCGACCGTCTACTGTTAAAGTAACCCTGGGCTCCTGTTTGGTGATGGAAATGGTCGGGCGAGAAGCCCCTGGGCCCCGTCAATCTTCTTCTGCCAGCCCCACTACGGTGGGCTTAGGATGGGGGTTGTTCATCCAGCCTCCCCTTCGGGTGGTTGGGCAATCAGACCCCCAGTGGCCCTTTTTGTGGCATCTGGGGCATGGGGTGGTAGGAGATCTGGGGGAGGGGCACGCCCTTGACCAATGTTCCTCTTTTCTGCACTTGAAACAAGCTCCTGGGGGGGGGGGCTTGTTTGTAGAGGGGTGCCCAGGTTGTGGTTTTATCAGCTGGGCCAACATTTGGAAATTGGCCTGATCAGCCTTTTGTTTACGGCGTTCTTTCTCCTCCCTGTTATGGAAGACTTTAAAGGCCACTGTTAGGATCTCAATCTGTGGGGTAGTGGGGCCCTGTTCTAACTTTTTGAGTTTAGCTTTAATGTCGGGGTAGCTTTGAGCTAGGAAGTATGTCATAAGGACATGTCTTCCATCAGGTGTTTCTGGGTCAAGGCTGGTATACTGTAATAGGGCTTGAGTGAGTCTGTCTAAACTACGTCCCAGAGGGGGGGGGCGATAATTTTGGGAGGCCCTTGGGACCGAGTCTGAGGGGGACTGAAGGGTTCTGGCTCATTCTGTGGCGGAGTGACGCGGTCCAGCCGCATCTAGTCGAGGAGGTCTTGAAGTGCGGAAAGGGGGTGAAGAAAATAAAGAAAGAAAGAACTGGGAGGGCTGACGCTCCCACGCATTACCAGCTAGCAGCCCAGCTGCTTGCCTCTGCTGCTCCAGTTGGGCTTGAACTCATGACTCTGAGGTTAAGAGTCCCATGCTCTACCAACTGAGCTATAGCAGGGCTCCAGTTAGTTGCTTATGGAATGCGTAAATAGAATGTTTTTTGTTCTCTATTCCTGCCACATCGGCAAGTGGGGGAAGGGCATAGCTAGAAGCAGGGGCGGTGTTTCTACACATCTTCAAGGTCTTCCTATTTTCAGAGTGAGGAGTCTTGACTCGTCTTCGAGGACAAGATATGTTTTTGTGGACAGATAACTTCCAAGGACTGCACCGGTTGTTCTCAAGCTTGTGCTTTCTCATGCTGTATTCAGACATGGGGGAAGGTGCTTTCCCATTCTGCCTACAAACATGTGAGAAGACAAAGGCGGTCTCCAACAGGGGAGAAACAGGTGATGAGGGCAAAGACGGAGGAGGCCCCCGGGATGTAGTTAAAGGGGGGCTGAAAGTCTCAGGCTCAATCTGTGGGGGAGGGGCAGGTGAGGGGGACGAAGGCGGAGGAGGTGAGATGGGGGAGGAGATGGTGGGGGAGGAAGGGAGAAGGGCTGTTGTAGGAGACGAAGGGGAAGGGAGTGAATGGGAGGCTTCTGCGGGGAGACGGCTTGCAGGCTAGGAGAACTTGGGGTGGGGAGCAGGTGATGCAGAGGGTGGAATTTTGAGCTAGGAGGCGAAAAGCTTCGATATAGGGAATCTCCTTCCATTTTTTCAGGCGCTGGCAGTAGTTAAAAAGATCGCGAGTGATGTTAGGATCAAGAGTTCCCCCTGCGGGCCATTGGTTGTTATTGTCTAGGGGGTATGTCGGCCAATCTTGGGAGCAATATTTACGGAGAAGTTTTGGTTTTATATCAGGTGTCAGGGAGAGGGTAGCCAGATGCTTAAGCAGGCATTCAAGAGGTGAACTTTCAGGGAGGGATGAGGAGGCTCCCATGGCTAAAGGACAGAGAAGAGAGAAACAGGGGCAGACGAACGGAGATCCTCGAACTGGAAGCAGACCACAAGGAGACAAAGGGCGTCCCCGATGACCCTTGGTGGTCTGTGGAAACTCGTATACAAGTTGGAATTTCTTAGGAAGTGTGGGTCGTCACCCAGACTTCTCTAAGAAGGCAGAGTGCCAGAGTCACGAGTAACCTAGTACTAGGAATTTTCGGCAGACAGAACGGATTTCGGCGGATGGAACAGAAGGAGGAGGGGGGGAAGGGAGCGTTCTCTTCTGCAAAGGAGTCACCTCATTTATGGCTGTTGGAGGGGGGGCCTGAGGGTCTGCTGCAGCCATGAAGGCCTGAGGCAGGTAGAGTTCCCTCCTCGTCCCCAAGTGTCAGGGTGCCGGACAATCACGGTCAATGGCAGTGTGATAGCTTGGAGGAGAGTGGCCCACCCTGGGGAAATTTTGCTTAAAAAGTTTTGGCACTGATGGAAGGGATGGTGAGTGCATTTATGACTGTCGGAGGAGGGGCCTGAGGGTCCGCTGCAGCCGTGAAGGCCTGAGGCGGCGATTTATGGCTGTTGGAGGAGGGGCCTGAGGCAGGGAGAGTTCCCTCCTCGTCCCCGAGCGTCAGAGCCTTACCGGATGATCATGGTCAATGGCACTGCAATAGCTTGGGGAAGAGTGGCCCACTCTGGGGTGAAAACTTACCTAAAGGCCAGAGAGGAGTGGTGAGTGTGATGAACCAGTGCTGGAAAAAGAGGACGAGGGCAAGCTGCTGCTGGTGTCGGGGGGAAGATGGGGCCCAGTTGGGGTGTCCTGTCTCCCGGGTTTTGGCACCAATGAAAGGAAAGGAGTGACACACAGCAGCAATTCACCGGAGAAATCCGCTTTATTGGGGAAAGGTGCTGGGTTATATAGGAAGGAGCATGGGGTGATTGTGGTGTTACTTCTATGGGGCTGGTGGCTGTTGGCTAGGTGCTGGGATTGGGAGGGGGGAGAGAGGTTATTGGTCTTTAGGTGGTGCTGTCGGGAACCGAGGACCCGGAAAAGAAGCCGGAAGTTCGCCATCTTACTGGTGGGGGCCCTTCAGTTTACTCATTCCTAACAACCATGCTAGATTACTCTCAAAACTTTTACCATACATTAGACAAAGTCAAGCCTCTCTTTAAGCATATTTTTCTTGACAACAGCAACACAATCATGATAATTCTAAAGGCACAGGATTCAGCTAGGTTCAAAGTCCCATGCAGATTAAGTTCAAAGCTCGTCTATTCCAGCCATAATGTGGCAGCTGCAGCCAGGGGGCTTATCCAGGACACAAGGACTGTAGAAGCAAATAACTGTGATTGTGGGGGGCCACTTTGCTGTTATTCCAGAAATACATAGGAGGCCAGCTTCCAGGCCTTTTCCCTAAGGTGTCAGAAGTGTCAGCCATTGCTGGACCATGTGTTGAAATGTCCAGGGCCATGTCCATTTTATTCCTAATTGCTGCACCCATCCTTGCAAAGCACATCCAATAAAGTGGGTGCCTTGATCGCTCTCAATCACTGGCCACTGGCCATAGGCTGCAAAGAGATGCTCTAGGCCCCTCTTGAGGGTTTGCTGGTCTGCACAAATGCAGGGCACTCCTTCCAGACTCAGCTGACTTCTTCTGAGGTCAATGGCAAGCCCCACGATGGGCTACAGCCCACATGGTCTTTTGCCCTGCATGCAACAAATGCTAATGTAGCCACTGGGACCCATCAGAGGTATGCTCCTAACCTGGGCCAAAGCGTCTGCTTCACCATTCCGTGGGGATGCCAAAGGCAAATGGCCAGTCACATGATATATGGTAGGTGTCTGTGCCACATCACTCCATGGCCTTTGGGTCCAATCTCTCACCCACCCCACAATGGGGTAGGTGGTTATTTGGTTGGAGCTTTTCCAGCAATGGGCTCTGTAGCCAGCAAGGGATGATACACAGCAACCAGTTGCTTCTCTATCAAGACGTACCAGACCTCTGCTCCTTTCCATAGTTGTGACCAGGCTCTGGCTGGCAGCAGGAGCAGCAGCAGTGGCAGCAGCAGTAGCCTTAGGCTCAGGCCATGGGCCGGGTTTGGTGCAGCCAGCAGCGGTGGTGGTGCCTCCACAACCACACGAGTGTAGACACATGTCCCTCAGCACGAGCGCCACTTCTCCCCAACATTTCCAGGGGTCCCTCCCAAAGGTGGCACCTATTATGACAGATTTTGGGTTCAGAGGAATCCTACTAACTGTGCCTGATGTAAGTCCGGGAAAGGAAATCCTGGGGCAAAATACCTCTAAAAACCAAAATCAGTCAAAGGGAGAAATAAAGTTTAAAACCCATTTATTGCTCAGAAACTGCAGTCCAGGGCTATCTTTCTCCTCTGCTCTGGAGGAAGCCAGAAAAGAAGCCAGCCCCCTCCCCTTAACCTCTCAGGTTCAGACATGCCCTCCATTGCCCAGGTAAATTACCCATTGATATGGAGATGAAATTCTCTCCACCCCTGAGGATATGATGCAAATGCACTAAAGCCAGGCGAGATATCCTGGAAATGTTACAATTTTATCCACACCTTGTTTACAAGGTTCCAGCAAAGCAGTCTTTGAAAGAGGTTATATGGTTGATCACTATAATGTGTTTCTGTCTAAATTGAGATATATCAATTTTTGAATCCATGAATGATGGGGGTAACTGGAAACTCTAAGTCACAAGGGGCCGCTTGTGTAATGTTTTGGCCAATGCTTTTTAAATTCTTCTGGTAGCTTCCTTACTTATCTATGCTGGCCACAGCCTAACTACTTTCTATACTGATTTAGGTGATTTTTGAAAGGCTTGATTACTATGACATCTAATACTTACAATTTTTCTTACCTCTGGGCATAATTAATGTATAAAAATATTTCCTCTAAAAAGTCCATTTCATCAGGTTATATCTATATGCACCTAAGCTTGTATTAATTAGAGTTAGGCTGTTATGTCTTCCTCAAATAATACTTTGTAGTTTAAAATGAAATTATTCATAATACAAAAGACTTCATAAGACTCGAATATAAAATTTTTAAATTTTTCTGAGAATTCATTTTGGAGACACCTAGGTTTGTATTTGACTGCCTGAAGTATCTCTCCTGCTGGATATTTTGGGGCATTCCTTGTGATGCAGATTTGTCTCTCCATTGATTCACTTGTTGGCTCCCTCAGCTCTCAACCTCACCTTCAACAATTAACCAGCAAATATTTAGTGTGTAATATTTAGTGAGTGATTAAAAAAAACTTGTAACCTGACTTGCGAAAGATGAATCTGAAACAAGAAAGTGCTTACATTTTCTAATTGTTGTCTTCCTACCCCTTCCTCCTTGTCTTCCCTTGCCCCTTCCTAACATGGATTTACAAAGGATTCAGTCAATGAAATATAACTTAGCCCTCGAACTTTGCTTCTGGGCTAAGTCTCATATTTCATTGATCTCAACACTTACTAAATACCTCCTCCAATTTTAACATTGAGACTTACAATCACTGACATCTTACAATTATTGTTGCTCAAGTCTCTGTTGTGACGCGGTTGTAAGAATCTGGTTATAACTGTTCATATTCTTGTTACTTTAATTGAGGTGTATGTATTTAATTGCCATATATAATGTCTTCAAAATAATCTCAGTATGAATTGGCATTGGAAAAAAAAGTTATTTTAATTGCTGAAATGCATGAAAAAGAACTGTAATATATAATGTGACTACATATATAATATCAATTATATATATATTATATACTATATATAGCATAAATCTTTAAGTCAGATATGACTAAATAAGACTAAATAAGTTTTCCATGCATAAAAAATTAATTCTAAGTGATAAGAAAACATTGTTTCAAAATTTAACTTGTACTGATTTCTTTTTTATAGTAGCATGTAATGGGAAATCTAAAGATCAATGGTATCTTAGGTTTAATGAAATGTGGTAGTATTTGCTTTGGATTGAAAATTTGAATCTCATGTCCTTATCTTGGTAAATTTCTTATTTCAATATGTTTAATGTATTCCTAGCTTCTAAGACCAAATTTAAAGGAAATTATCTGCAATCTTTGTTCAGGTTCAAACTGCAGTTTTCCAGTCAGACTCCTCTTCAAAGCATTGCAGAAGGTGACTAAGAAATCTGGTGAGCATGTTGTAATGACAGGAAGTACTAAAACCCACAAAGGTACAAGAGAATTTTAGATTATAGGAGCATCATAGCTAAATAAAGCACACATTGCTGTGTTTTCTTTAAAAAAAAAATCTCTGTGTCTGCATAAGGAGTTGTTCAAAGCCTTATAAATAAGATTGGGGCTATTTCATTGGTCACCAGGCATACATTTGTTGCGAAACCACCACATGTAGAACTCAGTGTTCATTCATACCTAATATTTACTGAATCTACTATGTGCTGGACATTGTGCTGGACTCTAAGAATAGATAGAAAAAGAGAGAGTCACAGTTCCCTTGGTGCTTATTTTCTATTGGGGAGGACAGGTCAATATCAGCAGGAGACTCATAAAATGAGCTGGGAATGTGCCCTCCCTCTCTATTTTCTGAAGGAGTTTGTATAAAAGTGATACTACTTTCCTTTCAGTTTGATATAGTCCACTTGTTCATTTTTGCTTTTGTTTTCCTTGCCCGAGGATATATGTTCATGAAAAAGTTGCTTATGTTTATATTGAAGAGGTTTTTGCCTATGTTTTCTTCTAAGAGTTTTATGGTTTCATGACTTACATTCAGGTCTTTGATCCAATTGGAGTTTACTTTTATGCATGGAGTTAGACAGTAATCCACATTCATTCTCTTACATGTAGCTGTCCAGTTTTGCCAACACCAGCTGTTGAAGAGGCTGTCATTTCCCCATTGTACATCCATGGCTCCTTTATCACATATTAGTTGGTTATATATGTGTGGGTTTATATCTGGGCTCTCTATTTTGTTCCATTGATCTATGGGTCTATTCTTGTGCCAGTACCAGATTGTCTTGATTACTGTGGCTTTGTAGTAGAGTTGGGGAGCATGACCCCCTCTGCTTTGCTCTTCCTCCTCAGGATTGCTTTGGCTATTCGGGGTCTTTTGTGGTTCCATATGAATTTTAGAACTATTCACTCTAGTTCATTGAAGAATGTTGGTGTTTTGATAGGGACTGCATTGAATCTGTAGATTGCTTTAGGCAGGATGGACATTTTGAGAATATTAATTCTTCCTATCCATGAGCATGGGATGTGTTTCCATTTGTTAGTGTCCTCTTTAATTACTCTCAAGAATGTCTTGTAGTTTTCAAGTATAGATATTTCACATCCTTGGTGAGGTTTACTCCTAGGTATTTTATTCTTTTTGATGCAATTATGAATGGAATTGTTTTCCTGATTTTTCTTTCTGCTAGTTCATCATTAGTGTACAGGAATGCAACAGATTTCTGTGTATTAATTTTGTATCCTACAATTTTTCTGAATTCATATATTAGCTCTAGTAGTTTTGGAGTGGATTCTTTATGATTTTTCATGTACAACATCATGTCATCTGCAAACAGTGATAGCCTGACTTCTTCCTTACCAATCTGGATTCCTTTTCTTTCTTTGTGTTGTCTGATTGCTGTGGCGAGGACCTCCAGTACTATGTTGAATAAGAGTGGGGAGAGTGGACATCCTTGTCTTGTTCCCGATCTTAGAAGAAAAACTTTCAGCTTTTCACTGTTAAGTATGATGTTGGCTGTGGGTTTGTCATATATGGCCTTTATATAATATCCTTCTTTGTCTCTTGTTACTTTCTTTGAAGTCTTTTTATCTGATACAAGTATTGCAACTCCTACTTTTTTCTCCCTATTGTTTGCATGAAATGTCTTTTTCCATCCCTTCACTTTTAGTCTGTGTATGTCTTTGGATTTGAAGTGAGTCTCTTGTAGGCAGCATATAGATGGGCCTTGCTTTTTTATCCATGTTATAACTTTATATCTTTTGATTGGTGCATTCAGTCCATTTACATTTAGGGTGATTATCAATAGATATGTACTTATTGCTATTGCAGACTTTGGATTTGTGGTTACCAAAGGTTCAAGGGCAGCTTCTCTATTATCTAGCCATCTACCTTAACTCACTTATTCAGCTATTGTAAACACAATGTGAAGATTCTTTGTCTTTTTCCCCTTCTTTTTCTTTCTCCTCCTCTGTTTATATCTTAAGTGTCATATTCTGTACTCTTTGTGTATCCCTTGACTGACTTTGGGGGTACCTCATTTAATCTAGCATTTGGTTAGTATTTAATTGGTCTTTTTCCTTTGCTGTGGTTTTATTTTTTCTAGTGACAGCTATTTAGCCTTAGGAGTGCTTCCATCTAGAGCAGTCCCTTTAAAATACCCTGTAGAGAAGGTTTGTGGGAGGTTAATTCCCTCAACTTTTGCTTATCTGGGAATTGTTTAATTCCTCCTTCAAATTTAAATGCTAATCCTGCTGGGTAGAGTATTCTTGTTTTGAGGTCCTTCTGTTTCATTGCATTGAAAATATCATGCCACTCCCTTTTGGCCTGTAAGGTTTCTGCTGAGAAGTCTGATGATAGCCTGTTGGGTTTGCCTTTGTAAGTGATCTCTTTCCTCTCTCTGGCTGCTTTTAATACTCTGTCCTTGTCCTTGATGTTTGCCATTTTAATTATTATCTGTCTTGGTGTTGTCCTCATTGGGTATCTTTTGTGGTTACATCTGTGGACTTCCATGGTTTGAGAGACTATTTTCTTTCTAAGATTGGGAAGTTTTCAGCAATTATCTCCTCAAAAACACTTTCTATCCCTTTTTCTCTCTTCTTCTTCTGGTATCCCTACAATGTGAATATTGTTCCCTTTGGATTGGTCACACAGTTCTCTTAATATTCTTTCATTTCTAGAGATCCTTTTTTCTCTCTGTGCCTCAGATTCTCTGCACTCCTGTTTTCTAATTTCTATTCCATTTACTGTATCCTCTAATCTGCTCTGATCATCTAATCTGCTTCTACAGTCCTCCATTGCTTGCTTCATTTCAGTTATCTCCCTTGTGAATTCATCCCTTAGCTCTTGAATATGTTTCTGTAGCTCCATTAGCATACTTATGACTTTTATTTTGAGTTGTTTTTCAGGAAAATTGGTGATTTCAGTCTCACCGAGCCCTCTTTCTGGTGTTTGAGGGATTTTGGATTGAACAAGGTTCTTCTACCTTTTTACAGTCCTGGAGCAATGGTTGTGGTTGCAAGCGAGTGGTGTGGTGTCTACTGGGAAGATAATGTCCCTTCCTGCTTCCCAGTCACATTGCCTGTCTCTGCTGTCTGTGCTGGTTAACCACACAGCCTCTGGGTTGATTCCCTAAGCTGCCGTGTATGGTGCAGTCCTCGGGATGGCCTAGTGCAATGGTGGGGGTCACTGGCAAGTGGCATGGTTGTTTGTAGGGAGGGCAAAGCCCTTTCATGCTTCCTAGTCACTGTGCCTGTCTCTCCTGTGTGGGTGGGTTAGCTGTGCACAGTCAGAAGCCTCTTTGTTAAGCTGTGTAGTTGCTATAGGTGGAGCTTCCTTCCAGCTGTTCTGCAGCAATGGCATGGATAGCAGGTTTGCATGCAGGTACCAGTGGGGAGGTAGGAGCAGCAGGCTGCTTATCATGGTGGGGGACCTCAGGACTGCATTGCCAACCAGGGGGATAGAGCGCCTGAAGCTCCTGAAATTTCCCAGCATGTGCCATGCCGATTATTGTCCACCAGTTCCTTCTCCTAAACCCTTGCCCCTTTAGCAGTCTTCTGACTGTTGAGAAGTCTTTCAAAGCACCTGCTTTTCTTTTGTCCCAGGGCAGCAGGTTGTGGGAACCTGTTCACAGTCTTAGTCTCAGACTTTGGTTTTCAGCCTCTCTAGTATCCAGAGCACCATGCAATGTGGATCTGTGCTCCCGGGGTAGATTTCTAGGGCTGGGTATTTAGCAGTCCTGGGCTTCTAATCCCTCCCCACTCTGGTTCTCTTCCTCCTGCCGGTGAGCTGGGGTAGGGGCAGTGCTCAGGTCTCCCCAGGTTGTGCCTTTTTTACATTTCCCTTTTCTGTGAGATGTTCACTTCTCCCAGAGGTAGACTGGCTGGTGTACTCTTACTTCTGGTCACTCTTTTAGGAATTGTTGTATTTGCTGTATTTTCAAAATATATGTAGTTTTGGGAGGAGATTTCTGCCACACTTCTCACACTGCCATCTTTTTTCCCTTCTTTATCCTTTTCCTACTTCTTAAGGTGGAAGCATAGAGCACTGATTTAAAATTTTCCTTCTTTCTAATAATATTTAAACCTATCAGTCTCCAAAGTATTGCTTTAGTTTGTATCCCACAACTTTTGATATGTTTTCACTATCACCCAGTTTAAAATGGTTTTGAATTTCTCTTTTAGCTTCTTTTTGAGCCATACATGATTTTATTTTTTTCTTTTTTAATTAATTAATTAATTAATTAATTTTGTTGTCATTAATCTACAATTACATGAAGAATATTATGTTTACTAGGGTCCCTCCTTCACCAAATCCCCCCCACAAAGCCCATTACAGTCACTGTCCATCAGCGTAGTAAGATGCTGTAGAATCACTACTTGTCTTCCCTGTGTTGCACAGCCCTCCCCATGCCCCCCCCCCACATTATATATGCTAATCGTAATGCCCCTTTTCTTTTTCCCCACCCTTATCCCTCCCTTCTCTCCCTTCCCCCCAGTCCCTTTCCCTTTGGTAACTGTTAGTCCATTTTTAGGTTCTATGATTCTGCTGCTGTTTTGTTCCTTCAGTCTTTCTTTGTTCCTATAGTCTTTGGGTTTGAGGTGAGTCTCTTGTAAGCAGCATAGAGATGGGTCTTGCTTTTTTATCCATTCTATTATTCTGTGTCTTTTGATTGGTGCATTCAGTCCATTTACATTTAGGGTGATTATTGAAAGATGTGTACTTATTGCCATTGCAGGCTTTAGATTCATGGTTGCCAAAGGTTCAAGGTTAGCTTCTTTAGTATCTTACTGTCTAACTTAACTCACTTATTGAGCTATTTTAAACACTGTCTGATCATTCTTTATTTTTCTCCCTTCTTATTCCTCTTCCTCCATTCTTTATATGTTGGTTGTTTAATTCTGTGCTCTTTGTGCTTCTTTTAACTGCTTTTGTGGGTAGTTGATTTAATTTTTTGCCTTTAGTTAGTATTCGGTTGGTCTGCTTTCTTTGCTGTGATTTTATTTTCTCTGGTGACATCTATTTAGTCTTAGGAGTGCTCCCATCTAGAGCAGTCCCTCTAAAATACCCTGTAGAGGTGGTTTGTGGGAGGCAAATTCCCTCAACTTTTGCTTGTCTAGGAATTGTTTAATCCCTCCTTCATATTTAAATGATAGTCATGCTGGATACAGTATTTTTGATTGAAGGCCCTTCTCTTCCATTGCATTAAATACATCATGCCATTCTCTTCTGGCCTGTATTGTTTCTGTTGAGAAGTCTGATGATAGCCTGATGGGTTTCCCTTTGTAGGTGACCTTTTTCCTCTCTCAATAGCTGCCTTTAAAACTCTGTCCTTGTCCTTGATCTTGCCATTTTAATTACTATGTGTCTTGGTGTTGTCCTCCTTGGGTCTTTTCTGTTGGGAGTTCTGTACACTTCCATGGTCTGATCGATTATTTCCTCCCCCAGTTTGGGGAAGTTTTCAGCAATTACTTCTTCAAATACACTTTCTATCCCTTTCTCTCTCTCTTCTTCTTCTGGTACCCCTAGAATGCGGATATTGTTCCTTTTGGATTGGTCACACAGTTCTCTTAATATTGTTTCATTCCTGGGGATCTTTTTATCTCTCTCTATGTCAGCTTCTATGCGTGCCTGTTCTCTGGTTTCTATTCCATCAATGGCCTCTTGCATCTTATCCATTCTGTTTATAAATCCTTCCAGAGATTGTTTCATTTCTGCAATCTCCTTCTGGACATCATCCCTTAGCTCTTGCATATTTCTCTGCAGCTCCATCATCATGGTTATGAGCTTTATTTTTAATTCTTTTTCAAGAAGACTGGTTAGGTCTATCTCCTCAGGGTTTGCTTCTGTGATCTTGGTCTGTATCAATTTATTCTGCCTTTTCATGGTGATAGATATATTTGTGGGGAGCTGGCATGTGTGTTGGGTAAGAGAAAGTCCCTTCTTTCAAGTTTGTGGCCTTCCTCTCCTGGGAGAACAGCGGCCTCTAGCAGCTTGTGCTGGGCAGCTGTGTGCAGATGGGGCTTCTGATCTTGCCTGGCAGCTAATGGAATTTAGCACCACAGTTGCTGTGGGTGTGGCCTGTTTCAGGCAGCTGCTCCAATATGGTGGAGCTGCGTAGGAGGGGGAACAGGCAGGAGGCTGTTTATCATGGTGAGGGGCCTCTGAGTTGCGCTGTGGGGGTTCGGGTGCCCAGAGTTCCCTGTGATTCCTAACTGTTGGGCTAAGTGTCCTGGGGCACTTCCGTCCAGCTGTGGGGTCCCTGTCCCTTTAAGACTTTCAAAAAGCACTAGCTTTTCTTTGTCCCAGGGGCGCTGGCTGCGGAGACCCACTCACAGGTCTTACTGTCCTGTTTCCCTAGTTTCCAGCACCCCACGCACTATGTCTGCTCTGGTGCGAATGGCTAGGGCTGGGTGTTTAGCATTCCTGGGCTTCCTCTCCCTCCCCGCTCCGACTCCTCTCCTCCCACTGGGAGCTGGGGTGAGGGGTGCTCGGGTCCTGCCGGGCCGTGGCTTGTATCTTATCCCCTTCGTGAGGTGCTGGGTTCTCGTGGGTGTGGATGTGGTCTGGCTGTTGTCCTGTGTCTTCTGGTCTTTTAGGATTAGTTGTATTTTCAAAAATATATATGGTTTAGGGAGGAGATTTCTGCTGCTCTACTCACCCTGCCATCTTGGTTCTTTCCGCCATACATGAATTTAGAGTATGCTTCTTATAATTAAAATAACTGGATATTTCACATATTTCTTTTTGTTATCAATTTCTAATTATGTTACAGGTAGAAAATACACTCTGCATGATGTTAACTTTTTAAACTTACTGAGTCTGGGAGGAATGACTAAGTCTCAAAAATTTTGACATACTTCTTTTCCATTCATGTTTAAAACATCGCTGTAAGGTTGAGAGCTATTAGGAGCCCCCCCATAGAGAGAGCAGCTGAAGTACAAAAATACAGCTGTGGTAAAGAACATAGGTAGCCTTGAACAGGTTATTATGGGCTGAATGTGTCCCCTTCAAATTCATGTTTTGAAACCCTTCCCCTTCCTCAATCTGAATGTGATGGTATTAGGAGGTGGGGCCTTTGGGAAGTGACTAGGATTGGATGAGGCCATGATGGTGGAGCCTTCTTGAGTTATGAGTGAGCCTGCCTGCTTTCTCCCTTTGTGTCATGTGCAGATACAATGAGAAGTCACCAGTCTGAAACCCAGAGAGAGCTCTCATCAGAGCTCGCTGAGGGTGCTGAGCAAGCATCCTGCCACCCTGATCTTAGACTTCCAGTCTCTGGAACTGTAACAAATTTCTATCATTTGAAGTCACCCAGTCTATGGTACTTTGTTACAGTAGCTGAAACTAAGACACAGGTCCGTTGGACTGGTTAAGTCTCAGTTTCTTCATCTG
This sequence comes from Manis javanica, assembly GCF_040802235.1. NCBI lineage: Eukaryota > Metazoa > Chordata > Mammalia > Pholidota > Manidae > Manis > Manis javanica. Next base: position 109,201,784 of record NC_133157.1, read on the forward strand.
TAAAATGGGCCTAATAACATTTACCTTATTAGATTGTTCAGAGAGCTAGAGAAAATGTACATGTAATAGTAATTACTTTGCAAAGTACTGGTACATTATCAGATACACAGTAATAGTGCAACAAAGTGTGACAATTATCATGTTAGTAAACTGCTGGCTCAGGACCATTTTTCAGGGCAGCTGTAGGACTGCCTGGTGGAGGTCTTTTTTGGGGTGTGGAATGGGTGGGTTCTTCCCAGCATTCCTTTCCCCATTCCTTTGGTAGCTATACTGCCCCTCCCTTTGGCAAGCTGTTACTCCCCTACTCCATGCAGGTCTCATGGGAGGAACATCGGGCCACTTGTAGTGCCATTCCCTTAGTCACAGGGATTGGCTGAGGAGTCACACTGAATTGCATGTGGACCAATCAGAATCTTTCACTGAGGTTTGTATATACACATGCTGGGAGAAAAAATTTATTTTCTCTTTCAGTGTTTTTAAGCTAAGCTGATAGGAGCTCTTCTGTCACAAAGAGCAAAGCTTAAAGATGGAGAAAAGGTGAGGAGGAGAAGGAACTGAAAAGAACATTAGGTCTATAAATCTGCACTTCAACCTTCCAGTTATCTGTCGCTTGTAACCCTGACTAACACAAGGACTAACTCAACCTTCCAGACTCTCCTCTCACCGTGTTATTCTTTAGGTCAGGGCTTTTCAAAAGATATCTCCATGATTTGCCTACTAGTCAAGATTGTTTTGGACAGATTCTGGGGTGATGTTGTTTAGCCAAGAGAATAACAAACGTGGGTCCTGCCCTGTGTGAGTCTCAAACCAATCAGATGCAAAGCACTACAAAGTTAATCAAGAAAACAGAGAAAACTGTGACAAATACCAACTGACTTGAAGTGCTGTGAGAGTCCAGAGAAGGGAGAGGAGGCCCATGACGTTTGGGGACACCAAGGGAGCCTTTGAGGAAGACGTGGGGATTTGAGTTGGGTACTGAGGGACAGGTCAGAAAAGTGCTTTTAGAGAGACTTTCAAGAGAGTCACAGTGGGTGCAGAGCTGTGTGTCTGTAAGGGCATCTAGGCAAGGATAAGATAGCTAGGGTGGAGAATTTCTTCACAAGGTAGTGGGAGGTATGAGGGGAAAGCTAAACTGGTGTTCTATGTATTTCTGGAAAATTCTGTTATGGAGAGTAAACATGTTCAAACATGAAATAGTATCATAAATCAACTGTAGACATTCACCAGCTGCAGCAATAATTAATATCTATCGTTCTTGTTTTATCTACCCCCCTTACTCTTCATCCCTCATCTCCCCTGACACTCCTCCCCACAACCTGAAATATTTGAAAGCAAACCCCAGACATTGTATCAGCTTATCCTTAAGTATTTCATTATTATCTTTAAAAAGTAAGGGCTTCCTTCCTCAATATTAGCACAATAACACCATATCTTAAAAGGAAAGAATAATTTCTTAATACCTTATCTAATTCTCAGTTATGTTCAAGTTTTCCAATTGTCTCCTTTGTACAGATGACTTGTTTGAATCAGGATCTAAAGAAGGTCCACACATGTATTTGGTTGTGTCTAAGTCTCATTACCTATGGTAATTCCCACTACTCCTTTTAAAATGCATGTATTAAAGGAAACTGGTCATTTGTCCCATAGAATTGTCCACATTCTGGATTTAGCTGATTATGTCATGTGATGTAGCTCAAAATGCAAGGCTGTTCCTTGTGTTTACTGGAAATTGGTAATAACAAGGTCTGGAGGCTTGATTAGATTCTGACCTTGAGGCTTGATTAGATTCTACTTCAGTCATTATTTTTATGGTTGGGGGGGCAGGAGTACTTTATAGGTGGTACAGAGTACTTTCTAACACATCTCATTAAGAAATACCTAATGTCGGTGGGGAGGAGCCAAGATGGTGGTCTGAGTAGGGCAGTGGAAATCTCCTCCCAAAACCATATATATTTTTAAAAATACCACAAATACAACTATTCCTAAAAGAGAGACCAGAGGATACAGTACAACAGCCAGGCTACATCTATATCTGCGAAAACTCAGTGCCTCATGAAGGGGGTAAGATACAAGTCGCGGACTGGTGGGACCTGAGCACACCCTCCACCTCAGCTACCCGGCAGGAGGAGAGGAGTCAGAGAGGGAAGGGAGTGGAGCCCAGGACTGCTGAATACCCAGCCCTAGTCATCCACACCTGGAGCACAGGCACAGATTGTGTGGTGTGCTGGATATTAGGGAAACAGAATAGAAAAACCTGCGAGCGGGTCCCCGCAGCTGGAGCCCCCAGGCCAAAAGAAAAGCGAGTGCTTTTTGAAAGTCTTAAAGGGGCAGGGGCCTCACAGCTGGATGGAAGCATCCTGGCACACTCAGTCAAGCAGCTGGGAATCCTGGGGAATTTCAGGCACTCCAGCCCTCTGGGAGGCAGCACAGCTCTGAAGTCCCTCATGGCGATAAAAAGCCTCCTGTCCATTCCCCCTCTGGTGCGACCCTGCCAAAGCACGGGAGCAGCCTGTGAGCGGCCACACCCACAGCAACCCCCAGAGCCTCCTCCGTAGCCACCCGGGCCAGACTCAGAGGCTCCTCTGGAGTGCACAGACAGAGGAAGCCGGGACAGGGCTCCAAGAGTCACTGTTCTCACAGGAGAGCACACCCAGTGTGCCTGCCCCTCCCCACAGGGCTCTAGGCTGCCCCGACAGCTGCCCTGCCCGCAGCAGCTCAGGAAATAAAACTGGAAGCTGCTCCAAGAACCTGCAAGGTGACCAGCAAGCAGGAAGGGACTTTGTTCTCCCAGATAACACACACACCAACTGCCCATGACTATCGCTATCACCATGAAAAGGCAGAAGAATTTGATCCAGTCCAGAATAACACAGACAACCCCTGAGAGGGAGCCTGGGGAGATAGACTTAATGAATCTTCCTGAAAAAGAATTCAAAACAAAGGTCATAACCATGCTGATGGACCTGCAGAGAAATATGCAAGAGCTAAAGGATCAAGTTAGGAGGGAGAATACAAAAATAAAACAATCTCTGGAAGGACTTAAGAGCAGACTGGATGAGGTGCAAGAGGCCATTAATGGAATAGAAATCAGAGAACAGGAATACAGAGAAGCTGAGGCAGAGAGAGATAAAAGGATCTCCAGGAATGAAAGAATACTAAGGGAACTGTGTGATCAATCCAAATGGAACAACATTCGCATTATAGGGGTACCAGAAGAAGAAGAGAGAGAAAAAGGGAAAGAAAGTGTATGAAGAAATAATTGCTGAAAACTTCTCCAAACTGGGGGATGAAATAGTCTCTCAGACCATGGAAGCCCACAGATCACCCAACACAAGGGACCCAAGGAGGACAACACTGAGACACATAATAATTAAAATGGCAAATATCAAGGACAAGGACAGAGTATTAAAGGCAGCCAGAGAGAGAAAAAAGGTTGCCTGCAAAGGAAAACCCATCAGGCTATCATCAGACTTCTCAACAGAAACCTTACAGGTCAGAAGAGAATGGCATGACATATATAATGCAATGAAACAGAAGGGCCTTGAACCAAGAATACTGTATCCAGCAGGATTATCATTTAAATATGAAGGAGGGATTAAACAATTCTCAGACAAGCAAAAGTTGAGGGAATTTGCCTCCCAGAAACCACCTCTAGAGGATATTTTAAAAGGACTGTTCTAGATGGGAGCACTCCTAAGGTAAAATAGATGTCACCAGAGAAAATAAAATCACAACAAAGGAAGCAGACCAACCAAATACTGACTAAAGGTAAAAAATAAAATCAACTACTCACAAAAGCAGTCAAAGGAAACACAAAAGAGTACAGAATAAAATCCCTATCATATAAAGAATGGAGGAGGAAGAATAAGAAGGGAGAGAAATATAGAATCATAAGACCATGTTTATAATAGCTTAATAAGCGAGTTAAGTTAGAAGGTTAGTAAAGAAGCTACCCTTGAACCTTTGGAAACCACAAATCTAAAGCCTGCAATGGCAATAAGTACATATCTTCCAATAATCACCCTAAGCGTAAATGGACTGAATGCACCAATCAAAACACACAGAGTAATAGAATGAATAAAAAAACAAGACCCATCTATATGCTGCTTACAAGAGACTCACCTCAAACTCAAAGACATACACAGACTAAAAGTGAAAAGATGGAAAACGATATTTCATGCAAACAATAGGGAGAAAAAAGCAGGTGTTGCAGTACTTGTATCAGACAAAATAGACTTCAAAACAAAGAAAATAACAAGAGATATAGAAGGACATTACATAATGATAAATGGGTCAGTCCAACAAGAGGATATAACCATTATAAATACATATGCACGCAATACAGGAACACCAACATATGTGAAACAAATACTAACAGAATTAAAAGAGGAAATAGAATGCAATGCATTCATTTTAGGAGACTTCAACACACCACTCACTCCAAAGGACAGATCTACAAGACAGAAAATAAGTAAGGACACAGAGGTACTGAACAACACACTAGAACAGATGGACCTAATAGATATCTATAGAACTCTACACCCAAAAGCAGCAGGATACACATTATTCTCAAGTGCACATGGAACATATTCCAGAATAGACCACATACTAGTCCACAAAAAGAGCCTCAGTAAATTTAAAAAGATTGAAATTCTACCAACCAACTTCTCAGACCACAAAGGTATAAAACTAGAAATAAACTGTGCAAAGAAAGCAAAAAGGCTCACAAACACATGGAGGCTTCACAACATGCTCCTAAATAATCAAAGGATCAATGACCAAATTAAAACAGAGATCAAGCAATATATGGAGACAAAAGAGAACAACAGTACAAAGCCCCAACTTCTGTAGGATGCAGCAAAAGCAGTTCTAAGAGGAAAGTATATAGCAATCCAGGCATATTTAAAGAAGGAAGAACAATCCCAAATGAATAGTCTAAAGTTACAATTATTGAAATTGGAAAAAGATGAACAAATGAGGTCCAAAGTCAGCAGAAGGAGGGACATAATAAAGATCAGAGAAGAAGTAAATAAAATTGAGAAGAATGAAACAATAGAAAAAATAAATGAAATCAAGAGCTGGTTCTTTGAGAAAATAAAATAGATAAACCCCTAGCCAGACTTATCAAGAGAAAAAGAGAATCTCCACACATCAACAGAATCAGAAATGAGAAAGGAAAAGTCATGACGGACCCCACAGAAATACAAAGAATCATTAGAGAATACTATGAGAATCTATATGCTAACAAGCTGGAAAACCTAGAAGAAATGGACAACTTCCTAGAAAAATGCAATCTTCCAAGACTGACCAAGGAAGAAACCAAAAATCTAAACAGACCAATCACCAGCAACGAAATTGAAGTGGTAATAAAAAAACTATCCAAGAGCAAAACCCCTGGGCCAGATGGATTTACCACGGTATTTTATCAGACAAACAGAGAAGACATAATACCCATTCTCCTTAAAGTTTTCCAAAAAATAGAAGAGGAGGGAATACTTCCAGACTCATTCTATGAAGCCAGCATCACTCTAATACCAAAACCAAGCAAAGACACCACAAAAAAAGAAAATTACAGACCAATATCCCTGATGAACATAGATGCAAAAATACTCAACAAAATATTAGAAAACTGAATTCAAAAATACATCAAGAGGATCATACACCATGACCAAGTGGGATTCATCTCAGGGTTGCAAGGATGGTACAACATTCGAAATCCATCAACATCATCCACCACATGAACAAAATAAAGCACAACAACCACATGATCTTCTCCATAGATGCTGAAAAAGCATTTGACAAAATTCAACATCCATTCATGATAAAAACTCTCAACAAAATGGGTATAGAGGGTAAGTACCTCAACATAATAAAGACCATATATGATAAACCCACAGCCAACATCATACTGAACACTGAGAAGCTGAAAGCTTTTCCTCTAAGATAGGGAACAAGACAGGGATGTTATTCAACATAGTACTGGAGGTCCTAGCCACGGCAATTAGACAAAACAAAGAAATACAAGGAATCCAGATTGGTAAAGAAGAAGTCAAACTGTCACTATTTGCAGATGACATGATATTGTACATAAAAAACCCTAAAGACTCCACTCCAAGACTACTAGATCTAATATCTGAATTCAGTAAACTTGCAGGGTACAAAATTAATACACAGAAATATGTTGCTTTCCTATACACTAATGATGAACTAGCAGCAAGAGAAATCAGGAAAACAATTCCATTACAATTGCATAAAAAAAAAATACTTAGGAATAATCCTAACCAAGGAAGTGAAAGACCTATACCCTGAAAACTACAAGACACTCTTAAGAGAAATTAAAGAGGACACTAACAAATGGAAACTCATCCCATGCTCTTGGCTAGGAACAATTAATATTGTCAAATTGGCCATCCTGCCTAAAGCAATCTACAGATTCAATGCAATCTCTATCAAAATACCGACAGCATCCTTCAACGGACTGGAACAAATAGTTCATATGGAACAAAAAATTCGTATGGAACAACAAAAGACCCCGAATAGCCAAAGCAATCCTGAGAAGGAAGAATAAAGTGGGGGGGATCTTGCTCTCCAACTTCAAGCTCTACTACAAAGCCAAAGTAATCAAGCAATTTGGTGTTGGCACAAGAACAGAGCCACAGACCAGTGGAACAGAATAGAGTCTCCAGACATTAACCCAAACATATATGGTCAATTAATATATGGTAATGGAGCCATGGACATACAATGGAGAAATGATAGCCTCACCTGGTGTTGGCAAAACTGGACAGCCACATGTAAGAGAATGAAACTGGATCACTGTCTAACCCCATACACCAAAGTAAAGTCAAAATGGATCAATGACCTGAATGTAAGTCATGAAACCATAAAACTCTCAGAAAAAAACATAGGCAAAAATCTCTTGGACATAAACATGAGCGACTTCTTCATGAACATATCTCCCCGGGTAAGGGAAAGAAAAGCTAAAATGAACAAGTGGGACTATATCAAGCTGAAAAGCTTCTGTACAGCAAAGGACACCACCAACAGAAAAAAAGGCAGCCTAGAATATGGGAGAATATATTCATAAATGACAGATCCGATTAAGGGTTGACATCCAAAATATATAAAGAGCTCACGCACCTCAACAAACAAAAAAGCAAATAATCCAATTAAAAAATGGGCAAAGGAGCTGAACAGACAGTTCTCTAAGGAAGAAATTCAGATGGCCAACAGGTACATGAAAAGTTGCTCCATATCGCTAATCATCAGAGAAATGCAAATTAAAACCACAAGAGGTATCACCTCACACCAGTAAGGATGGCCACCACCCAAAAGACCAACAACAACAAATGTTGGCGAAGATGTTGTGAAAGGGTAACTCTCCTACACTGCTGGTGGGAATGTAAATTAGTTCAACCATTGTGGAAAGCACTACAGAGGTTCCTCAAAAGCTCAAAATAGAAATGCCATTTGTTCCAGGCATTCCACTCCTAGGAATTTACCCTGAGAATGTAGCAGCCCAGTTTGAGAAAGACAGATGCACCCCTATGTTTACTGCAGCACTATTTACAATAGCCAGGAAATGCAACCTACCTAAGTGTCCATCAGTAGATGAATGGATAAAGAAGATGTGGTACATATACACAGTGGAATATTATTCAGCCGTAAGAAGAAAACAGATCCTACCATTTGCAACAACATGGATGGAGCTAGAGGGTATTATTACTATGCTCAGTGAAATAAGCCAGGTGGAGAAAGACAAGTACCAAATGATTTCACTCATATGTGGAGTACAAGAACAAAGAAAAAACTGAAGGAACAAAACAGCAGCAGAATCACAGAACCCAAGAATGGACTAACAGTTACCAAAGGGAAAAGGACTGGGGAGGATGGGTGGGAAGGGAGGGATAAGGGCAGGGAAAAAGAAGGGGCATTACAATTATCATGCATAATGTGTGTGGGGGCACAGGGAGGGCTGTGCAACACAGAAAAGACAAGTAGTGACTCTACAGCATCTTAGTACGCTGATGGACAGTGACTGTAATGGGGTTTGTGGGGGAGACTTGGTGAAGGGAGGAGTCTAGTAAACATAGCGTTCCTCATATAATTGTAGATTAATGACACTAAAAAAAAAAAGAAAAAGAACTTCCTAATATCTGGCTGTCACTGTTTAGTGATTAGCAAATTTTAGTAAAAAATGCTGTTGTAGTTTTTTATGTCCCTCTCTAAGAGTTTGACCTGAGTCCATGGGGGATGGGCTGGTGGACAAATAAATTCACCAGGCTGCATGCAGTCACCCTTCCTCTGGGACCAAGGAGGACCATTGTTCCTGGGCCAAGCTTATGCCTGACCTTTCAGAGCTTCCCTTGGGTGGTAGAATTTCCCAGGAAGCTATTCAGGCAAATAAGGTTCCTGCTGGCCTGCCCACCAATCTGTCAGACACTTCTGAATCTTTGAATGAAGTGAGGAGAGTCCAAAGAGATTTGTCAGGATGTGTGATATTAGATTTCTTTAGCAAGAATGCTTGTCACTTTGCCACTTCCCAATGAAAAAATTCCCACTGATTGTGTCTAAAAATGCAAAGTGAAATGAGAATCAAGGCGATTTTACATGGAAATAGTAAGCTACAGAAACTTACTGAGCAATACAGGGGGGCTTTTCTTTTCCTTTATGGTCTTGAATTATACAACTTGCCCTTCGAACTGGATAATTTGATTATGTAGTTAGCGCCCATGGGCAATTCAGGTTTGCCCCCCAGATCACTGTGACCCCCGCCCCCGACCTCCCTACATGAAGATAATTGTGTCAGCTTCAGAATTTTTAAACCTATAGTAGAATTTAGATTTTAGTAGAATTTAAATACAGCACAATCATTTTCTGTAGATTGATGAATGTGGCAATTTAGTCTATAGTTCATTTTCATTGGCCACTAAGGAGGGAGTTCATCTTTAGAAATTAAGAAATTCTGTACATGTTTTTGTCTTTTACATGATTTGAGATCCTCTGCATTACAGGAGGTAATAGAAAGCAAATGTCCCTGCTCTGCCTCCATTTTCCCTCATAAAATCTTGTGTTGGGGATGTTTCCTTTCTGTGTCTGCCCTGGGGCTTGTTTTTCTCGGGTGATATCTCTGCTGACCTTCTCCAGGCCTGATTTCCACGCTCAGGAACCTTCCTTTTCTCATGAAATATTTGCTCTGTTCATGGGCAGTATTAAAATGTTTGTGAGAGGTGTTATGAATCATTTCACATCTTTTTTTATAAAGCAGGCTTCTCAAATTTATTTATTCCATCTGAGGCCTTCCGTTTCTCTTTTTCACTGAAAGCTGAAAACGAAGTCCCTTAGGGAACTTTATTTTCTATATCATTGTTTCCCCAATTCCAAGCATAGTGCCTGGCCCATGGCAGGTGTCCAGTGACTATTTACTGAATGAGTTAATGAGTGAAAATGAACTTTAGAAATTTTCTTCCCTCTTTCCAACCCGAAATTCCTCAAATTGGGCGTCCTGTTTAAATTGGTTTTCATGAAACTGCATATCGATTACATCCCACTCCATTTGCCTAGAGAGATATAGGGGGTTTATTTTTCTTAGGTAAATGCTCAGCTAAATTCAAATCGTGAACTCCCGTTTACAAGGACGGTAACTGTAGAATCAGAACATTTTGGTCAAAGGCCATATGGGCCGTGCAAAAAGCTTCCAAGACTAAAGTCAGAGACAATGGCCTTGTATTCATTTCCTGTGGCTGCTGGAAAAATGACCACAACAGGACGGCTTAAAACAACAGAAATTTGTTCCCTCACCGTTCTGGAGACCAGGAGTCTGAAATCTGTAGCCCTGAGAGGAACCCAAGGTGTTGGCAGGATTCTGCTCCCTCCCGAGGCTTTGGGGAGAATCCGTTCTTTGCCTCTTCTTGCTTCCGGTGGCCTCCGGCACTGCTTGGCTGAAGCTACTGAAATATTAATCAATCACATTGAAGGTGGGTGGACAGAGAGAATGCAAAATTTCAAGATAGAAATATGCCGTTAAAAATTGCTCTTTGTAGCAGCAACTGTAACTAATTTCTAGTGGTAACGTGCCCCTATTTTTTTGGCTGTGTGCCCCCCTCTCCTTAGCACACACAGACCCCAGGGCCCTGCCTGTTACAGCACATGGGGCTGTCTGACTGAGTTCTCACCACTGCGGTGTGAGTGGAAGTGGTATAGACAACGTCCTCATCACTTTCTTAGGAAGAAATTGCTTGCCATCTACTCCCCTTTTCTTTTCACTTTCTTTGGAAGTGTGCGGATGTGACAGTGAGCCAGTCTGAGTGCACAGGTGAGGACAACATCCTCCGGGTGACAAAGCGCTAGATAGATGGCCCCTTCGAGCAGGCGCCACCCACTTACCTCCTGGAAGCACATGAGGGGAATTACCTGTATTGTTTCTTATTATTGTGGAGTCCCTTTGTTACAGCCTTAGCTTATATCTGAACTAATACACAGACAAGATCAGGAAAGAAACCCATTTCTTGGCTTCAAAGACTGCTGTTGGTCTATTTGATAAGACCTGTTGGCTGACAGAGTAATATTGCTTTGCATAGCTTGGTAATTTTTAAATAACAATTCTCCTACAGACTCCAAGAGAAAACAGTTACCCCAAGCTGTGTCCCAGTAAGCTGATTATTTTCTCTCTTCTCCACTGGTTTCACTTAGGCTTTCTTAGAAAGTTCTATTTTACTCTGAAATGGCTCAAGTGAACTTTTCACTAATTTGTATGAACGTAACAACACTATGTATCTATCCTGCAGTAGCCTGTGCTTAATAGCTTTCATAGGAAATAATGTATTAATGTCTCCTGTGTTTAAATTTATAAAAATAACCTCTGGGACATTGACTAAAAAGAATCTCTCCTAAAACTTGTTGAGAACAAGTTACTTCTCTTTTATAAAATAGAAAGATTAAAACAATTTTTTTTACAAAAGCAATTCATTTCAATTATTAATGAATTAAAAAAAGAGTGAAAGGAGAAAATAAAAGTTTCATATCCTGCTATGCAGTTAGCAACTTGATATATATCCTCTGAGTTCTTTGTCTAAGAACTGTTTACTAAATCTGAGTATATTATACACAATTTTATAACTTCCTTAAAAGAAAAACCAAATATTTCAATAAATATCTCAATTCGACTGACTAAGCTGACTTTAGTACCTGCAGGAGCCAGACTGGGCCCCACCAAGGGAAAGTGGGTCTCATATTGGGTGAATTGCGGGTTAATATGTACCGTGTGTGTGCTCTGTGTGTTTCACAGTGGTGTGAGGCAAGGAAGCAGGCGAGGCACTGACCTATCTATTATCTGTGAAAACTTTGCTCTAGCATGAGAATTTTGGCTCTTTCTAACTCTGGATTGCAGGCTATTTTTTCTTTGTGTTGTAGTGATGAGAGAGTTGTTTGCCTCATTCATTAAGAGTAAGAATCCAACAGTGAGCATTTTGTAATGTATATAATTGTCAAATCACTATGTTGTACACCTGAAATTAATATAATATTGTATGTCAACCATATTTGAAAAACAACAATCCAATATTGGCCCTATGCTTCTTGTAGCTTTTCCTTTTGAAAAAGTAAGAGGACTGGAATGTAGTTCTTACTCTCAGCATTTACCAGGTGTCAGGCATTGCTTAAGCACATTACACAATACCTTTTAAACCTCACAAAATCCTGTGGGTAGATAATGTCAGTCCCTTTGTTCAATTTTTCACATTAGAAAATGGAGACTCAGAGAGAGTAAGCAACTTTTCCAACTTGTTAAGAGCTACTAAGTGCCAGAGATGAAATTTAAACCCAGGCTGATTTTTAAGTCCACCTTTTCATTGCTGTGCTCCTTGTTTCCCAAAGCAAAATGAATTTACTTTTGCATTGGAGAGCTAAATTCCATCAAATCTATGATATCATGGACTATAAGACATCATTATTTCATATTCCAATGACAAATAAAAGTGTAGCTGACTCTAATTGTAAGCTGTCTTTCAGTTTCTGAGATGTTTTAATGGGAAAACTATGTAAGTCTGAGTATCAGTGAAATAGATACAATTGTAGAACTGATTTTTATAGAAATAGGAGGCTAACAGTATATAGCCCACTTGCCTGCACCCTCTGATGACGTGTACAGTGCCGTGTATTCTTGATGTGAGCTACAGCGGGCAGGGCCCTGCATGATTTTCAACTTGCTTGTAGAACGATCGGCTGTGTGGTTGGGTTTGTCGCTGCAGATGGCTGAGTCATTGTTATTCCTGCCAATGGTCTCAGAGCTCAGCAGCACCCCACTGCCTAGAGCTACTTGAAAATAATAATAGAAAAAGAGACAAGGGGGAATAATGGATGAGGGATGTGCAGCACTTTGTATCTGTGATTCTGAATGTGGGGACATGTATATCTAGCAGTTCTTTCCCTGCAATGATGTACTGAACATCTCCAATAGCAACATTTTGTGGTTTCTATCAGCCAAAAAATTAGAACAGAAGAAGGAAATTAAATCACTCCAGCAGAATTATTCTAGGTGTGTAGAACAAGACTAACAGAGAATGAACCCTGAGTGTTGAGACATGCCTGCAGTGAGGGGTGGGAGAAAGAAGGAAAGGAGAGAGGGGGCAGGGAGAGAAGGAGGAGGGAAAAACCACAGAAGGGCTGGACCACAGAAGCCCACGAGGGACAGTTCCAAAGGGCAGAGGTGGGCATGGGGGTCAGATACTGGAGAAGGGCTCGTTGACAAATGACTATTGGTTAAGGTATCTCGGGTCTATAAGGAGAAGAGCAGAAGGCAGTTCCATCGCACAGAAAACCCCTTGCTCCTTTGTTGTTTTATCAGAAATGTTACAAAGGTAAGGGTGGGGTGATCATCACACACCAGATCTGTACCACCCTAAGTTTATGTCTAATGGGTCTTGTCTCTGACTCCAGAGATCCTTTCTTCCATCTTCTTAAAGCCTGCCCTCAGTTGACACCATGCACCTCTTCACTCTCTGCATCACCTCCTACCTCTTGGGTGAACTTTCTTAATCATTTTGACCTGATTTTTTCTGCTCTCTGCACCTTCAATATTGACTTTTCTCTGTATCCTGAACCCGATTCTCTGCTTGTCTTCTGCACACTGTCTTTGGAAAGTCTCATTTATACCCACAGCTTCAATTACCATCTGTTTATCTTGATGCCAAAATAGACTCGCAGCCCAAGCCTCTCACTTCAGTTTTTGACTAAGCTTCCCTCCCTTCCACACTTCTTTCCTCTCTTCTTTCCTTGCTTCCTTCGTTCTTCCACTTGATAACTTTTGCAGCCTTCCACTAGCGAAGTGTACACAGTCCAGGAGACTATACTTTAAGAACTGTTTTTGCCCTTAGCTTGTTCTTATTTTTTTCTGCCCTCATTTTCCCTCTCACACTCCCGAATCTCTTACTTGGACTTCAGTCATTCCTTGCCTTTCATCTCGATTCACATTAATTTCCAGTGTGAGCTCTGTAACAAGCAAGTCAGAACAAACCTGATGTAAATTCTTCCTTGTAACACCATTGTCTGCAGGTTAAAACAGAAACAGCTTTTCCCCCGGCACACAAGTCCCTTTACAATCTGGCCTCTGACTACTTATCTGTCCTCTTCTACACCTGTTTTCCACTCAATTTTTGATGCAGGAATGCTGAGTTAATTTGCAATCGTTATTGTCACATTCCTTGGCGTCTGCTTGAAATGTGCCCCTCCCTCATTGATCTGGGGACACACCCAGGCTCATCTCCCATCTCCATGAAGTGCTTTCTCCGACTCCCAGTGCAGATGGTCCTTTCCTCTTTTCCAGCTGTACTTTGACATCTCTCTGTACAGCCGCTATTGTGTTGTAACTGTCTGCTTTTCCCTTCTAGACTGTAGCAGGTTCAACATCAGGGACTCCCTTCTCATCTTTGTGCCTTTTTGCCCAGTACAGAGCCTAGAAATAAGAGATTTTTGGTGTCTCTGAGGGTCCACAGAAAAACCCATTGGGGGTTTACTTTGATTTTAAACACTATCATTAATTTAGGTTACATATCAAAAAATCAAATTCTTTTAGGGGCAATTTATAAATATTCTATTTATATATCAGGCAAATCTCAACACTGTACATGGAGGCTTTGATTAATATTTGGTCCCATTTACAAATCTAAACTTTTACATATTTGAAACTGAAATTATGACCAATAAAATATGTTGATTTCCTTTTAAATTACTTAAGAGGACTGGCTGTTAAGCTTTCCTAAATATTTAATTCCTATAAACCTGATAATTAAACATATAAATATAGTCAGCCTTAATTCTAAGTGCCAATATTATACACAAACTTTATGAAATTTCAATTTAAAATCATAAGTCTAAACTAATTCTTCAAATATATATGTTAAATGGGAATTACAAGGTCAACAAAAACTCGAAAAGCCCAAAATCTCTTAAGTATTTTGAGTATTTGCACTATTAATATGTATAGATTCCTTAATATCAAGATATTTGTAATACAGGTTCCATTCTCTCAAGCATTTCTATAGTTAATTCTAAGTCCTTCTGAAGTTAATACATACGCATCAAAGAATAATCATGGTTAGGGGTTGCCTTCTCAGAACAACTTTTTTTGGGAGAATACAACAGAATTTGTATCTGCAACATGGTAGGACACTGACTTTTTGTCTGGTTGCTATGTCAGTGACCCCAAAACTTAAAGAAGGTGACACATAATTCCATATTCTTTAGACAAGTTATTACCAAATCTTCTATCTCCTTACAGTGTATATAAGCCTACATCCTCTGATTGGATTTTCATGCTAATTTTTTCTCCTAGCTCTAAAGACCCTTGGACTTAACAGAATTCTCATTCTGCCCCCATAGATCTCCTGTCTGGGAGAAGCATACAATTCTTACAGATATTAAAATGATTCCTAATTTAATTCTGAAACTGTCTCATGGGAGAGTCACAAACTTCCAGGTCATTCATTCCCCTGTTGCTTGGGACACATAGTATGTGCATAATAAATGTTGGGTCAATAAATGCCATGACTGAGTGTGTAAATAGATACTAAATAACACAGAAGAATTTTCATAAATGCTACTTTTTTTTCTCTCTCTTCAAAAGCATGGGCTTTGCAGGAGGACAGTCCTGGGTTCACAGTCCCTGACACTGTGTGATGTTGGGCAAATTGTTAAACCTTTCTGAGCTTCAGGTGGTCAACTGTAAAATGGAACAGCAGCATTGTTCTAGGGTTGTTGAAGATTAAATTATATATTTAAATACATGCATACTTACATATGTGTAATAACCTGAATTGTGTGCCTCCAAAATTCATATATTGAAGCCCTATCCCCCAGTACCTCAGAATGTGACTGTGTTTGGAGACAGCCTTTAAAGAAGTAATTAAATTGAAGTAAGGCTATTAGAGTGGGCCCTAATTAAATCTGACTGGTGTCCTTATAAGAGGAGGTTAGGACACACAGAGAGACCCCAGGTGAATGCCTGTGCAGGACAGCCACATGCAGAGGCAGCAAGAGGGTGGACATCCTCAAGCCAAGGAGAGAGGCCTCAGAGGGACCCAGCGCTGCCGGCACTGCAATCTTGGACTTCCAGCGTCCAGAACTGTGAAAAGTGCATTTCTGTTATTTAAGTCACCCAGTCTGTGGTATTTTGTTATGGCAGCCCTAGCAGACTGATATTTTATATCGATATATAGATATAGGTATGATGTAGATACAGATACATGATACAGATATGGATAGAGATAGAGATATAGATAGCTTAGCAGTGCCTAGCTCAATGAATCATAGCCATTATAATAATTATTCAAGTTTTCCAATGAAGCTGCAAAAATGGAAGGTTCTCCCACAAGTCACACATGCATTGTTCATTGTTTTCTGGGTTTGACGCAAGATGAGGAATTCCCTTGCTCTCTGTCAGCCTCAGCACCGGCCTCCGTGGCTAAGCCTTTCCGGTATCTTGGACCCTCCTCTGTAATCGGTCTGGAGGGTCCCCATGTGCTGCCATCATCCCTCTATGTAACTCCCTCACCGGGCAGGGCCTGGTTCAGCTTTGTAGCCCAGACACCTAGCATGGTTTGTCAAGGAATTCAATTCAATAAACTGAAGTAAGTTCACAGAGACTTTAGGTGTTGAGTATTTACTTCATCTTGTTAACAACTGTGAGGATGACATTCTGGGTTAGGGAGCATCTTTCCCATCTGTTCTCAAACCTTTTCCCAGGAGTCAGCTCAGGAGGTTCCCAGTGCTGCCACAAGCTCAGGGCATTCTTAGCTGCTTCAAAGAGCAAGACGCAGCCTGTTTGATTCGCCCGAGCGCGTGTAACAGAGGCCTGGTCACATCTGGGCATACAATGCAGGCTTTATTGATCTCTCAATTGCAAATCTCTTCTCATAACGAGGAGTCTGAAACAGTCCTTGTTTTTCAGAAACTCAAGCAATAAGCAGAAGTGAAAGGACCAGCTATTTTATGTGCAATTGTTGCGGTTTATGACGGGGTGGGACAAATTGCAGGGGAAGAAAGATTTTAGCTATCATGATACATTTTATTCCTTGTGTGTGACTTGGCAGGACGCTGACATCATGTTCTCCTTGGAGGGCACCTCGAACCTTGTATGTTCCCCATATTTTCCTTCTGACTGAGCAGCAAGGGCACAGCTTCTCGGTGAAATCCGACTTGTTTTTAGCAACGGCAAGTGTGACCCTCCCAGAGCAGGAATAAGTGAGATGCTCGTTGTTTCTTTGGCAACTATTACATCACTCTTTGCTTTCTTTATTTGATGAGAAGGTAGTAGAGAAAAAAGATAATGATTATCTCACACAGTATGTAGGTATTTTTATGAGGCATTTTCTACTTGAAAATAATTTTAGAGTACATTACAAAAATATAAAAGAAAAATACCAGGAAAAGGAAAGAATGCAATTACTGTCATAAAATGTAAAATGTTACAATTGCTGTAAGAAAAATCTTCAGTCTAACTAAATGACTCAATATCAAAGTGTTAAACTTTGTGACCACGTGACTCAGCTCTCAGCAATGGAATATGCGCAGAAATGTTGGGAGCAACTCCCAATTCACTTGCCTAAGAGGAGATGTTCAGTCCTAACCTCAGCAGCCTTCTCCCTTTCTGGTGGTCTGGCTTGGCCATAGCTCAGGCAACCGCGGAAACTGTGTGTGGGAGAACCGCCACAAGCCAGCCTGCACTGCAGTTCCCGAACTGGACCGTTAGATGAGCCAGACATGAAGACATTAAATGCCATTGAGCCCCTTCTTTTTTTCTCTTCCAAGTATGTTGCCTTGCAGTCTCTTTTTCTGTACAGTTTCCTCTAACACCGTTGCCCAAGGTTAGGCCCTTCTCATTTTTTCACCCAGATTTTCGTTATGGGCTCCTATCTGGCTCCACCTCTTTGGTGCCTTTCTCTTCAAATCTACCCTCTGCTCGGCAGCTGGGTGAGCTCCCTGAAATGACAATCTGATGTGGTCACTTCCAAGCTAAGGGCCATGGCATTTGCTTGGCTTGTAGGCATGCTCCCCTCCCTCACCAGCCTGGCCAACTTTCCTTTGTTGAAGCTTTTCTAGGCAAGGAATGAATTTTAAAGCAAAGTCTTGTCACCATACCATCATAGTCCAAAAAACTAAATATGTTTTCCTAATGAGCCACAATACCATTGTCACAAATAACAAAATTGGTAAGAATTCCTTAAAATTACCTGGTACCAGTCCATATTCAGATTTTTCCTGATCATTCCTAAAACATACAGTTGGTTTTTGATATCCAGATGAAGTCCCCACATGGCACTGGATTTTTAACTTTTGTTTTCCTTTCTCCTGTATCAGTGTGAATCTCCCATTTTGTACTTTTATTGATTAAAGTCAAGTCATTTGTCTTATCTAGTAAATACGCCCTGGATTTGCAGGATTCCTTTGCTGTGGTGTCATTTAACTTACTCCTCTGTGTCAAACCTTGTTGTAGGCATTTTAGTTTGGCAAGAACAAGTTGTGAGTTCTGGTTCTGAAACTGATTGTATTGCTTTGACAAGTCATTTATGCTCTCTGTTAATCCCCTGCCTTGCATGCTGAAAACTAAGGATGACAATTTGTCCTATTTTTGGGATGCCATGGGAATGAAATGAAGTGCTCTATGAGGTAAGTATTAAAGTTCTTAGGAAGAAAGCTCTATGTTAGAATGGTTAGAAAAACTTCCTTAGGCTGGTGGGAATATGATGAATTTAGAAGCACAGAAGCTTTCCTGACAGTGGGAAAAGGAATGAATTCATTGGATATAGAGATTGATATTGTTATTTTCCTCTCTGCATACACATCAAGGTGTCCAGATGTAAGTGGTAAAGGAGGGTGCAAAAAAGTATTACAGTTCAAGTGGAAGTGTCACATCACATTAAGCTTATTCTGTTTGTCTTCTTCATTACTACTTCTGACAATAAGTAGTACTGGGCTAGGGATCTACTGTTTCTTTACCCCTGATGGTGTGATTACAGCAAAATAGGATGAAAAGAACATTCTGGTGTGGAAAACTACATTGCATGGGCTGATGATGTGATGTTTGAATGGGTGACAAGATACCTCTCAGCTTGCACTTGACAGACCCCAAAATCTTCCATCATGGATTGCCACCCAATCTACTGATGTGGCTCTGTTGTCCTCCTTGTCACCTGCCTGCCCATCACACTGTTCTCTTTACAAAGTGAATTCCCGAGCTCTGTCTGATGCAAGGTTCCCTCTCTCATTCCTTTGCAGGCTTTTACTGTCAGCATCTTCTGCCCTAAGAGAACAAGTAAGCTCTTATTAACAAAATGGTTGGTTGCCTTGTGCTCAGTTGGGATTGACACCATATATAAAAGTGCAGTTCAAAAGGCTGAAAAATATTTAGAACATAAAGAAAGCATTTCTGAGTTGAAGTTTTCCCTGTGTTCTGGCAGGATGGCTTGCAAACCTTAGCTGCTGCATGTAGCATTAGTCGCCACTCAGCACCACTTGAGCAAGAAACCCTCAGTCAGCATTTGCTAAGGGCCTATCTGAATGGAACATGATATTATGTAAGTAAGCTTTTTACTTAGTAATAGTGGATTGTACGGTGTGTCTCCAAAGACGTGTTTACCTGAAATGTTAGAATGTGACTTCATTTGGAATGAGGGCTTTTGAAAATGTAATTAAGGGAAGAACTTAGAGATGAGATCACCCTGGATTAGGGTGGTCTCTAAAGCTAAAGATAAGTCTCCTTAAATGAGGCAGTAGAAGAGAATACAGAAAGATCTGGGAAGAAGGCCATTTGAAGACAGGGCAGAGATTGGCGTGATGTGGCCACAAGCCAAGGAATGCCTTGCACCATCAGAAGCTGGAAGAGGCAAAGAAACATTCTCCCTTAGAGCCTTCAGAGGGAAGGTGGCCTTGCTGACACTTTGATTCCAAGCTTCTGCCTTCCATAACTGTGAGAGGATAATTTCTGTTGTTTTAAGCCACCAATTGTGGTAATTTGCTCCAGCTGCCTTAGAAGACCAATACATTTGGCCTATGTGAAGACTTCACCCTTTGCCTGCCCCTTAATCATTTACAAGAGATTTAATTTTGAAATATTTCCCTGTTCAAGTAAACCCCCAAATCATACTTTTCCATGGGCAGAAGCTGATAGTTCTTTGAATGGCTGAAGTTTTAGAGAGAAATGATAGAAAGCTTATAGTGGTTGGTCATCTGGCCAGTTAGAAGGCACTTGACAGGTTTGCAGTGTCCCAGTGAGACCACTGTGGTCCAAAGTTGTGTCCTCGGATTTACAAATTCAGAAATCTTTTTCTTATTAGTGTACCTGGAGTTGAGTAAGTTCCTAAGGGATAGGCTGCAATAAGAGTAAAGTCATGACAGAGAGAATTATAAACTAAAAAGATGACGTGTTCATTCAAGATAGGAGACATAGCTCCCTAGTGATATATACATGCTTCCCCTTTCTAGATTTAAAGTCCAGACAACCCAGCTTCCTCACCAGGAAATGGCTTGTTGATGCTCATCTTATCCATGTCCTCCACCTTTTTTTGGCATTGGGCCATTGAGCAAAAGTGAGGTCTTACCTGTGGGTCTACAGTCTTAAGAGTGTGTGTGCTTTCTCTACCCACTCCCTTCCCACAACGGACAGTTTCCAGGGACTCAGGGGAAATGGCCCCACAACATGATGTGGTCCTGAGACCCTGAATGACTGTGTGGAGCAGAGCCTACTGTGCCTCAACTGTCACTGGAATGTGAGATGACAGAGACATAAAACATTTATTGCTTTAAACCAATGTGATTTCAGGGCTATCTATTATAGCAGCGATCATAACTTACCCTAAGTCATACATTTGGTGAGCATGAAACCAGAGTGAAGGGACTGGGTGGTCATGAAGAATATTTCATCCTGATGGTAGTAATTTGGTGAACTGCTCCTTCCATACTGGAGTTCAGCTCTATAGAAACATGCATATTTATGTTTTTATAGCTAATGGCTCTCTACCCAGACAATACTGGATAAACACTGACAATTCTTGCTCTCTGGGGTCCTGGTTTTTCTGGTCTCCATGCTGTGTATCTTTCTTCTGCTAAAACATCCTCATCACAGGGGTGTAAGATGCTGCCTTCTCGGTTAGAGTCACATCCAGCCATTCTCCCTATGTCCTGGTCAGTTGGGTTAGGTTTCAAGATTCTCAGATTTCTTCTTCTGAGCTAGATTTTCAGGTAGGTGATCTTAACATTTATGTATTATCATGTATATAACTTTCTTTTTAGTTATAAAATTAAAGTGCGACATGGTAAAAAATAAAAGATGAAACAAAACCAGAAGTCTCTTCTTCTCCCCACCCATGTCCAGAAGTAAATCCTGGTAATAGTCTCTTGTTTATCCTTCCAAAAATTTTGAATGCATATACATGCACAGATATAGATATGTATGTTATTTAAAAATACAAATAAATGCTGTTTTTCTTTCTATGTTTTTTGCTTTGTTTTTTGTACTTTTAATTCAACAATACATCTTGTTCAGAGAAGGCAAAAAGGATTAGCATTTCAGATGGTACTACACACAAGACTTATTTATTTTGCTTTGCTACTGCTCAATATTAGTAATGTTAAGTTAAACAAGGAGGCCATTCCACTGAGGTGGCTCCTGCAGCCTTGACAGCCTGCAGAAGCACGCCAATATCTAAGCCTGTGAATGCCTCAGGTTAGGAAATTGAACTCTAAGGACAACCAATCACGAACACCCACCTAGCCTTTGCGATAGCCAATCGAATGCTTTCCTTTCTTTGTTTCTGCTTTTGCTCTCTCAAAATCTCTCTCTGGCTCTTGTCAGAGGAGCACTCCTACCGCTTTCGGCTTGGTGCTGTCCCATTCTAATCGATTTATGCTCAAACTCTTGAAATTTTTAATTTTCCTCAGTTTATCTTTTAACAGTGACCATTGGAAGCATGTATGAGGAAAGTGCTATTCAAAGATTGCTGACAAAACAACTAATCATTGGCTGCAGGAAGTTTATCCCAACAGAAATCTTGTTTATAGGAGGGAACAACAGTTCTGAACTCAGAAAATATTATGCTGGTTTTGATGATGGGAAATGAATTCTAATGCTTGTCCAGGAAAAAGGGACCATTTATTTCCCTTCAGTTGGTTGGTTCTCTGGTTCTCCCTGAATTTTCACATTCGACCAGATCTCACTGGCCACTGGGAAGGTCCTACCTTCCATTATCACGTCTCCACATAATTATGGGCAGGTCCAGGCACTGAAGGGGTTACACCTATTTTACTGACAAAGACTGCAGTTACAACAGCCAAGTGAGGATATAATGGCAGGCCCAGCCCTCAGCCAGATAATCACAGGCATGTGATCTCGGCCCCCCAGCCCGCAGCCTATTTGGACAGTTGAACTTCGAGTTAACATCAGATTGAAACCGAGTTGCATCAACTAATGATGATTGTCATGGAACTTCTGTTATTTGCAAGGAAATGCAAACCCTAGAACATTGTTAAAGCTTGACTTTCGACCTCTTAAGACATGAGATTTGAGAAGGGAGAGTGAAGCATGAGTCTTAAATCTCAGGCCAAAAAATGTGATATATTGCAAGATGAGTGATTTAGAAGTAAAAGAAACAGCAAATGGAGTACTATTTTTATGTTGTATTTTGTTCAGAATTAGGAGAATCAATTCCCATTAAAGTGAGTTTTCAAATGCTGATTCTAAATGTTTTTTACCTATTAGGTTTAACAGGTCCAGATTAAAGTTTATGCCTGCGTTATGGATGTACAATCTTTCTGTGTATGTGGGGAAGGAAGTTAGACATTGACATTTTTCCAGAACATTCCTTGGCCTGATGCCAAATTTCCTATTGCTAATCCCTTATCCTGATTCCTCTCCTAGGGAGTCTTGCTTAAAATCAAACCTATAGATCTGGGCAAAGAATGTTGGCTGACAAAACATGCAGTTTAGATTTTTAAAGTGACACAGGAATTTTTATTTCTATCTTCTAGTGAGCTGCAAGAAGATTTTTATCAATTTGATTAATCACTGTGAAAATGATCTCATGGTAGATTGAGTTTCCTCTGAATTTTTAAAGTGGTAAATGGATAAATGGATCCTCTTTTTTTTTAATAGCAGAGAAATGTTGCTGTAGTTATTTCTTGATTTTCTGCATGTAGCTTATGTATATTGTAAGCCTACTCATGGCAATTCAATTTCTTTCTTTACCTTGGGGGCAGTGATACCTTCCTGATTTTGTTTGTTTAGGATAACAATACATTTATTTTTAAAGATTGTCTTAGCAATTACCATTTGTAGAGCTGCGCAATGACATCATTCTCTCACGTCTGTTTTGATTTTACACGTTAGTTTCCATCTCCTGGGACCATCTTCCAACCTAAATCTTTGGAGCAAGATCTACATTTGGAAAAAATCTACATTTTTTCTTTACCCTTTCCTTTTTTTTTCCTAACAGAAAGAATCTTCACTAATCATTAGGTAAATACATATCAAAACCACAATAAGATGCCACTTTACACACATTAGGATGGCTATTATTTTAAAAAAGCCCAAATCCCAAACCAAGAAAACCACAAAGGTTGATGAAGATGTGGAGAAATTGGGACCCTTGTGAATTGTCAGAGGGAGTGCAAAACAGTGTATCTGTTCTGGAAAACACTATGACCATTCCTCAAAAAATTAAAGAATTGCCATATGATTTGACAGTTTCACTTTTGAGTATATCCCCAAAACATTGAAAGCAGGGACTTGGACAGATATTTGCACACTCATGGTCATAGCAGTGTTATTCACAGTTATCAAAAGGTGGAAGCAACGCAAGCATCTATTGATGGATGGGTGGATAAACAAAGTGTGGTATATCTGTCAACAGAACATTATTCAGCTCTAAAGAGGAAGGAAATTCCGACATATGCCATAAATGGATGAACCTTGAAAGACATTATGCTAAATAAAATAAGCCAATCACAAAAGGACAAATATTGTATACTTTCATTTATACGTGGTATCTAGAGTAGTCATATTCATAGAGCCAGAGAGCAGAATTTAGAATGGGGGGTGCCTGGGCCTGCAGAGGGAGGACTGGAGAGCTAGTATTTAATGGGTACAGAGCTCCAGTTGGGGAAGGTGAAAAAGTTCTGGAAATGGATGGTGGTGATGGTTGTGAAACAATGGGAATATACTTAATCCATAGAGCTATGTGCTTAAGAATGATAAATTCTATGTTATGAGAAAGAAAGACACTTATATTATGATTTTACAAAACAAAGGCTTTCTAGTGACTCTCCTGTGCTAGTGGGCTATGGACATCACTAAGGCCACTCAGTAACACAAAGCCCATGACCATCACCTCTTCCTTTGGGCCCATTTTAGTTTATCACCTCCTCCAGCCCATCCAGAAAACTTAAAGATTGGGTGATTGTGGGTAAAATTGTAAGATTTCCAGGTAGAGGAAATCCCTGGGCAAAATACCTCTAAAAACCAAAATCAGTCAAAGGAAGAAACAAAGTTTAAAACCCGTTTATTGTTTACAAACTGCAGTCCAGGGCCATCCCCTTTGCTCTGGAAGAAGCAAGCCAGCAAGCAAGCCAGCCTCTCCCCTTAAACTCTCAGGTTCAGACACGCCCTCGGTTGCCCAGGTAATTACCCATTGACATGGAGATGAACTTCTCTCCACACCTGAGGATATGCAAATGCACTAAAGCCAGGTGATATATTCTGGAAATGTTACAGTTTTACTTTTTACCCATACCATATTATTAAATCCTTACCCCCACTAGTGTGGTTACTATCTGTCAACATAGGAAGATATTAGAGAATCATTGACTATATTCTCCATCCTGTACTACTATTCCAATGATCAGCTTATATTATGATTGAGAGGTTTTATGCCGCTTTGTTCCCCTTCCCCATGGTAACCACTAGTCACTTCTCAGTGTCTATGAGTCTACTGATGTTTTGTTTATTCTCTATTGTTTTGTTTTTATATTCCACAAATAAGTGAAATCATATGATATTTATCTTTCTCTGCCTGGCTTATTTGCCTGAGCACAATACCCTCTAGATCCATCCATGTTGTTGTAAATGGGAGGATTTCTTTTCTTTTTATGGCTGAATAGTATTCCATTGTGTATATGTACCACATCTTCTTTATCCATTCATCTACTGATGGACACTTAAGGTTGCTTCCATACCTTGGCTATTGCGAATAATGTAGCGATAAACTTAGGAGTGCATACATCTTTTTGAATCGGAGATCTTGTTTTGTTCTGGTAAATTCCCAGAAGTTGAATTACTGGGTTGAATGGTATTTCTATTTTTAGTTTTTTGAGGAACCCTCTTAGTGCTTTTCACAGTGGCTGCACCAATTGACATTCCCACCAACAGTGGAGGAGGGCTCCCTTTTGTTCACATCCTCACCAGTAGAGCTTGATTACCTTACAAAAGGAGCACAAACCTAGAAAACTCAAGGCTTATTCTTTTCAGATGTGGGTTCTGTTGTTACTCCACAGAGTCCCTGTTGGAAAGCAGTAACCATGAGGGGCTGCTTGCTCCAGTGGCTTTGAAGCAAAGCTCTATGAAATGCAGGTGCTGGTGACTGACTGCAAGTACCCTCATTTATGAGAAAGGATGGAGTTCCTTTCCAAGCTGTTGTGCTTCTGGTGACTTCTGGAAGGTGATTCTTTGAAGGGGGCTGCTTATGCTTAGGATGTCCCCTGCTTCACCAGCACTAAGGCACATCAGTTAGGTGAAGCACAGTGGTTTTGTTAATATCTGTAATATAAAAAGTATTTTGACAGGTATGGGAAGGTCCTGAGATAGAAAACCACATGAACTTCCAGAAACTTAAAAATAACAATTCTCATCTTAGTTTTAAATTTGCAGAATTAAAATGTCTTATGTTTGTAGGATATATTTTATACTTATCATTGTAATTACATGCCATTACAAGCTCCTAAATTTCTAGGAACTGGCAGCCATTTTGTTTCTGAAAATTGAGAGAATGGAGAAATATTAAGCTTTTATTTTTCCATTTTGGCTAAGCCTTAAAATTTTATTATCTTTTCAAAGAGGCTCAGATACTGATTTTCTAAGGCTTTTTGGGTTTTCTTATATGCAGATCTTGCTGGTCCTGTTGGATCTGGATATTTGAGTCTATACTGGTTATTTTTTTAGGCTCATTATTTCTTCTATTTATTAATATTCAG
This sequence comes from Manis javanica, assembly GCF_040802235.1. NCBI lineage: Eukaryota > Metazoa > Chordata > Mammalia > Pholidota > Manidae > Manis > Manis javanica. The sequence continues at coordinate 109,227,518 of NC_133157.1, forward strand.
AAGTTGCCATTGTGGAAGAACTGTTTTCTATCAAAGACTTGGAAAAGTCATTCAGGCTAAGCCAAATTTATCTTCAGAAAATTTCCTATTCAAAGTGATTTTTTTTCTCACTTGGTATGCATACCTTCTTGGGTATTAAATGCATGATTTTTTTGCAAGATCAGGTGAGTAAATGAATACATTCTTTAGAATAAAAAATGTTTGCTTCCAGGGCTTTTGTAACCAGGCAGTTCAGATTTGTACCTGAATATGCATTATTATTATTTAAAAAATAATAAAACATTTTTCCTATCTCAAAATGCAGTAAATCACATCCTTCAAAAATTAAGAATTTTATAGTGTGGTCCTTGATCAGGAATGTTCTTAGAGGTGATACAGATTAAAAAATATATGTGCTTTTGGGGGGATTCTTTTGGAAAATGAGGCAAAATTTCATAAATTTTCATTCTTAAGTTCACCTTGTAGAGCTACTTACCATTAACTTACTGAATAATTAAGAGTAGTTTTATGTAACATTAAATGTATTTCATTTCCAGCATTTACTGGTGATACTACATCAGTATCTAAGATATCGGCTGCTGTGCTGATAATGTTGGAAACATTATTAGGTAAATATTGTACAACATTCAAGGAATTCTTGCAAATTGGAGAAGGATGTCTCACATCACTTGTGTACCTGTGGGGGTGATTTCAAATGGTGAAATTTGAAATATTCATGCTTTTAAATAATGAACTCCTGTTATTGAGTGATGTTTGGTGATGGCGATAGTGTTTATGGTGCATATTTTCATAAACACTATTTTTGGCCTATTATTTTCCAGTAACTTGTCTTTATTCCACATATGAATGCGCTGTATATCAGTGCTATTCATTCATATGCCTATTGCTGAGGCCAATGAATATATAATCCCCTTAACATTTTCTTGTGCAGTGATAGGTCATTAGTGATATGTACCAAGGAGTTTGTGTTCTTTGAACAATTTGTGTTCTTTAAATAACTTATAAAAAAACTAGCAAGTTATAACACTTCTGGGTTACCTTCAAGGTACACATGGCATCGTTTCAGAATGTGAAATCATGGGTTTGCTGCCTTTTAATTCTTTATCACGGGATTCTTTCCTGATGGTATTTGGGAATGCGTGGGGGTAGTGTGGGCTTTAAGATCTTTTTGCCTTGCCTCAAAAGGATGTGGCTAGGAGAGCCATTGCTTTAAACCAACACTTCCAGGAATCTACTATTTGAATATGCATTTATCATGAGTGATTTTCCTGTAAATCAGTGCACCTCAAGTCTGGTTGAGCATTAGCATCTCTTGGGAAGTATGCTTAAAATACTGATGCAGAGTCCAACTTCAGACCAATTGAACTGAAATATTGGAAGGTGGAGGCCAGGCATTGTTTTTTTTTTTAAAAGCATCCCAAATAATTATGAAGCATGGTGAAGGTTGCGAATTCCTATTAATAAATATTCTCTGACTCTTTAGATCTATAAAAGAAGTAGCAACTGCCATTATTGTCAAGTAACAGAAATCTTAGAGAGATGAAAACATTAAAAGGGAATTGTTTAAGAAAAAGGAACATTGTTTTAGGAGAAATCATTGGTTAAAAGGACAACAAATTGTATGGCAGTAATAATAAATAAAGAAGACATGGAGTCATTTGTGCATAGAATCCTCTAAGTGTGTGCTTTCATTTTAGGATTGCATTATCAGGGCTCCCTTTAGAGAGAGAATAAGGTAGTGGGGTGGAAGAATGGTAGATGGATAGATGGATAGTAGGAAATAAAGTAAACGGAGTCTACTGTCAGGAGATGGGCAGCAGGGGAGAGTGACATTTCTGAGGGTAGGTGGCCAGGTTATGGAGAACCAGGAAGAGGCAACAGATGGGGTGGTGGTGAGTGGGGAGAACAGCCTCACTAGCCGTGGATTAAGGGCTCTGAGGGACAGGGACTAGGATGTAGGGCAGGAGAAGCCAAACAGGGAACTGGAGTTGGGGCAGAGGTCAAAGCAATGTCTTCACAGAGAGATGCAGTCTCAGGCCCATGAGGTCCTTAGACGGGAGTTTACGCACAAGGGCTGCAGCTCCGGGTGAACAGGCACTGGAGAGGCAACAATGAGAGCAAACTCCAGAATTCTTAAATGCCCCTCACCTGGAGCTTAGGACCAAAGCCTGCGGGCGCAGTTTAAACAGCCTGACTTTCAGGCTCTGATTGAGCCTTGTCCTCCAGGAGCACAGTCCCAATACTGAGCTGTGGCTTTCCCAGCATCATCTCTCCCGCAACCTCAGCCATTTACATGCCAGCTTCCCACCACGATGCTCAACCTTTGAGACTAAGCAATGTGGTTCACTCACCTTTGCTACCTGCCTCCAAGATAGACAGGGTGCTAGGATTTCTTGCGTTGAATAAGTAGATACGTGCACTTAACTTTCATCACCTAATTGAGAGGAAAAGTCAAGCTCACATCAGTTACTCAGTGGAGATTCTTCTTTGGGATGTCCACTCACATGTGACTCAGGAGCACAGATTCGGACTCCTTCTGGAAACTATAGAAAAGGTTTGATGATGCTCACAGTCAATTGATGTTGCTCAATGAGCCAAATTCCTTCCCAATGGGGGAAAAAGAGTTGTGGAAAAAGGGTGAAAATGTAGGTACACCAGCTTGAAGGGCAGTTTTCTCCTGCTGGGCTGCACATTGGAATCACTTGCAGTGTTTTAAAAACCACAGGTTCTGGGGTACCCTCTGGGATTCTGACACACTTAGTTGATCTGGGCCAGCGCACAGCAGATTTGCTTTTCAGAAGTTCCCAGCAGGCTCTGGGGCACACGTGGTCAGGTTTAGGAGCTGGAAGTGCCCCCAGCTGATTGCTCTTACCCTGTGTTTCACCTCAGTGCAGACTCGGGGGCACGGCCTGGTTCCTTGGGTGGGGGCTTGCTGGCCGCTGGGGGTGGAGGTGATGGTAGGCCTCCCTGTGTATCACTCTTGCTTCCTACCTCTTGTGAGAGCTAGCCTGTGCTCCCTCTACTTGGGAAAGGCTATTAAGCACAGGTTCCCTGGGCAGCCAGCAGAATCCATCCTTGGCAGATTTGCAAAAGTCTAATCTCAAATGGTTCTGCTCCAACTGGCTGTTGGTTGGCCTCAACTCAGAAATTCCAGCACTAGGGAGGAGGCACCTTTCTCCTCTGAATCTGGGGGTGGGTGCCCACTGCAGGCTGGTGAATGAGGGTCCGGGGCAGGTCAGCCTCAGGCTTAGAGTCTGAGAGAGAGAAAGAGAGAGAGAAAACACATACATTAACCCATTGGTACCCATTAATATTTTAGCATGGACTAATTCATCAGAAAGGTATTTATTTCTGGTGGTGAGGAAATGAGGCAGTGCAAATAGGTCTTCAAGGGTTATGTCAAGTCTGGCAAAGACCTTGGGCAGAACTCCCTCTGTCTGGAATGAGGGGTGGGGATGGATGGTCTCCAAGGCCAGTTCCTGCTCAGGCATCTGCTTGTTCAGTCAGTGAGCATTAATATTGATTGCTCTCCTGCCATGTGCCAGGTGCTATTCTGGGCACCAGGGAGGCACATGGCGAATAGGACAGAGAAGGCCTGGCTCTAGTGGGGTTCACAGCCTGGCACATGCATGTGCAGCTGCTTGAGGAAGGTGGTCTGGAGGGAGGTGAAGTGGGCCGCTGGACAGTGGATGAAACTCAGGGACAGGCGTCCCTTCCTTCCTGTCATCCTGTGGGCCCACTCTGAGTGGGAGCAGTTGGCAGAGTCACACACAGTCACTCCCACACCGTGAGCGCAGCGGCTGCTGCCAGTGCCTAGTGGCCCTGCCGTCCATGGCGAGGTGGCATTTCAGCCCCTCAGGCATCCCTGGATGCCTCTCTGATTCAAAGACACAGGCTCTGGGGACATAGGAGTCAGCCTTTAGTGTTGGGCTTAATGAGGAAGCCTGAAGTCTGGAGAGACACCCCAAGGTCTAAAGAATTAAAACAACAGCAAAAATCTAAGAACTAGGTGCTATGTAGCATCATACCAAAGATTCCGATTTCAGATTTGTAATGTGTTGGATTCCATAGTAGGCATCTTTGTCTTTGGCTTTTATTGTGCACGAAATTGCCACAGGCTGATACTGAAGGTGTAAAGGGAACACACAAAGGGATGCCAGGAAACCTGGGAAGAAGGGAAAAGAATGACCAGTTTATGTGGAAGCTGATTTTCATATGAAAAAGTGAGATTCTTACTTTAGAAATTGACAGTTCCTAAGGGCCTAGTTTAGTGATTTGCAGTTTCTCCTTCCCTCTTCAATGGAAAATGAATCAATTTCTCTTCCCCTTTCTCATTCCTTGCATGCCTTCTCTTTTACCACTCCCTGACTCAATTCTGCAAATGCCCAGAGTCTGAAGAACTATTATGTTGCTGTGGGGACAAAAGCTCTTTGTCAAATGAAGCCATAGACTCATATGGCTGGGAAGACGCTGGACACTGTTTGGTCCTCTCTCTCTCTGCCTGCTGACAGGATGGCACCTGCTCTGCCCTGGAAAACGGGCCCCTTTGCTTTTTGAAGAACTCCAGAGGAGAGACCTGATCTCCCTTGATAACTTAGCCCAAGTGCGATATCCTCGCTGGCAGGGATTATTTTCCAGCTTAAATCGCTCATGTGGAAGCTGAGGCGCATTTCCTTTTGTTCTGGCCTCCCTGGAGACAGTGAACAGCTGGTCTCCAGCCTCTGAGGAATATCTCTTTAAACCTTGCAGGCCATTGTTAAATGGCCTCTAGGCGTTCTCTTCCTCAGACTGAGAATCAAAACTTCTTTCCCCATTCCTCATGGGTCCTATTTTCCAGCCCTTTTCTCATCTTTGTTCTTTGAATGCTCTCAGATTTTTCTAAGATATTCCCCTTTGGAAGTTATTTGAAGGAAAACAACAGAAGGGTTTTAGATATACTCAGTACTGGCAGCCTTCTCCCCTTACCACAAACCTGGCTGCTCCCACTGGCTGGGTGGCTTCTGTGGCCTAGACTCTTGGGTCCTGAGGGCTGAGCAGCTTGTCAAGAGACCAGCAAGCTTGTAGGCTGGACCACAGGCCATGAGCATGAGGCTCCATCCCAGCATGGGGGAGGTTTATAGCAGAGAAGCAGGGTGGGATTCTATGGATGGAAAATGACTAAAGAAAGGCATTGGGATCATAGGGGATTCTGGCTAAACCAACTTCATAGGATTCTTGTTGAAGGCAGGCCAAGGAGATCAGATACCAAGGGCTGGGAATGAGGAATTTGATCAGGTTATTAAGGGTGGTGATTTTTGGAGATTTAGCAGGAGTTTTGCTAAAATTGGAAGATGCAAAGATGGGTATGACATCCAAAGGTTGAGTTCTAGCCAACAAGAAGGTTCAGAGGAGCCTGACTAAAATTTGGTCAAAGAGGGTACCTTGTCACAAGTTTTCTTTTTTGAAATAAAAAGTACTTAACAGAGGAAGTTTGGGTTAGAACCTTGAGCTAGATAGAAAAAATCTTTCAAGTGCTTTGGAATTTTTACATAAGTTTTAATGGACTGTTTCGACCTTGGAAAATGAATTTTGCGTGAACAATGCCCCTGATGTCAAAGAAACCACTCAACACTGTCATCGGTTGTGATTTTGATACATTAGCTTTATGGATGCTTCCAGGCTTTGGAGAATCCACTGCTGACCTGACACTTGGTTTCCAGCTCATATTGGAAAATGCGTGGTTTACTGCCACTTACTCTGTTCCAAGAACATACCATTGTTCGGTTTCCCTATAAGACAAGGACAAAAGATGCGTACATCTTTTCTATTTCTAAGACTCAAAAATATGTGGTACAATCTTTATGTTCAAGCTTTCTGTAAGGAAGGGTCTGTGTCTTTATCTAAATTTAACTCTTGAATCTTCCTTCTCCCAGTCTATCACCCAAGTGAAGTAGTCAAATTGTCGACCACATAGACATCTTTATCGATCCTATGGTCTGCTGCTTATCCATCTGAGATGCCTTTCTTGCCATTTGAGACTTTTGTTTTTGTTTAAGATGATTGTTCTGGAATGAGCTCCATCTTTTTTCCAAGTGTATCATTTGCAGATTAATTTCATTTATGATGTAGTATGCTTTGGACTCAGGGATTCCTATATATAGTTTATGCAGAAATAAAATGTGTTTCTTGCTCATAATTTCTTAATGCTTACTGACTGAGCTTGAGAGGAGAATGGGTTGGAAGTGTGTCACAGAGCCATAATTATCTCATTTAAACTTTACAAAAACCTATGCGATAGATATTATTATTCTCATTTGGCAGAAAAGAAAACTGAGACTTTGAAAGATTAATTACTTGCCCAGAGTCACACATTACTTGCCTAGTTAGTGGCAGAGCCAAAATTCTAACTCAGGGCTTCTAAATCTTAGGAGTTTTACATACCAAGAATCCAGTTGTCAGTGTACTATAGTGTTATAAAAGTAATCTGTTATGTTGCATAGGGAAGCTGTCTCCTTCTGTTTTCTGCACACACTGTTTATCTAAAATGGCATCTACTTGTAATTCTAAAGGGAGGCATTCGGATATCTGTTGGTCTTGTCTTCCAATCATTACAACTTTCCTTCATAAGATTGATTTTTCATACTTTTAATAATTTATAGTATACTTTTGGGGAATCTCCCTAATACATGTACAATTTTTTTGAAAAACAAAAACAAAAACAAAAAACAAAAAAACCAAATATCAGGGACCACAACGGGATGAAATACAGACAAAAATCATCTGGTTACTTCCTGCATGAGGGTCTCATGCCGCTATTGGAACACACTGATTTCGTATAGACACTGCCTCTAGTTCCTATATCTACATATGTCTGTTGGGCATATGCATACAAAAACATACTTACATACTCTGTGGTGCATTGTGTGTGTGTGTGTGTGTGTGTGTGTGTGTGTGTGTAGTCAGCTTTGGCTCCTGTATCTTTTTCTGCTATTCTTGCCCTGACAACATGTGAAGAATGAATAAGCAGCCAGAGACAGAATGTTTTGTGAGAGAAAATGCATGTGGAAAGCTTCAGGGGAAGGAAAAGAAGGGCATACCTGGCTAGGGATTAGAGGGGGGAGGGTGGCCCAAGATGGCTGATGCCGCAGCTGCCAGAGCTGGTCTCAGTATTTTACATGCAATAACTCACTTGGTCCTCACAATAATTCTATAAAACAGCTATTATTATTATTTACTTTTTTACTAATGTGGAAACTTTTTTACTATTAAGTAACTTTCTCAAGGTAGTTCACTTAATAAATGTTTGTTGGATGAAGTAACAAGCATTAATGTCATGGTGTTGGTTTGAACTTGGGAGAGTTTTTATCCCTCAGCATATAATTGGGTTGATTTCTGCATTTAGGCTTTAAATACCTCAAAGTACCTTTAAATACCTTGAAGAATAAAAATATTTCTGATGAAGTGTTAATATACCTCATCTTTCTCCTTCAACAGTGATTCACTGGCATACCAGTGAATTTTCATTTGAATGCTGTTTTGCTTCCCTGTAAACTAATATACGATATTAACTTTTATATTCTGGAAGTAGCAATGCCCTCATTTCCTCAGTCACAATATCTCAATTCCTACCTAGTTGTGTCTTTAGTAGTTAATCACGGCTCCATCACCACTTTGAGCCAGTTATGTAAACACTCAGAGCATTAAAGAACCAATTAGGTCTGATACAAGTTATGCTTCAGGATGAGCAAGATACTGGAGGGTAACAGACATTTCATAAACTGTCAAAACCTGTTGGAGCGCTTCACAGATGCCGACTCTGAGAACTCCCGCTAAGGTGCCCAGAAGGAGCCTGAGACAACTTGCTTTTGGGGACATTAGTCATGAAAGGAGACACCTATTTTGTATGTATATATGACTATCATCAAAGTACAAAACTTAGAAATTAAAATTCTTTTAAAAACTTAAAAATTCACTATCTTGCATGAATATCATTAAAGTACAAAATATTCTTCTAAAAATGACACGTTGACATCCCCCTCTTCCTCCTTCCCCATATTTGATTCATCTTTAATGCCTACTGGTTTCACCTACTGTTTCTGGAATCCTCCCATTTCTCTCCTTCCTTCATCCTACCTCTTGGGCCTTGGCTCTCATGATCTCTCAGGTGAATGCTTCAATAGCATTTGAACTGGTTTACCTTTCTCTGCTCTGATTCCTTCCTTCTCAAAATCCCGCAGCAAAATATTTTGAAATACCTATCTACGACACTCCTCTTCAGTGGCTTCCTGTTATCTTAAGGTTAAGGACTATCAACCTTAAAAAATAGAACAGTTATTTTATAAACAAAAATGTGTTTATTTGGGAATAGCAGAAAATTGCAATCTGGGACATACAGGTTATGGCAAAACCATAGGCAAGCCAGAACAGGGAAAATGGAAAGGCCGAGTTGGGAGGGCTGTTCCAAGAAGCAAGTCCATTGGAGGAAACCGGGAGTCGCATATGTCGTGGCTCTTCATTGGCTGAGTTGTGAGTCTTTCATTGGCTGGGCTGCTGCCAGAGGCGGGAGTTTCTTCCTCCTATTGGGGAGTAGAGTAGCTAAATTGGTATGGTGCCCCCTCTTCCTCTGTGTCTGAGATTTACGAGGAGTGGTGGGTGTGAGAGTATCCCCTGCAGGCCTCTTGAGGCCATGGCCGTGAGGTTTCCCTTTACTAATTTTCAGGGGACTTAGCTCGGAAACCATCCTACAAATCCCTACCTGCAGGTGGCCCCTTCCTGCTCCCGCTTGTCCAGGGTTTTCTGTGCCCTCTGTCACCCCATGCTGGCCTTCTGGGGGCACGTTTACCATCCACGCTCTGCCTATCACAGTGCTTTTGCAGACGGCCCCTCTTTTTATAGTATTGTTCCCCGTCTTTCCTCTTCCAAAGCTTCCAGATTCCTCCATGCCTCAGCTCAGCGGTCTCTTACTTCCGCTCCCCTTGACTAAGTCAGCATCCTGTGTCTTTAGAAGTTACAACCGTACATTTACTTTGTGACTGCAGATTAGTGTGTATCTTTTCCTGTAGAATTTAAGGGGAAGATGCCTTTTATTAAACGTTTCTTCTTGACAGTCTCCTCAGTGCCTAGACAGAGGCTGGCATATGGTAGCAGTGTGATAAATATTTCTTGAATGAAGTGTGCAAACTCAAAAGTAGCTATGCATTTTGTTCAGTTTTGTTAGAATGAGACTTAGCTAATTCTGAGTACTCTTGAAATTCTCCTGTTATAGTCACATGCCATCGTGTAAAGGCCACTGTACAAGCAGCGAGAAGCCCTGCTAAAACCAGGATCGCTTAAGGCTGTTTCTGCAAAGAGAGCAGCTGCCCTGACTTTGGAGAAGCAAGAGATCAATCCTTGTATGGGGTAGGGGGGTCAACTGGGGTGGGTGGAAGAGGAACAGAAAGACAGGATAGAATGCCACCGGATGCCTTTGCCTCAGGTAAGGGGTTCATTCTTTGATTGTTGCATTTAATAACATTGACAGTTTAATGGCAGGGAAAAGGAGGGTGGGGGGCTTGGCTGGGTGACTGAGTTTTCTCTTTACTTCTGCCATAGTGGGCTACTGGGCTATTTTCTGCAAGGCTGCATGAATACAAAGCCTTCTTCAGGGATGATGTCAGAAACTTAATTAAAGTAAATAAGAAGACACTTACAGCAAGAGGGTGGAGGTGGGGCAGGGGTGGAGAAATCCTATTTCTTGGTGGCCACAATGCCCTGAGGAATTACCCATTTATGAGTTGGTTAGGGAACACCTTTTCTTGGGATGCCTGGCTTTCCTGTATTTGTGTTGTTCTCCGGGTTCTTTGGAATACGGGGAGAACTGGCCCTGGATTCTGGCCACTGAACTTTAAATCTAGGCAAGTCAGATATAATTAAGACATCAAAGGACCCAGTAGATAAATAAATATTGTAAAGATTATGACCAAGAGAGTGTGCAGCTTTACTTGACAAAGTTACACAGATGCTAAGAACGTAACAGACCAAGATGAAGTGTCTGTGGTTGACAGGATCCAGGCTCCCTGAATTGCCTTCTATGATCCATTTCCGTGTCAGCGGCTGACCTTCTGGGTATTTCAGTCAAGTATTTAACCTCTCTGAGTTTCCACCCACCTACCTTCCCAAATAAGACAATGCAGTGTGGTTCTGGAAAAGTGTTTCAGTATTCTCTTAAGAGAGTATAAGCATTATTACAGGGATTTTTTTCTGGTATGGAATGTGACAGTGATTATGTGTTGATGCAGGAATAAAGAACATTCTACCCAGAGGCAATTCATTATGAGGAGAAAAAAAACCCGAACCATTCCATTGGCCCCCTGGCCTTTTTTTCATTTATCACTGTGCTATCCCTTCACTGCCCCCCATAGCTGTAACCAGCAAGGGCCTGGGTTCCCCTATCTTTGAGGAAAGAGGAATAGTCTGAGAGAGTGAAATTCAACAGTTCTGCGGTTAGAACCCAGGTTGGCCCCTGAAAAAAGTGTCTTCATATGAAAGATAAGTTGAGAAGGAGGTGAGAGAGATTCTGGGTACCAAAGCTTCTGAATAAACTTTCAAAATTAAAAAAAAAATGACATTTGTAAGATACTTTTTGAGGAATTAAACTATTATTACATATTCATTATTTTTAGGTGGGAATTTATATACTTTAACATGCCATCTCACAAATTCTGAGAACAACCTGTGTTTTCATATATTCAGCCTAAGTAGAATGGGCCAGTGTTGGAAAATAATGCATCTAAAGAGGAGAAGGCAGGGTCAGGGAGAAAAAAACTTTTCCTCAATTCTTTAAAGTCCTGATTGGGCCTGCAAATTAATTTGACAAAAAACAAATTGGCAAGAAAAAAAAGATTTAATTGCCTACTTAGGCCTGGGAATTCACAAAGAAATATGATACAAGGAGGTGGTTAGATTTTGAGACTTCTATACCATCAGAATAGGAAATTGAGAGGGGCAGAGGGGCACTTCTGGAAGAGCAAGTCACTTTTTTGAAAGATAAATGGGACCTTAGTGGAACAGAAGGGAGATATGATAGTTTTGTGATGATGTCTGTTTGGGTGCGGGGCTTCTGTCTCCCAGAAGAGATTAGAATTGCTCTTTGCTCTCTGGAAAGGGATTTATGACAGTTGAGTTCTTGTGGGAGGAGGTGCTTTTAGGCAGATAAGGGATTTCAGGAACTCAATGACTACAGCGCAGAATAATTCTTATGCCAAATTGGCATATTTGGGGGTGGCATATCCTGTTCTCCTTCATTAATGTCCTGAACCCTAAAACTCAAAACTGTCCAAAACTCTCCAATGGCTTCTCATTGTACTTAACATAAAAACCCAAGTCTTTACCGTGGCCTCTCCCCTCTAACCTCACCCCCACCCAGTGCTGCTCCTTAAACAGTCCGTGGGGCTCCTGCCTCGGACATCAGCATCTTCTCCACTGGGCCCACTCCTCCCCACAGCGTCCCAGAGCTCCTCTAGGGAAGGCAAGACAAGGCTTCCCCAGTGTCCAACTGAAGGATCCTCTTCCAGTGTTTTCACTTTCTTCTTGGCTCCTCTCGTGACTGCTTATATATTGACCTGTTTGTATGCTCTGGAATGCAAGCTGCCTGGGAAAGAGGACCTTGTCGTTTTCATGTCTCTGGCCATACCTGGCACATGAACTGTTAGCAGGGCAGACTCCTTTGTGTCCCTCCCAGAGCTTCCCCTTTGGAGGGAGAGCTAGACAGGGAGAAGACACCTGATCTATGGCACAGCGAGTGTCAGGCGGGGCAGCCGTTGTCTGGAAGGAGGGGCCTGGAGGAGAAAGAACCTGGCGCAGTGTTGGCAAAATTGGAGGTGGAAGGAGAGTCTTAGTTCTTCCACTTCTCTGTCCATTCACATGTACTAGGTTTTCTAGAATTAGGCTGAATGGAGGCAATGTTCCCTATGGAAATCTGTTTGGTGCGAATGTTTGTATGCTTTGATTTAATTCCCTGAAGGGTCAAGGGTCACCATTTTATCAACTTAAAAAAGAGTTTCTTGTTTGTGTGCTATTTTCATTGAACTCCTGGCATGGTTTATATGCACAAGACGATGATGGCGTTCTCTGCTGGGAGGCGTGGGGGACTGTAATCCCTGCACAGACACTTGGCTTCTTTGCTTTCTAGATGGCTTCCTTTCTCCTTCAGTGAACTCTGCTGTCACTCCATGGGGTACACAGCTAATAAATTATTCTCAAGCCACTCTCAATTGGGATTCTGTCACTTGCAAATGACAGACTAGTACAGGGACTGTATTATGGTGACAGTGGGTTCGTAAAGTAAATTCAATTAAGGTAGCTTTTCCTAACATTTTTCTGTGTCCTTCTCAACATTTAGTATGGCATTTTACACAGAGTAGGAGCTCAAAAAATTAGATGACTTGATGTCCTTAGTACACAAACACCCACACAAAGAGAACAGAAGAGTTTTTTTTGACAAAAGCTACCATCTTGGATGAGTATTAATTAGGGGTGTTCTACTTTCCAGTGTGGTATTGTTATTAAAATCCAATAAGGCACGGTATGTATTCCTAGAAGAATTGTTTCTCATTTTATATCAGCTAACCCTCTCCTTTAGTTGCTGGCAAATGAGGTCCTTACAAAAAAGACAAGGAGATATGACCTCAAAAAGATTTCCCAGAGTGAAGGGGATGAGGCAGTTTGATGGAGTAATAATAACAGTAACAGTAATTACAGCACAAACCGACAGCAAAGCCCTACTCTAAATGCTGCACATAATCTTCTCACTGTGTTTTCACCAGAACTGCCATGCAGGAATTACCATTCCCATTTTACAAAGAGGAAACAGAGGCTTAGAGAAATTGTGTGATTCAAATGAAAATTGGAGCTGGAGCTGGCCGACTAGCCTGGAGTTCCTACAGGGCTCCCCTGGGAGACATCCCTATGGCTGAGGGCAGATCATTAACCGCTCAGGGCCTTCTCTGCAGATTTGGGATAGTTTTGCCATCCAGAGGGAGGCTGCCTGGCTGAAGGAGAATTATCATTTTTAATTGTTTTCTAACTTTCTAGGCTCAAGGAGCCCATGCAGAAAGTTGGGGGGCCTTGATTTGTTCCAACTCTGTGTGGCCCAGAAACAGCTTTACAAACCCAAATCCAAAATGCTTTACGTATAGGGTGCAGCTGGAATCTCCTGGCTGTGGAAATTCAGTGAATGGCACTAAAGTGATTGCTTAGCCAGTAAAGAGCCTTTTATCTGAAGGTGTAAACTTTTCTGCAAGAAGGTGGAGGGACATGAGAGCCAGATGTGCCCTGTCCTGGACATCATGGAGAAGCAGCTCCAGCCTGAAAGCATGGAAAACCGACCAGGCACCTGTAGGGATCTTTTTTTAAAACCAGTTGCTTTTGGATGCACTGGAGCTGCATCCAAAGCCTGCGGTGATGTGGCCACTAGGCCGATGTGGCTGTGCAAAGGCACTGGGGCAGGACCTATTCATGGCATCTACATTAAGGTTGAGCCCACTGCTGAGATTCGCTCTGTCTGGTTGCTTGCCACAGCTGCCATTTGAGTGAAAACCTGCCCTACTAGTTCCTTGGAAGAGGAGGAAAGGAGAGATGGAGGAAGGGGTAGAGGACAGGAAAGGGGAAGATACAGGGAGGAAAGGGCCCTATCTCCTGTTACTGTTAGCATCCTGGTACCCTGATACAGCTTGTCTTTCCTTTTTTCTGCCACTCTCATTTTTACTCTCCCCTCTTTGCTGCATAGAAATATTTGATCTTGGAAATACAGGATTATAGAACTGCTACTGTAGGGGAGGAAATATGATTTTCCCTCCACCCTCTGAGTTCTTGGCTGAGATCTCTGTAATAAAAGAATTATAAGAGAGAAGCAAACAGGAGTTTATTATAAACATGTAGACCTCATGTGTACATGGGAGACACTCAGGGAAAGATGAGTAACTCCCTAGGTGGTTAGAATTCAGGCTTACATACCATCTTAATAGGGAAAGGGGATAGAATACATAGGTCTCTCAACCAGGAAGTGGATGGCCCTTAGAAGAAGAGACAAAAGGTATGACAGTCTGTGGCAAAGTCTGTCTGGGTGTGGTGTCCACTTCTAATCTCCTCCCCTGTGATAAGAGTCGGCTTTCCCTGGTTGATGAAGCTGCCTGGTAGGGGATCTAAGACAAGAGTTCCTTGTGGCAGATCTGTCTGTAGGCAGATAAAGGGAGTTTGGAGAAAGTCTCTCCCTGCATTCGCTGTTTTTCTGGTGCCTACAGCTCAAAATAATCCCTATTCCAAAGTGGCATATTTGGAGGTGGCATGTCCTGAACTTCTGCAGTCATATTTTGGGGTGACATATTCTGCTGCCCTTCACCATTGAAAACTTAATCAGTGAAGGTGTTTGTGTCAATGGATATGATGGGGAAAAGCTCACTTACATTTTTGCCTCCAAGTTCTGTGCCATTTGATCTGAGCAGAACATGAATGTATATCTTGGAAAGGATGGATTTGTGAAAATAAATGCAACATGTTGGCATCAATTTTAGGAAATGATCTTTTTTTCCAAAAATGCAAGCCATGATTAAAATAAAAAAATCCAACATTAAACAATATTCCACATGCAGAGAGAACATTCTAAGAGCACGGCTGCTGATGGGGTATGTTTATTACTGGAGGGAGCACTGCTTCCCGGAAGCTGAATTGCTCTGGAGAAGAGGCTCCACCTCTAACCTCCCTTTAAGTCCTGGCCTCACCCCAGTCACAGTTGGGAGGGCAAAGCTCTGAGTCTTGTAACAGCGGCTCCTTTCTGCTCTGGAAAGAGGGAAGCAGGCATTCAGCCCCATGTCCGCCAGGTAACAGATCTCAGAACAGAGGAACAGCTAAACTAGTGTTACTGACGCCCTGATAAATTGTCATTCATCAGAAAATTCACCAAGTTTTTGTTTCTCCATCTTATGTCTTTGAAGGTCCTTAAAGCAGTGAATCCATAAACTCCATGTGGACTTTTAATAATATTCTGACACTGAAACCTGCCCAGGTTGATGTGGCAGTCCTTGGACACTTCCTGACACTCTTCAATTTCTTTTCTTTTTCTCATTTAATTTTTTTATTAAGCTATTATTGATATACACTCTTATGAAGGTTTCACATGAAAAAACAATGTGGTACTTCATTCATCCATATTATCGAGTCCCCCCTCATATCTCTTGCAGTCACTGCCCATCAGTGCAGCAAGATGCCACAGAGTCACTACTTGCCTTCTCTGTCTTCCCTGTGACCGCCCCCACACCATGTGTGCCAATCATAATACCCCTCAATCCCCTTCTCCCTCCCTTCCCACCCCTCCCCTTTGGTAACTGCTAGTCCCTTCTTGGAGTCTGTGAGTCTGTTGCTGTTTTGTTCCTTCAGTTTTGCCTCATTGTTATACTCCACAAATGAGAAAAATCATTTGGCACTTTTCTTTCTCCACCTGGCTTATTTCACTGAGCATAATATCCTCCAGGTCCATCCATGTTTTTGCAAATGGTAGGATTTGTTTATTTCTTATGGCCGAATAGTATTCCATTGTGTATATATACCACATCTTCTTTATCCATTCATCTACTGATGGACACTTAGGTTGCTTTCATATCTTGGCTATTGTAAATAGCGCTGTGATAAACATAGGGGTGCATATGTCTTTTTGAATTTGATAAATTACATTCTTTGGGTAAATTCCTAGGAGTGGAATTCTTGGGTCAAGTGGTATTTCTATCTTTAGTTTTTGAGGAACCTCCATATTGCTTTCCATAATGATTGAACTAGCTTACATTCCCACCAGCAGTGTAGGAGGGTTCCCCTTTCCCTGCTTCCTCGCCAGCATTTGTTGTTCTTAGTCTTTTCGATGTTGGCCATCCTAAGTGGTGTGAGGTGATATCTCTTTGTGGTTTTTATTTGCATTTCCCTGATAATTAGTGATGTGGAGCATCTTTTCATGTACCTGTTGGCCATCTGAATTTTTTCTTTGGAGAAGTGTCTGTTCATATCCTCCACCCATTTTTTAATTGAGTTATTTGCTTTTTGGTTGTTGAGGTATGTGAGTTCTTTATGTATTTTGGATGTTAACCCCTTTTCAGATATGTCATTTACAAATATATTCTCCCATACTGTTGGATGCCTTTTTGTTCTGCTGATGGTGTCTTTTGCTGTACAGAAGCTTTTTAGCTTGATGTAGACCCATGTGTTCATTTCTGCTTTTGTTTCCCTTGCCCAAGGCGATGAGTTCAGGAAAAAGTTGCCTATGATTTCTTCTAAGAGTTTTATGGTTTCATGATTTACATTCAGGTCTTTGATCCATTTGTGTTTACTTTTGCATATGGGGTTAGACAATAATCCAGTTTTATTATCTTGAATGTAGCTGTCCAGTTTTGCCAACACCAGTTGTTGAAGAGGCTGTCATTTCCCCATTGTATGTCCATGGCTCATTTATTGTATATTAATTGACCATATATGCTTCAGTTTATACCTGGGCTCTGTACTCTGTTCCATTGGTCTGTGGGTCTGTTCTTGTGCCAGTACCAAATTGTCTTGATTACTGTGGCTTTGTAGTAGAGCTTGAAGTCAGGAAGCATAATCCTCCCTGCTTTATTCTTCCTTCTTAGGATTGCTTTGGCTATTTGGAGTCTCTTGTGGTTCCATATGAATTTGAGAACTATTTGCTCCTGTTCATTGAAGAATGCTGTTTATATTTTGATAGGGATTGCATTGAATTTGTAGATTGCGTTAGTCAGGATGGCCATTTTGACAATATTAATTCTTTCTATTAATGAGCATGGGATGTGTTTCAATTTATTTGCATCTTCTTTAATTTTCTCATGAGTGTCTTGTAGTTTTCAGAGTATAAGTCTTTCACTTCCTTGGTTAGGTTTATTCCTAGGTATTTAATTCTTTTTGATGCAATTGTGAATGGAATTGTTTTCCTGATTTCTCTTTCTGCTAGTTCACCATTAGTGTATAGGAATGCAACAGAGTTCTGTGTATTAATTTTGTACCCTACAACTTTGCTAAGTTGAGATATTAGATCTAGTAGTTTTAGAGTGGATTCTTTAGGGTTTTTTATGTACAATATCATGTCATCTGCAAACAGGGACAGTTTAACTTCTTCCTTACCAATACCAATCTGGATACCTTTTATTTCTTTGTGTTGTCTGATTGCCGTGGCTACGACCTCCAGTACTATGTTGAATAGAAGTAGGGAGAGTGGGCGTCCTGGTCTTGTTCCCATTCTTAAAGGAAAAGCTTTCAGCTTTTGCTGTTAAGTATATTGTTGGCTGTGGGTTTGTTGTATATGGCCTTTATTATGTTGAGGTACTTGCCCTCTATACCCATTTTGTTGAGAGTTTTTATCATGAATGGATGTTGAATTTTGTTCAATGCTTTTTTGGCATCTATGGAGATGATCATGTGGTTCTTGTGCTTTATTTTGTTGATGTGGTGGATGATGTTGATGGATTTCCCAGTATTGTACCATCCTTGCATCTCTGGCATAAATCCTACTTGATCATGATCGATGATCTTTTTGATGTATTTTTTAATTTGGTTTGCTAATATTTTGTTGAGTATTTTTGCATCTATTATTCATCAGGAATATTGGTCTGTAGTTTTCTTTTTTTGTGGTATCTTTGTCTGGTTTTGGTATTAAAGTGAGGCTGGCCTCGTAGAATGAGTTTGGAAGTATTCCCTCCTCTTCTACCTTTTGGAAAACTTTAAGGAGGATAGGTATTAGGTCTTCACCAAATGTTTGATAAAATTC
The DNA here is from genome assembly GCF_040802235.1 of Manis javanica. Taxonomy (NCBI): domain Eukaryota; kingdom Metazoa; phylum Chordata; class Mammalia; order Pholidota; family Manidae; genus Manis; species Manis javanica. Next base: position 109,245,291 of record NC_133157.1, read on the forward strand.
AGTGGTGAAGCCATCTGGTCTGGAGTTTTATTCTTAGGTAGTTTTTTGATTACCAATTCAATTTCCTTGCTGGTAATTGGTCTGTTCAGATTTTCTGTTTCTTCCTTGGTCAATCTTGGAAGGTTGTATTTTTCTAGAAAGTTGTTCTTCTAGGTTATCCAGTTAGTTAGCATATAATTTTTCATAGTATCCTCTCATAATTCTTTGTATTTCTGTGGTGTCTGTAGTGATTTTTCCGTTCTCATTTCTGATTCTGTGTATATATGTAAACTCTCTTATTTTCTTGGTAAGTCTGGCTAGGGGTTCATCTATTTTGTTTATTTATCTCCAAGAATCAGCTCCTGCTTTCATTGATTCTTTCTATTGTTTTATTTTTCTTGATTTTATTTATTGCTGCTCTAATCTTTATCATGTCCCTCCTTCTACTGACTTTGGGCCTCATTTGTTCTTATTTTTCTAGTTTCATTAATTGTGAGTTTAGACTGTTCTTCTTTCCTGAGGTAGGCCTGTATTGCAATATACTTTCCTCTTAGCACAGCCTTTGCTGTGTCCCACCTATTTTGTGGTGCTGAATTATTGTTGTCATTTGTCTCCATATATTGCTTGATCTCTGTTTTTATTTGATCATTGATCCATTGGTTATTTAGGAGCATGTTGTGAAGCCTCCATGTGTTTGTGGGATTTTTCATTTTCTTTGCATGATTTATTTCTAGTTTCATACCTTTGTGATCTGCTAAGCTGATTGAATTATTGGTACAATTTCAATCTTTTTGAATTTACTGAGGCTCTTTCTGTGGCCTAGTATATGATCTATTCTTGAAAATGTTCCATGTGCTTTAGAGAAGAATGTGTATTCTGCTGCTTTTGGGTGTAGAGTTCTGTAGGTGTCTGTAGGTCCGTCTGTTCTAGTGTGTTGTTCAATGCCTCTGTCTCCTTACTTATTTTCTGTTTGGTTGATCTGTCCTTTGGAGTGAATGGTGTGTTGAAGTCTCCTAGAATGAATGCATTGCATTCTATTTCCCCTTTAAATTCTGTTAAAGCTCTAATTACTGAAGCTGCTCAGCCCCTAAGTGATGTCAGGGTTGCAGGAGAGGGGTGATGGTTCCTGAGGGGATGAAAGAGCTGTTTCCGGCTATGCCTGTCTCCATTGCCAGAACCAGTGGGCTGAACACACAGGTATAAGCCTCTATGCTTTGCATTTGTACCTGCTATAAGTGGGGCTTTCCTTTGGTGGGCCCGATGCCAGGGCAGGGGTTGCTGGTTTGTGAGCCAGGTGAGGGCTGGCTGGGTTGGCCGGAAGGAAGGTGCAACAGGCTGTGTATCATGGTGGGGGGCCTTGGAGCTGTGTAGCCAGCCAGGGGGACAGAGGACAGAGTGCCTAAAGATCCTGAAAGTTCCCAACCTGCTGGGTAGAGTGCACCCAGACAATTTTGTCTACCTGTCCTTTCTCCTGAGCAGTAAGCTCTGTGCAATCCTTGCTCCTTTAGCAGCCTTTTCGCTGATAGGAAGTCTATCAGACTGCCCACCCAGATCAGCCGGATATGAATCCCTGTTTTCCACAAACAGCTGGAATCTCAGTCTCTCCAGGTATTCCACCTGTCCTAGCTTTCCAACCCCACTGATCACCAGAGCATCATGCAGTGTAGGTTTGTGCTCCCTGAGAAGATCTCCAGGGCTAGGTGTTCAGCAGTTCTAGGCTTCCACTCCCTCCCTGCTCCATTTCTCTTCCTCCTGCAGGTGAGCTGGGGTGGGGGAAGGGCTTGGGTCCTGCTGGGTCACAGCCTGGTACATTACCCTGTTCAATGAGGTCTGTTCTTTTCTCCAGGTGTATGCAGTCTGGCGTAACCTTCTTTCCTGTTGCTCTTTCAGGATTAGTTGTGTTAATTATATTTTCATATTATATGTAGTTTTAGGAGAAGATCTTTGTCTAAGCTCTCATGCTGCCATCTTTAATCCCTCTGTCTCTTTGATTTCTGCAAGTACTTTTCTAAAATCGGCTTGGCTGTTTTCCTATATTACCTGATACCCTGAATAACACACCATGATTGGCAAATTTCACATTTCTCACCCTCAACTTGGAAATAATCTAATGTTGCATCAGTGTGTCAGTCTGTGGAAAGCTACCCTGATTTGGTGCTTGGTTGATATTGAGATGAACCAGGTTAACCTACTTTCCTCTAGTAACTGAGAGTTTTTGGAAAATGGACCTGTGAATCTTCAGACAGTGTTATTGGAAAGAGACTTTCTTTCTGTCCTGCTTGGAAATGCATAGTCCTTTTCTTCTGAGGTGGAGTCAGAGTCATGAAGATTACAGGGACATGTACACATGGTTATTATCGAGTACTTGAACATACTGGCCTGTGCAACACCAAAGAAATCCCAATTCTAAACACAACTGGAGACGCTGTGGGAGTACCGAGTGTGTGGTAGACTGGGTATCCATCAGCATTAATGGGCAGTGTCTGAAGGGAACTTTCTGCCTCTTTCATCTTCACCCTGAAGGGTGTTCTTTTTTTTTTTCCTAATGAAAATGTGTTAGGAGGGAAAGGGGCTGGGATAATAATTTCTTTTCTTTCCCTCCTGTTGGCTTCAGCAGGCAAGTTCTCCTTTAATAAAAAGCATGATGGGAAAGGATGAGAGCATTCAGCTTGAAGTTTGAGGCAGAACCTATCCTGTCTGAGAAAACCAGGTGTCCACAAGAAGAGACTGCAAACAGATTTCCTCTCCACCCAAGCAGGCAGCACCGCTCTGCTGTACTCCTCCTGGTCCCAGCCCAGGCCCTCGAAGCTAAGGATTCTCCGAGAAGCAGAGTGGGTCACCACAGCTGCTGCTTCAAACAAAAGCAAACAGATTAAATTAATTTAGGCTTAAAAATCAGTCCCATTCTCTAATTCATAAAATACTTCAAATGGGGAGAAATGTCATCTCCCAGATGATTGAGGCTAATCCACTTTATCTCTTTTTCCTCTTGGATCTGAATGCAAACTATCAAGACATACCTCTCCGGTCAAAATAAACTCATTCCAAATGCTTCAGTCAGCTTTTAATAAGTCTTCTCTGCTCTGTACACACAACAAACTCAGTTTCTAAGGCCCGCTGGAGCTGTGTGCAAAAAGGAGGGACAATGTAGTCATTACAGTCTGTTAAGTTGCCAGCACTAGGCAATTAGAAGGTATGGCCTGTGGAAACAAGGCAAAACAGCAGTTAGTTCCATTGTATTCTCATTAACAAGATGGTTTTGTTAGCTCTCCAGGTACCATGCCTGAGAAACAAAACAATTCTTGGCTCCTAAGGTACTCTAGGAAAATCAGTTGACAGAAAGGCCTTGTGGAAAAGACCGTTTATACTACAAATAAATTTGCACATCCTTGTGGTTGCAATAAATACACTTCCACACCCATTGTATTGGACTAGATGCAGAAACTATTTAAAGGGACATCAAAGTCCTGTCTGTACAAATGGCCCTTTTCTCCTTAGGATGTGAAAATGGGTACTACTGAGTAATGATTGCCTCCCTTCTTACGACTGCCTCCCCTTGGGACACAGAAATTGGGATTTTTTTCCCTGCAACGTTTCCTGCAACCACTTCTGCATGTGGGCTTAATTATGAAAAAAATCAAGGTTTTTATTTTTCATTCTTAACAGCACAGAAAATTGCTGGAGGACCATGGAGGTTTGTGCATGCCTGGCCCAGCATCTCACTGCTTGGCAATCACTTAAAAATGATGACCCAAATCTTTGCCATTTGCCAAGTGTGAGTACTTTGTGGCAGAGAGGAATGCGGCCCTTTGATTCCCACATTCCTCCTGGTTTCTCTGTGTGGGTGGAAAAACCGCCAAGAATGTGATTCAAACTCTCTCATGTTCTAAAGAAACAAATGAAGCAATGTATCTGTCTGAATCTGTCAATATACAATTTTACATTTGCTGCCAGTGGGCTTTTTCACAAGATAGATACCTTCATAGTTTTTCTTATAAACTATGAACTGCGCGAGGTAATGTAAAACACTGATTTCCTTTTTAGGTCAATGGGGGGACCCTTTTTAAAAGAGAAGGCACAAGGGATGTTTTCCTTAATTATAAAGACAGAATTTACTGTAAAACTAGAAGTATGAAGGCAGTTGCTTAAGTCTTGAACAATTTTCAGAAAAACGTCCCTAAAGTTACTTTCTCAGTAAATTTCCTAGGGACCTACTGCTTATTCTAACCTGAGCCATAAATTTTTTCCTAAATGCAGTCTTCTGCATTGACATGAGGCCAAGTGAGAGACTAAGAGGGTCACCGCCCAACTTGAATAATATGCTCTACTTAAATGGCCAACCTGCATTTTTGGGGTTTTGCTAGCTAAGATTATACAATGCTTTGTTAATTAAAACTTGATTCAGGAGAACATGTAAATCTTGTACAAAACAAACACATGCCCTTAAACTGGTTGTTTTTAATGAAAGAATTCCTAGAAATACCCTATGTGGAGAGAAAAATAAAACCATGTTCAGCTAGAGAGAACCAAATACCAAACACCCTGGAAATCAGATGTTTTTCTCCCGCTCCTTATTAAGTCAGCGTCAAGAACATTAAGTTATAGCCTGACTGAATTTTCACTTTTTTGGAAGAGAGAAACAAGTCTGGGCATCAAACTCATAACAGCAATTATCATCTGCATGTGGGCTTAATTATGAAAAAAAATTAAGGTTTTTGTTTTTCATAATTGTCATCATGATGATCCAATTTCCATGTCAAGCCTGGTGCTGAGCAGGAAGGGTCACAAGCCAGCCTGCCTCTCCAGACCTCTTACCCTCCTGTGGCATGTCTTTCTTCTTCTCTTCACCCCAGTATTCTTTTAGCTTCTGGGAGGACCTGCTGAAAACTGATTATTGGGAGGGACTTTGTAAAGCTCTTAAGGAGAATAAGTGTAATGCAGTCTAGGAGAGAGAAATCCTCAAGATCCAGGGCTGAAATGTGGTATGGAGAAGTGTGGTGATTCCTTTCTTATTTTTTATTTTTATTTATTTTGGTATCATTAATATAAAATCACATGGGCAACATTGTAGTTGCTAGATTCCCCCCCATTATCAAATCCCCACTACATACCCCATTACAGTCACTGTCCATCAGTGTAGTAAGATGCTATAGAGTCACTACTTGTCTTTTCTGTGCTGTACTGCCTTCCCGGTGCCCACCCCCTACATTATGTGTGCTAATCGTAATGCCCCTTATTACCCTTCTCCCTCCCTTCTAAGCCCCCTACAGGCACATGAAAAGATGTGCCTACAAGCCCCCCTACAAGCCCCCACCCCAGTCCCTTTCTCTTTGGCAACTGTTAGTCCATTCTTGGGTTCTGTGAGTCTGATGCTGTTTTGTTCCTTCAGTTTTTGCTTTGTTCTTATGCTCCACAGATGAGTGAAATCATTTCATACTTGTCTTTCTCCACCTGGCTTATTTCACTGAGTATAATACCCTCTAGCTCCATTCATGTTGTTGCAAATGGTAGGATTTGTTTCTTTCTTATGGCTGAATAGTATTCCATTGTGTATATGTACCACATCTGCTTTATCAATTCATCTACTGATGGACACTTAGGTTGCTTCCATATCTTGGCTATTGTAAATACTGCTGCAATAAACATAGGGGTGCCTATGTCTTTTTGAAACTGGGATCCTACATTCTTAGATAAAATTCCTAGAACTGGAATTCCTGGGTCAAATGGAATTTCTATTTTTAGTTTATTGAGGAATCTCCATAATGCTTTCCCCAATGGTTGAATTAGTTTACGTTCCCCCCAGCAGTCTAGGAAACTCCCCTTTCTCTGCATCTTCACTAGCATTTGTTGTTTCTAAGTCTTTTCTATGTTGGCCATCTTAACTGGTGTGGAGCATCTTTTCATGTGCCTGTTGGCTAACTGAATTTCTTTGGTGAAGTGTTTGTTCATATCCTCCACCCATTTTTTAATAGGGTTGTTTGTTTTTTGGGTGTTGAGGTGTGTGAGTTCTTTACATATTTTGGATGTTAACCCCTTGTTGGATATGTCATTTACAAATATACTCTCCCATACTGTAGGATGCCTTTTTCTTCTACTGATGGTGTCCTTTGCTGTACAGAAGCTTTTTAGCATGATGTAGTCCCATTTGTTCATTTTTTATTTTTTTTCCCTTGCCCAAGGAGATGCATACAGGAAAAAGTTGCTTATGTTTATATTTAAGAGATTTCTGCCTATGTTTTCTTCTAAGAGTTTTATGGTTTCATGATTTACATTCAGGTCTTTGATCCATTTTACGTTTACTTTTGTGTATGGGGTTAGACAATAATCCAGTTTTATTCTCTTGCATGTAGCTGTCCAGTTTTGCCAACACCAGCTGTTGAAGAGGCTGTCATTTCCTTATTGTATATCCATGACTCCTTTATCATATATTAATTGACCATATATGCTTGGGTTTGTATCTGGTGTTTCTAGTCTGTTCCATTGGTCTATAAGTCTGTGTTCCTGTGCCAGTACCAAATTGTCTTGATTACTGTGGCTTTGTAGTAGAGGTGGAAGTCAGGGAGCATAATCCCCCCTGCTTTATTCTTCCTTTCTCAGGATTGCTTTGGCTATTTGGGGTCTTTTGTGGTTCCATATGAATTTGAGAACTATTTGCTCTAGTTTATTGAAGAATGCTGTTTGTATTTTGATAGGAATTGTATTGAATCTGTAAATTGCTTTAGTCAGGATGGCCATTTTAACAAATTTAATTCTTTCTATTAATGAGCACAGAATGTGTTTCAATTTATTTGCATGTTCTTTAATTTTTCTCATGAGTGTCTTGTAGTTTTCAGAGTATAAGTCTTTCACTTCCTTAGTTAGGTTTATTCCTAGGTATTTAATTTTTTTGATGCAATCTTGAATGGAATTGTTTTCCTGATTTCTCTTTCTGCTAGTTCACCATTAGTGTATAGGAATACAACAGAGTTCTGTGTATTAATTTTGTATCTTGCAACTTTGCTGAATTCAGATATTAGATCTAGTAGTTTTGGAGCAGATTCTTTAGGGTTTTTTTGTTTTTAACAGCAGAAAAACATACAAATTTATTTGATATAGCTTACATGACATGGGAACATTCATAAGGAAATGAGAGCCAAAGTGGTGGCAAACCTAAATGCTTATATACTGGGTTGGACGAAGAGAGTCTATTGTGGAAAAGTAACTAAAATGAATGAGAAGACTAAGGAAGTTAAGAGTTATTTTAACAAGGTCTGTACAGAATTCTTTTTGCCTTGATTCCTATTTCTGTTGATAAGAATGTGTCTTTCCTCCTGGCAAAGAGAGGGCAACACTCATATGGGAGTTTTAACCCATGCTTTCAGGGGGAAAAGGGGAATCGAGTATCATTTTGGCACCTGCTGTATTTTAAGTGGCTTTAACTAAAAAAAATCAACATGCCAAGTTGATATATTTTGGGGTGGCATGTCCTAAATACTTTCACTTTTCTTCCTTTTATGGTCACACTTTCATGGATTTTTTTTTTTTGAGAGGACATCTCTCATATTTATTGATCAAATGGTTGTTAACAGCAATAAAATTCTGTATAGGGGAGTCAATGCTCAATGCACAATCATTAATCCACGCCCAGCCTAATTCTCGTCAGTCTCCAATCTTCTGAAGCATAACAAGCAAGTTCTTACAAGATGAACAAATTCTTACATAGTGAATAAGTTCTTACATGGTGAACAGTACAAGGGCAGTCATCACAAAAACTTTCGGTTTTGATCACTCATTATGAACTATAAACAATTAGGTCAAATATGAATATTCGTTTGATTTTTATACTTGATTTATATGTGAATCCCACATTTCTCCCTTTATTATTATTATTATTTTTTTAAATAAAATGCTGAAGTGGTAGGTAGATGCAAGATAAAGGTAGAAAACATAGTTTAGTGTTATAAGAGAGCAAATGTAGATGATCAGGTGTGTGCCTGTAGACTATGTGTTAATCCAAGCTAGACAAGGGCAATAAAACATCCACGGATGCAGAAGATTTCTCTCAAAACAGGGTGGGTGAGGTTCTAAGCCTCACCTCTGTTGATCCCCAATTTCTCACCTGATGGCCCCCCTGCGACTGTGCCTGTCTTAGGTTGTTCCTCCCTTGAGGAATCTTACCCATCTCTGGCTAACCAGTCATCTTCCGGGGCCATACAGGGAAATGTAAAGTTGGTAAGTGAGAGAGAAGCCATATTGTTTGAAAAGGTTAGCTTTTTACTTCTTTGCAGATTTATGCCCTGTGGCTTCTATGCCCAGCATTTGTCTTGAGGTATCTTTACCACTTGGAGGAATTATGATACTTGGTGAATTCGATATGAGACACGAATTCTATATAAGGGTTGTAATTAGGAAGGAAGAAGAAAAGCTATAGAGGTAGCAGATGGAAGAAAACATGGGAAGATTGATTATTTCTTTGACATATCTTCTTGTAGAGTAACTTAAGCATGCATAGGTTTTAAACTACTAATTAAATTGCGCACACACATTAACATGATAGGAATACAGTTACATAACCAAAGCAGATCTATAATTACCAGCCATCTCCAGTGAAGCCAAAAAAACCATTTAGGCACCCTAGGCATTTGTGAAAATTTGTCTATGATATAATGGATATTGTCCAACTGTACCTGAACAGTCTGAGAGAAATCAGACAAATTAAAACAACCCATTCCTGGGAACTGTTCACATCCCATATGTTCTTTTAACAGTAGATAGTCTGTAGTTGTGAGATTTTGGAGCACTACAACTTGCACTTCTCCTAATTCTTGGTTGAGTTCCAACAGTATAGATCCAGTCAAATTTGTTGTTTTACTATATGCACAGGGCAGCTTAGATGTCTCCTTCTTCATTCCAATGGCAAGTCCAGGAACCTCCTGGATCTTTGTTGAGGTTTTTTGATGATCATCTTCTGGTATGACTCTTCCAGAGAGTGCTGATGTTGGAAGTTCTTCTTCATATTGTATCTTAGTTCATTTTCTCGGCAGCCAAATTAGGCTTTGATCCTCTGTATAAACACAAACAGACCCCTTGCCCACACTTTGATATGCCCTTTATACCATTGTGTAGAACTCATTGGAGGTCACCACACAGGAACTGCATTTTTTTTTAAGAGAAAGGAATATTATCAGAAAAGTGTACCTCCATAGCCGATCATCTGACACCCTTTAAGTGGTCAAAATTAAGGATATTTAAAGCATGCATTAATCATTGATTTAGTTAGTTTTATCCTATCAGGGAGTAATCCCCTGTCTCTTTCTTTTTTTTTTCTGTTATCTTTAATCTACATTTACATGAAGAATATTATGTTTACTAGGCTCTCCCCTATACCAGGATGCCCTATAAACCCTTTTACAGTCACTGTCCATCAGCATAGCAAAATGTTGTAGAATCACTACTTGTCTTCTCTGTGTTGTACAGCCCTCCCCTTTCTCCCACCACCCCCAATGCATGCTAATCTTAATACCCCTCTTCTTCTTCCCCCCCTTATCCCTCCCTACCCACCCACCCTCCCCAGTCCCTTTCCCTTTGGTACCTGTTAGTCCATTCTTGGGTTCTGTGATTCCGCTGCTGTTTTGTTCCTTCAGTTTTTTCTTTGTTCTTATACTCCACAGATGAGTGAAATCATTTGGTATTTCTCTTTCTCCGCTTGGCTTATTTCACTGAGCATAATACCCTCCAGATCCATCCATGTTGCTGCAAATGGTAGGATTTGCCCTCTTCTTATGGCTGAGTAGTATTCCATTGTGTATATGTACCACATCTTCTTTATCCATTCATCTACCGATGGACATTTAGGTTGCTTCCAATTCTTGGCTATTGTAAATAGTGCTGTGATAAACATAGGGGTGCATCTGTCTTTCTCAAACTTGATTGCTGCGTTCTTAGGGTAAATTCCTAGGAGTGGAATTCCTGGGTCAAATGGTAAGTCTGTTTTGAGCATTTTGATGAACCTCCATACTGCTTTCCACAATGGTTGAACTAATTTACATTCCCACCAGCAGTGTAGGAGGATTCCACTTTCTCCACAGCCTCGCCAACATTTGTTGTTGTTTGTCTTTTGGATGGCAGCCATCCTTACTTGTGTGAGGTGATACCTCATTGTAGTTTTAATTTGCATTTCTCTGATAATTAGTGATGTGGAGCATCTTTTCATGTGTCTGTTGGCCATCTGTATTTCTTTTTTGGAGAACTGTCTGTTCAGTTCCTCTGCCCACTTTTTAATTGGATTATTTGATTTTTGTTTGTTGAGGCGTGTGAGCTCTTTATATATTTTGGACGTCAAGCCTTTATCGGATCTGTTGTTTACAAATATATTCTCCCATACTGTAGGGTTCCTTTTTGTTCTATCGATGGTGTCTTTTGCTGTACAGAAGCTTTTCAGCTTAATATAGTCCCACTTGTTCATTTTTGCTGTTGTTTTCCTTGCCTGGGGAGATATGTTCAAGAAGAGGTCACTCATGTTTATGTCTAAGAGGTTTTTGCCTATGTTATTTTCCACGAGTTTAATGGTTTCATGACTTACATTCAGGTCTTTGATCCATTTTGAATTTACTTTTGTTTATGGGGCTAGACAATGGTCCAGTTTCATTCTCCTACATGTAGCTGTCCAGTTTTGCCAGCACCATCTGTTGAAGAGACTATCATTTCGCCATTGTATGTCCATGGCTCCTTTATCGAATATTAATCGACCATATATGTTTGGGTTAATGTCGGGAGTCTCTAGTCTATTCCACTGGTCTGTGGCTCTGTTCTTGTGCCAGTACCAAATTGTCTTGATTACTATGGCTTTATAGTAGAGCTTGAAGTTGGGGAGTGAGATCCCCCCCACCTACTTTTTTCTTCTTTCTCAGGATTGCTTTGGCTATTCGGGGTCTTTGGTGTTTCCATATGAATTTTTGAATTATTTGTTCCAGTTCATTGAAGAGTGTTGCTGGTAATTTGATAGGGATTGCATCAAATCTGTATATTGCTTTGGGCAGGATGGCCATTTTGACGATATTGATTCTTCCTAGCCACGAGCATGAGATGAGTTTCCATTTGTTAGTGTCCCCTTTAATTTCTCTTAAGAGTGACTTGTAGTTTTCAGAGTATAGGTCATTCACTTCTTTGGTTAGGTTTATTCCTAGGTATTTTATTCTTTTTGATGCAATTGTGAATGGAATTGTTTTCCGGATTTCTCTCTCTATTGGTTCATTGTAAGTGTATAGGAAAGCTACAGATTTCTGTGTGTTAATTTTGTATCCTGCAACTTTGCTGTATTCCAATATCAGTTCTAGTAGTTTTGGGGTGGAGTCTTTAGGGATTTTTATGTACAATATCATGTCATCTGCAAATAGTGACAGTTTAACTTCTTCTTTACCAATCTGGATTCCTTGTATTTTTTTGTTTTGTCTGATTGCCGTGGCTAGGACCTCCAGTACTATGTTAAATAGCAGTGGGGAGAGTGGGCATCCCTGTCTAGTTCCTGATCTCAGAGGAAAAGCTTTCAGCTTCTCGCTGTTCAGTATAATGTTGGCTGCGGGTTTATGATAAATGGCCTTTATTATGTTGAGGTACTTGCCCTCTATTCCCATTTTGCTGAGAGTTTTTATCATGAATGGATGTTGAATTTTGTCAAATGCTTTTTCAGCATCTATGGAGATGATCATGTGGTTTTTGTCTTTCTTTTTGTTGATGTGGTGGATGATGTTGATGAATTTTCGAATGTTGTACCATCCTTGCATCCCTGGGATGAATCCCACTTGGTCATGGTGTATGATCCTTTTGATATACTGTTGAATTCTGTTTGCTAATATTTTATTGAGTATTTTTGCATCTACATTCATCAGGGATATTGGTCTGTAATTTTCTTTTTTGGTGGGGTCTTTGCCTGGTTTTGGTATTAGGGTGATGTTGGCTTCATAGAATGAGTTTGGGAGTATTCCCTCCTCTTCTATTTTTTGGAACACTCTAAGGAGAATGGGTATTATGTCTTCTCTGTGTGTCTGATAAAATTCTGAGGTAAATTCGTCCGGCCCGGGTGCTTTGTTCTTGGGTAGTTTTTTGATTACCATTTCAATTTCTTTGCTCGTAATTGGTTTGTGTAACTTTTGTGTTTCTTCCTTGGTCAGTCTTGGAAGGTTGTATTTTTCTAAGAAGTTGTCCATTTCTTCTAGGTTTTCCAGCTTGTTGGCATATAGGTTTTCAGAGTAGTCTTTAATAATTCTTTGTATTTCTGTGGAGTCTGTTGTGATTTTTCCATTCTCATTTCTGATTCTGTTGATGTGTGTTGATTCTCTTTTTCTCTTAGTAAGTTTGGCTAGAGGCTTATCTATTTCGTTTATTTTCTCAAAGAACCAGCTCTTGGTTTCGTTGATTTTTGCTATTGTTTTATTCTTCTCAATTTTGTTTATTTCTTCTCTGATCTTTATTATGTCCCTCCTTCTGCTGACTTTAGGCCTCATTTGTTCTTCTTTTTCCAATTTCGATAATTGTGAGGTAGACTATTCATTTGGGATTGTTCTGCCTTCTTCAAGTGCACCTGGATCGCTATATACTTTCCTCTTAGGACTGCTTTCGCTGCGTCCCACAGAAGTTGGGGCTTTGTGTTGTTGTTGTCATTTGTTTCTACATATTCCTTGATCTCTATTTTAATTTGTTCATTGATCCATTGATTATTTAGGAGCATGTTGTTAAGCCTCCATGTGTTTGTGAGCCTTTTTGTTTTCTTTGTACAATTTATTTATAGTTTTATACCTTTGTGGTCTGAAAAATTGGTTGGTAGAAGTTCAATATTTTGGATTTTGCTGAGGCTCTTTTTGTGGGCTAGTATGTGGACTATTCTGGAGAATGTTCCATGTGCACTTGAGAAGAATGTATATCCTGTTGCTTTTGGATGTAGAGTTCTATAGATGTCTATTAGGTCCATCTGCTCTACTGTGTTGTTCAGTGCTTCCGTGTCCTTACTTATTTTCTGCCCGGTGGATCTATCCTTTGGGGTGAGTGGTGTGTTGAAGTCTCCTAAAATGAATGCATTGCAGTCTATTTCCCCCTTTAGTTCTGTTAGTATTTGTTTCACATATGCTGGTGCTCCTGTGTTGGGTGCATATATATTTAGAATGGTTATATGCTCTTGTTGGACTGAGCTCTTTATCATTATGTAGTGTCCTTCTTTATCTCTTGTTACTTTCTTTGTTTTGAAGTCTATTTTGTCTGATATTAGTACTGCAACCCCTGCTTTCTTCTCGCTGTTGTTTGCCTGAAATATGTTTTTCCATCCCTTGACTTTTAGTCTGTGCATGTCTTTTGGTTTGAGGTGAGTTTCTTGTAAGCAGCATATAGATGGGTCTTGCTTTTTTATCCATTCTATCACTCTGTGTCTCTTGATTGGTGCATTCAGTCCATTTACATTTAGGGTGACTATTGAGAGATATGTACTTATTGCCATTGCAGGCTTTAAATTCGTGGTTACCAAAGGTTCAAGGTTAGCCTCTTTAGTATCTTACCGCCTAACTTAGCTCGCTTATTGAGCTGTTATTTACACTGTCTGGAGATTCTTATCTTCTCTCCCTTCTTATTCCTCCTCCTCCATTCTTCATATGTTGGGTGTTTTGTTCTGTGCTCTTTCTAGGAGTGCTCCCGTCTAGAGCAGTCCCTGTAAGATGCCCTGTAGAGGTGGTTTGTGGGAAGCACATTCCCTCAGCTTTTGTTTGTCTGGGAATTGTTTAATCCCACCATCATATTTAAATGATAGTCATGCTGGATACAGTATCCTTGGTTCAAGGCCCTTCTGTTTCATTGCATTAAGTATATCATGCCATTCTCTTCTGGCCTGTAGGGTTTCTGTCGAGACGTCTGATGTTAGCCTGATGGGTTTTCCTTTATAGGTGACCTTTTTCTCTCTAGCTGCCTTTAAAACTCTTTCCTTGTCCTTGATCTTTGCCATTTTAATTAAATTATTATGTGTCTTGGTGTTGTCCTCCTTGGATCCTTTCTGTTGGGGGTTCTGTGTATTTCTGTGGTCTGTTCGATTATTTCCTCCCCCAGTTTGGGGAAGTTTTCAGCAATTATTTCTTCCAAGATACTTTCCGTCCCTTTTCCTCTCTCTTCTTCTGGGACCCCTATAATACGGATATTGTTCCTTTTGGATTGGTCACACAGTTCTCTTAATATTGTTTCATTCCTGGAGATCCTTTTATCTCTCCCTATGTCAGCTTCTATGTGTTCCTGTTCTCTGGTTTCAATTCCATCAATGGCCTCTTGTATCTTATCCATTCTGCTTATAAATTCTTCCAGAGTTTGTTTCATTTCTGTAATCTCCTTTCTCGCATCTGTGATCTCTCTCCGGACTTCATCCCATTTCTCTTGCATATTTCTCTGCATCTCTGTCAGCATGTTTATGATTTTTATTTTGAATTCTTTGTCAGGAAGACTGGTTAGGTCTGTCTCCTTCTCTGGTGTCTCTGTGATCTTGGTTTGCCTGTAATTTTGTCTTTTCATGGTGATAGGAATAGTTTGCAGAGCTGGGACTAGTGACAGCTGGAAGAACTTCCCATCTTGATGGTTTGTGGCCTTCCTCTCCTGGGAGAATAGCAACCTCTAGTGGCTTGTGCTGGGTAGCTGCTCGCAGACAGGGCTTCTGCTTCCTGCCCGGCTGCTATGGAGTTTATCTCTGCTGTAACTGTGGGCGTGGCCTGGCTCGGGCTGCAGCTCCAAAGTGGCGGAGTTGCATTGGAGGGGAGGCTATTTATCTCCGTAAGGGGCCTGCATGCTCCCTACATCCCAGGGGATTAGAGTACCCAGAGATCCCCGGATTCCCTACCTCTGGACTAAGTGTCCCGCCCTGCCCCTTTAAGACTTCCAAAAAGCACCTGCCAAAACAAAACAATGACCACAAAAAGGAAAAAAAAGAAAGAAAGAAAGAAAAAAAAATGGCCGCTCGTTTTTCTTTATTCTCCATTGCCAGCCTCGGGCACCCTCACACCATTCTTGCTACCCTGTTTCCCTATCCCTTTAAGACTTCCAAAAAGCCCTCGCCAAAAAAAAAAAAAAAAAATGAAAAGAAAAAAGAGGTGGCCTCTCGCTTTTCTTTTGTTCTACGTCGCCGGCTCTGATACCCGCTCACCGGTCTTGCTGCCCTGTTTCCCTAGTATTAGGGTCCCTGTCCCTTTAAGACTTCCATAAAGCACTCACCACAACAAAACAACAACAATAACAAAAATAAAAAGATGGCTGCCTGCTTTTCTTTTGTCCTCTGGCACCAGCCTCCGGTACCCACTCACCACTCTTGCTCCCCTGTTTCCCTAGTATCCAGGGCCCCGTGCATGCACTGTGTCTGCGCTCTGTTCTGGATGGCTGGGGCTGGGTGTTCAGCAGTCCTGGGCTCCTTCTCCCTCCCTCTCTGACTCTTCTCCTCCCGCAAGAAGCTGGGGGGAGGGGCTCTCGGGACCCACTTGGCTGGGGTTTGTATCTTACCCCCTTTGCGAGGCGCTGGGTTCTCGTAGGTGTGGATGTCATCTGGATGTTTTCCTGTGTCCTCTGGTCTTTATTCTATGAAGAGTTGTCTTTGTTATATTTTCATAGATATATGTGGTTTTGGGAGGAGATATCTGCTGCTCTACTCATGCCACCATCTTGGCTCTGCCTCATTTTCTTGGATTTTTAAAAATTAATTTTGGTATCATTAATCTACAATTACATGAGGAATATTATGTTTACTAGGTTCCCTTCTTCACCAAGTCCCCCCCAAAAAACCCATTACAGTCACTGTCCATCAGCACAGAAAAATGCTGTAAAATCACTAATTGTCTTCTCTGTGTTGCACAGCCCTCCCTGTGCTCCCCCTGTTATACATGCTAATCTTACTGCCCCTTTTCTTTTTCCACCCCTTTTATCCCTCCCTTCCCACCCATCCTCCTCAGTCCCTTTCCCTTTGGTAACTGTTAGTCCATTCTTGGGTTCTGTGACTCTGCTGCTGTTTTGTTCCTTCAGTTTTTTCTTTGTTCTTATACTCCACATATGAGTGTATCACATGATACTTGTCTTTCTCTGCCTGGCTTATTTCACTGAGCATAATATGCTCTAGCTACATCCATGTTGTTGCAAATGGTAGGATTTGTTTTCTTGTTGTGGCTGAATACTCCATTGTGTATATGTACCATATATTCTTTATCTATTCATCTACTAATGGACACAGGGGTTGCTTCCCTTCCTTGGCTATTGTAAATAGTGCTGTGATAAACATAGGGGTGCATCTGTCTTTTTCAAACTGGGCTGCTGTATTCTTAGGGTAAATTTCTAGAGGTGGAATTCCTGGGTTAAATGGTATTTCTATTTTGAGTTTTTTGAGGAATCTCCATACTGCTTTCCACAATGGTTGAACTAATTTACACTCTCACCACCAGTGTAGGAGGATTTCCCGTTCTCCACAACCTCGCCAACATTTGTTGTTGTTTCTCCTTTGGATGGTGGTGATCCTTACTGGTGTGAGGTAATATATCATTGTCATTTTAATTTGCACTTTTCTGATAACTAACAATGTGGAGCATCTTTTCATGTGTCTGTTGGCCATCTGAATTTCTTTGGAGAACTGCTGTTCAGCTCCTCTGCCCATTTTTTAATTGGATTATTTGCTTTTTGTTTGTTGAGGTGCATGAGCTCTTTATATATTTTAGATGTCAACCTTTTATCGGATCTGTCATTTATGAATATATTCTCCCATACAGTAGGATACCTTTTTGTTTTATTGATGGTGTCCTTTGCTGTACAGAAGCTTTTCAGCGTGATATAGTCCTACTTGTTCATTTTTGCTTTTGTTTCCCTTGCTTGGGGAGATATGTTCGTGAAGAGGTTGCTCATGTTTATGTCCAAGAGATTTTTGCCTATGTTTTTTTCTAAGAGTTTTATGTTTTCATGACTTACATTCAGGTCTTTGATCCATTTCAAATTTATTTTTGTGTATGGGTTAGGCAATGATCCAGTTTCATTCTTTTACATGTGGCTGTCCAGTTTTGCCAACACCAACTGTTGAAGAGGCTGTCATTTCCCCATTGTACATCCATAGCTCCTTTATCATGTATTAATTGACGATATATGTTTGGGTTAAAGTTTGGAGTCTCTATTCTGTTCCACTTGACTGTGGCTCTGTTCTTGTGCGAGTACCAAATTGTCTTCATTACTATGGCTTTTTAGTAGAACTTGAAGTTGGGGAGTGAGTGAGATCCCACTACTTTATTCTTCCTTCTCAGGATTGCTTTGGCTATTTGGGTCATAGGTTGTTCCATATGAATTTTTGAACTATTTGTTCCAGTTCATTGAAGAATGCTGTTGATAATTTGATCGGGATTGCATTGAATCTGTAATCTGCTTTGGGCAGGATGGCCATTTTGACAATATTAATTTGTCCTAGCCAAGAGTAGGGGATGTGTTTCCATTTGTTAGTCTCCTCTTTAATTTCTTTTAAGAGTGTCTTGTAGTTTTCAGGGTATAGATTTTTCACTTCCTTGGTTAGATTTATTCCTAGGTATTTTATTCTTTTTGATGCAATTGTGAATGGAATTGTTTTCCTGATTTCTCTTTCTATTAGTTCATTGTTAGTGTATAGGAAAGTCACTGATTTCTGTGTATTAATTTTGTTTCCTGCAACTTTGCTGAATTCAGATATTAGATCTAGTAGTTTTGGAGTGGAGTTTTTAGGGGTTTTTTTAATGTACAATATCTTGTCATCTGCAAATAGTGACAGTTTCAATTCTTCTTTACCAATCTGGATTCGTTGTATTTCTTTGTTTTGTCTACTTGCCATGGTTAGGACCGCCAGTAGTATGTTGAATAACAGTGGGGAGAGTGGACATCCCTGTCTTGTTCCCTATCTTAGAGGAAAGCTTTCAGCTTCTCGGTGTTCAGTATGATGTTGGCTGTGGGTTTATGATATATGGCCTTTATTATGTTGAGGTACTTGCCCTCTATTCCCATTTTGCTGAGAGTTTTTATCATGAATGGATGTTGAATTTTGTCAAATGCTTTTTCAGCATCTATGGAGATGATCATGTGGTTTTTGTCCTCCTTTTTGTTGATGTGGTGGAGGATGTTGATGGATTTTTGAATGTTGTACCATCCTTGCGTTCCTGGGATGAATCCCACTTGGTCATGGTGTATGATCCTCTTGATGTATTTTTGAATTCGGTTTGCTAATATTTTGTTAAGTATTTTTGCATCTATGTTCATCAGGGATATTGGTCCATAATTTTCTTTTTTGGTAGGGTCTTTGCCTGGTTTTGTATTAGGGTGATGCTGTCTTCACAGAATGAGTTTAGGAGTATTCCCTCCTCTTCTATTTTTTGGAAAACTTTAAGGAGAATAGGTATTATGTCTTCTCTGTATGTCTGATAAAATTCCACGGTAAATCCATCTGGCCCAGGGGTTTTGCTCTTGGGTAGTTTTTAAATTACTGCTTCAGGTTCATTGCTGGTAATTGGTCTGTTTAGATTTTCGGTTTCTTCCTTGGTCAGTCTTGGAAGGTTGTATTTTTCTAGCAAGTTGTCCATTTCTTCTAGGTTTTCCAGCTTGTTAGGATATAGGTTTTCATAGTATTCTCTAATAATTCTTTGTATTTCTGTGGGGTCCATCGTGATTTTTCCTTTCTGATTTCTCATTCTGTTGATGTGTGTTTATTCTCTTTTTCTCTTTATAAGTCTGGCTAGGGGCTTATCTAGTTTGTTTATTTTCTCAAAGAACCAGCTCTTGGTTTCATTGATTTTTTCTATTGTTTTATTCTTCTTAATTTTATTTATTTCTTTTCTGATCTTTATTATGTCCCTCCTTCTGCTGACTTTAGGCTCATTTGTCCTTCTTTTTCCAGGTTTGATAATTTTGACTTTAGACTATTAATTTGGGAGTTTTCTTCATTCTTTAAAAATGCCTGAATTGCTATATACTTTCCTCTTAAAACTGCTTTTGCTGTGTCCCACAGAAGTTGGGGCTTTCTGTTGTTGTCATTTGTTTCTGTATATTGTTTAATCTCTGTTTTGATTTGGTCATTGATCCATTGATTATTTAGGAGCATGTTGTTAAGCCTCCATGTGTTTGTGAGCCTTTATGATTTCTTTGTACAATTTATTTATAGTTTTATACTTTGTTATCTGAGAAGTTGGTTGGTAGGACTTCAATCTTTTTGAATTTACTGAGGCTCTTTTTGTGGACTAGTATGTGGTCTATTCTGGAGAATGTTCCATGTGCAGTTGAGAAGAATGTGTATCCTGCTGCTTTTGCGTGTAGAGTTCTATAGATATCTATTAGGTCCATCTGTTCTAGCATGTTGTTCAGTGCCTCTGTGTTCTTACTTATTTTCTGTCTGGTGTATCTGTCCTTTGGAGTGAGTGGTGTGTTGAAATCTCCTAAAATGAATGCATTGCATTCTATTTCCTCTTTTTATTCTGTTAGTATTTGTTTCACATATGTTGGTGCTCCTGTCTTGGGTGCATATATATTTATAATGGTTATATCCTCTTGTTGGACTGAGCCCTTTATCATTATGTAATGTTCTTCTTTATCTCTTGTTACTTTCTTTGTTTTGAAGTCTATTTTGTCTGATTCTAGTACTGCAACACCTGCTTTTTTCTCCCTGTTGTTTGCATGAAATATCTTTTTCCATACCTTCACTTTTAGTCTGTGCATGCCTTTGGGTTTGAGGTGAGTCTCTTGTAAGCAGCATGTAGATGTGTCTCACTTTTTTATCCTATCCATTCTGTTACTCTGTGTCTTTTGATTGGTGCATTCCATCCATTTACTTTTAGGGTGATTATTCAAAGATATGTACTTATTGCCATTGCAGGCTTTTGATTTGTGGTTACCAAAGGTTCAAATTAGCTTCTTTACTATCTTACTGTCTAACTTAACTTGCTTATTAAGCTATTATAAACACAGTCTGATGATTCTTTATTTCTCTCCCTTCTTATTCCTCCTTCTCCATTCTTTATATCCTAGGTGTTTTATTTTGTGCTCTTTTATGTTTCCTTTGACTGCTTTTGTGGGTAGTTGATTTTATTTTTTTGCCTTTAGTTAGTATTTGGTTGGTCTGCTTTCTTTGCTGTGATTTTATTTTCTCTAGTGACATCTATTTAGCCTTAGGATTGCTTCCATCTAGAGCAATCCCTCTTGAATACCCTGTAGAGGTGGTTTGTGGGAAGCAAATTCCCTCAACTTTTGCTTGTCTGGGAATTGTTTAATCCATCCTTCATATTTAAATTATAATCATGCTGGATATGGTATTCTTGGTTCAAAGCCCTTCTGTTTCATTGCATTAAATATATCATGCCATTCTCTTCTGGTCTGTAAGGTTTCTTTGTTGAGAAGTCTGAGGATAGCCTGATGGGTTTTCCTTTGTAGGTGGCCTTTTTTCTCTCTCTGGCTGCCTTTAATACTCTGTCCTTGTCCTTGATCTTTGCCATTTTAATTATCATGTGTCTTGGCGTTGTCCACCTTGGGTCCCTTCTGTTGGGAGTTCTGTGTGCTTCCATGGTCTGTGCGACTATTTCCTCCCCCAGTTTGGGGAAGTTTTCAGCAATTATTTCTTCAAATACACTTTCTATCCCTTTATCTCTCTCTTCTTCTGGTACCCCTTTAGTGTAGCTATTGTTCCATTTGTATTAGTCACACAGTTCTCTTAATATTCTTTCATTCCTGGAGATCCTTTTATCTATCTCTGCGTAAGCTTCTCTGCATTCCTGTTCTCTGATTTCTATTCCATTAACAGCCTCTTGTACCTCATCTATTCTGGTTTAAGTCCTTCCAGAGATTGTTTTATTTCTGTATTTTCCCTGCCTACTTTATCTGTTAGCTCTTGCATTTTTTTCTGCAACTCCATCAGCATGGTTATGAACTTTATTTTGAATTCTTCTTCAGGAAGATTGGTTAAATCTATCTCCCCAGATTCCCTCTCAGGGGGTGTCTGGGTTATTCTGGTCCGTATCAAATTCTTCAGCCTTTTCATGGTGATAGAGGTAGTTGTAGGCAGTTGATGCATGTGTCAGCTGGGAGAAAAAAGTCCCTTCCTGATTGTCTGTTGCTTTCCCTTCCCTTGAGAATGGTGACCCCCAGTGGCTTGTGCTGGGCAGCTGCACCCCAATGGGGCTTCTGAGTCTGGCCTGGGTGGCTACGGAGGATGCCCTGCGCAGCCGCTGTGGTTGTGGCTGGTCTCAGACTGCTGCTCATTTATGGTGGGGCCATGCTGAAGGGGTAATGGGCGGGAGGTTGTTTTTCACTGTGAGGGGTCTCAGAGCTGCATTGCCTCCCAGGTGGTTAGGGCGCCCAGTGTTTCCCCGTGATTCCCAGATGCTGGGCTGAGTCCGCTGTGATGCTTCTGTCCAGCTGTTTGGCTCCTGTCTTTTTAAGACTTTCAAAAAGCACTCACTTTTCTTTTGTCCCAGGCACACCAGCTTCGGAACCCGCTCGGAGGTTTTACCCTAGTATCCAGCACACCATGCACTGTGTGTCTGCACTCCTGGTGCAGATTACTAGGGCTGGGTATTTAGCAGTCCTGGGCTTCCTCTCCCTCCCTGCTCTGTCTCCTCTCCTCTTGCCCAGGAGCTGGGGTGGTGGGGGGTGGACTCAGGTCCCACCAGGCTGGTGCTTGTATCTTACTCCATTTGTGAGGCGCTGGGTTCTCGCAGGTGTAGATGTAGCCTGTCTGTTGTACTGTATCTTCTGGTCTCTTTTAGGAATAGTTGTATTTTCAAAAATATATATGGTTTTCGGAGGAGGTTTCTGCTGCCCTACTCACACCTTCATCTTGGCTCCTCCACTTCTTGGATTTTTTTTGTTTTATTTTGGGTTCAGTTTGGTTTGTAATTTTTAAATTGGAAAATTTTAGATAATATATTGTGGCAACTCTGGATTCTTATGCCTTCCAGGGGTAATTGTTGCCATTTTTTTTAATGACTTGCCTGGATTAACAATGTAGAGTCTGTCTTCCCACTAGTGTGCAGCAATGGATGTCTCTGCTCAGGTTTTTTTTTTTTTTGCTATTATTAATGTACAATTACATGAGCAATATTATGGTTACTAGACTCCCCCTATTATCAAGTCCCCACCACATACCCCATTCAGTCACTGTCCAGCACCATAGTAAGATGCTATAGAATCTCTACTTGTCTTCTCTGTGTTATACTGCCTTTCCCGTAACTGCCCCTTATATTATACATGCTAATCATAATACCCCTTTTTCCCCATTATCCCTCCCTTCCCACTCATCTTCCCCAGTTCCTTTCCCTTTGGTAACTCTTAGTTCATTCTTGGATTCTGTGAGTCTGCTGCTATATTGTTCCTTCAGTTTTTCCTTTGTTCTTATACTCCACAGATGAGTGAAATCATTTGGTACTTGTCTTTCTCTGCCTGGCTTCTTTCACTGAGAATAATACCCTCTAGCTCCATCCATGTTGTTGCAAATGGTAGGATTTGTTTTCTTCTTATGGCTGAATAATATTCCATTGTGTATATGTAGCACATCTTCTTTATCTATTCATCTACTGATGGACACTTAGGTTGCTTCCATTTCTTGGCTATTGTAAACAGTGCTGTGATAAACATAGGGGTGCATATGTCTTTTTCAAACTGGGCTGCTTCATACTTAGGGTAAATTCCTAAGAGTGGAATTTCTGGGTCAAATTGTATTTCCATTTTGAGTTTTTTGAGGAACCTCCATACTGCTTTCCACAGTGGTTGAACTAATTTACATTCCCACCAGCAGTGTAGGAGAACTCCTCTTTCTCCACATCCTCGCCAACATTTGTTGTTTTTGTCTTTTGGCTATTGGTCATCCTAACTGGTGTGAGGTGATATCTCATTGTGGTTTTAATTTTCATTTCTCTGATGATTAGCGATGTGGAGCATCTTTTCATGTGTCTGT
The DNA here is from genome assembly GCF_040802235.1 of Manis javanica. NCBI lineage: Eukaryota > Metazoa > Chordata > Mammalia > Pholidota > Manidae > Manis > Manis javanica. The sequence goes on from NC_133157.1 coordinate 109,268,188, forward strand.
TGGCCATTTGAATTTCTTCTTTGGAGAAGTGTCTGTACAGCTTCTCTGCACATTTTTTAATTGGTTTATTTTCTTTTTGTTTGTTGAGGTCTGTGAGCTCTTTATATAATTTGGATGTCAACCCCATATTGGATATGTCATTTATGAATATATTCTCCCATAATGTAGGTTATCTTTTTGTTCTATTGATGTTGCCATTTGGGGTCTTTTGTGATTTCATATGAATTTTAGACCTATTTGCTCTAGTTCATTGAAGAATGCTGTTTGTATTTTGATAGGGATTGCATTGAATCTGTAGATTGTTTTAGGCAGGATGGCCATTTTCACAGCATTAATTCTTCCTATCCATTAGCATGGGATGTGTTTCCATTTATTGGTGTGTTCTTTAATTTCTCTCATGAGTGTTTTGTAGTTTTCAGGGTATAGGTCTTTCATTTCCTTTGTTAGGTTTATTCCTAGGTATTTAATTTTTTTGATGCAATCTTGAATGGAATTGTTTTCCTGATTTCTCTTTCCGCTAGTTCACTGTTAGTGTATGGAAATGCAACAGATTTCTGTGTATTAATTTTGTATCCTGCAACTTTGCTGATTTGAGATATTAGATCTAGTAGTTTTGGAGTGGATTCTTAAGGGGTTTTTATGTATAATATCATGTCATCTGCAAACAGGGCCAGTTTAACTTCTTCCTTACCAATCTGGATGCCTTTTATTTCTTTGTGTTGTCTGATTGCCATGGCTAGGATCTCCAGTACCATGTTGAAAAGAAGTGGGGAGAGTGGGCATTCTGGTCTTGTTCCCGTTCTTCAAGGAAAAGCTTTCAGCTTCTCACTGTTAAGTATATTGTTGGCTGTGGGTTTGTTATATATGGCCTTTATTATGTTGAGGTACTTGCCCTCTATACCCATATGTTGAGAGTTTTTATCGTGAATGTATGTTGAATTTTGTCGAATGCTTTTTTGACAACTATGAAGATGATCATGTAGTTTTTGTCTTTCTTTTTGTTGATGTGGTGGATGATGTTGATGGATTTTCAAATGTTGCACCATTCTTGCATCCTTGGAATGAATTCCACTTGATCTTTAAGGATGATCCTTTTGATGTATTTTTGAATTCAGTTTGGTAATATTTTGCTCAGTATTTTTGCATCTATGTTCATCAGAGATATTGGTCTGTAATTTTCTTTTTTCTTTTTTTTTTTGTGGTGTCTTTGCCTGGTTTTGGGATTTGAGTGATTCTGGCCTTGTAGAATGAGATTATGAGTTTTTCTCCCTGTTCTACTTTTTGGAAAACTTTAAGGAGAGTGGATATTAGGTCTTCATATAATACTTGATATAATTCAATTTTGAAGCCATCTGGTCCAGGATTTTGTTCTTAGATAGTTTTTTGATTACCAGTTCAATTTTCTTGATGGTAATTGCTCTGCTCAGGTTTTCTGTTTCTTTCTGGGTCAGCCTTGGAAGGTTGTATTTTTCTAGAAACTTGTTCATTTCTTCTAGGTTATCCAGTTAGTTAGCATATAATTTTTTATAGTATGCTCTCATAATTTGTATTTCTATGTCCTTAGTGGTTTTTCCTTTCTCAATTCTGATTCTGTTTATGTGTGTAGACTCTCCTGTTTTCTTGATAAATATGACTAGGAGTTTATCTATTTTGTTTATTTTCTTGAAGAAGCAGCTGCTGCTTTCATGGATTCTTTCTATTGTTTTATTTTTCTCAATTTTATTTATTGCTTCTCTAATCTTTATTATGTCCCTCCTTCTACTGACTGTGGGCCTCATTTGTTCTTTTTCTAGTTTCATTAATTGTGAGTTTAGACTGTTCTTTCCTGAGGTAGGCAGGTATTGCAATATAATTCCCTCTTAGCACAGCCTTTGCTGTGTCCCACTGATTTTGTGGTGCTGAATTATTGTTGTCATTTATCTCCATATATTGCTTTATCTCTGTTTTTATTTGCTCATTGATCCATTGATTGTTTGGGAGCATGTTATTAAGCCTCTATGTGTTTGCAGGCTTTGTCGTTTTCTTTGTGTAAGTTATTTCTAGTTTCATACCTTTGTGATCTACGAAGCTGGTTGGTACAACTTCAATCTTTTTGAACTTACTGAGGCTCTTTTTGTGGCCTACTGTATGATCTATTCTTCAAAATGATCCATGTGCACTTAAGAAGAATATGTGTCTTGTTGCTTTTGGATGGAGTGTTCTGTAGATGTTTTTCATTGCCTCTGTCTCCATACTTATTTTTTGTTTGGTTGATCTGTCCTTTCAAGTAAGTGGTGTGTTGTAGTTTCCTAAAATGAATTGATTGCATTCTCTTTTCCCCTTTAATTCTGTTAGTATTTGTTTCACATATGTAGGTGATCCTGTGTTGGGTGCATAGATATATATAATGTTTATAACCTCTTGTTGGACTCACCCTTTTATCATTCTGTAATGTCCTTCTTTGTCTCTTGTTACTTTCTTTGTTTTGAAGCCTATTTGGTCTCAAGTAGTGCAACTTCTGCTTTTTTCTCCCTATTAGTTGCATGAAATATCTTTTTCCATCCCTTTACTTTCAGTCTGTGTATGTCTTTGGGTTTAAAGTAAGTCTCTTGTAGGCAGCATATAGATGGGTCTTGTTTTTTTATCCATTTAGTTACTCTATGTCTTTTGATTGGTGCATTCATACCATTTACATTTGGGGTGATCATTGATAGGTATGTACTGATTGCCATTGTAGTCTTTAGATTCGTGGTTACCAAAGGTTCAAGGGAAATTCCCTTACTATCTAACAGTCTAATTTAACTCACTTAGTATGCTATTACAAACAACCTAAAGGTTTTGTTTTTCCTCCTTTTTCTTCCTCCTCCATTCTTTATATGTTAGGTATCATATTCTGTACTTTTTGTTCTTTGACTGACTTTGGGGGTAGTTGATTTGATTTTGCAATATGCTTAGCAATTGATTGTTTTACTTTGCTGATGTTTTGTTTCCCCTACTGACAGCTATCTCACCTTAGGAATACTTTCATCTATAGCAGTCCCTCTTAAATTCACCATAGAGGTGGTTTGTGGGAGGTAAATTTTCTCAGCTTTTGCTTATCTGAAAAATGTTTGATCCCTCCTTCAAATTTAAATGATAACCTGGGTAGAGTATTCTTGGTTTGAGGCCCTTCTGTTTATTGCATTAAATATATCATGCCACTCCCTTCTGGCCTGTAAGGTTTCTGTAGAGAAATATGATGATAGCCTGATGGGTTGCATGTGATCTTTTATATCTCTCTACCTGCTTTTAAAAGTTTGTCCTTATCCTTGACCTTTGCCAGTTTAATTATTGTATTTCTTGGTGTTGTTTTCCTTGGGTCCCTTGTGTTGGGAGATCTGTGCACCTCCATGGCTTGCAAGACTATCTCCTTCCTTAGATTGGGGATGTTTTCAGCAATTACCTCCTTAATGACACTTTCTAACCCTTTTTCTCTCTATTCTTCTTCTTCTGGTACCCCTATAATGCGAATTTTGTTCCGTTTGGATTGGTCACACAGTTCTCTCAATATTCTTTTATTCTTAGAGATCCCTTTTTCTCTCTGTGCCTCAGCTTCTTTGTATTCCTCTTCTGTAATTTCTATTCCATTTACCGTCTCTTCTACTATATCTAATCTGCTTTCAAATCCCTCCATTGTATGTTGCATTTCAGATATGGAATTTCTTAATGATTGAATCTCCATCCTAAATTTGTCCCTCAGTTCTTGAATATTTTTCTGTACTTCCATGAGCATGTTTATGATTTTTGTTTTGAACTCTTTCAGGAATATTGGTGAGTTCAGTTTCATTTGGGCCTTTTTCTGGTGTTTGTGATTTTTGGTCTGTACCAGATTTCTTTGATGTTTCATATTTCTATGTGTCACCCTCTAGTGCCCAGAAGCTCTAGTCTCTGGAACTGCTCACCCTCTGGAGTGAGGTCAGGGGTTGCAGGGGAGTGGAGCTGGTACCTGGGGGGAGGATAGAGCTGTTTCCTTCTTCCTGGCTGCAGTGCCGGTCTCCATTGTCAGAGCCCATGAGCCGAGCACACAGGTGTCTCTGTGTTTTGCGTCTGTAGCTGAGGTAGGCAGGGCCTCCCACTGACTGGCTTGATGCCAAGGCAGTGTTTGCTGGTTTGCAAGCCAGTGCCAGCAGACCAGGAGGAAGGTGCAGCAGGCTGTGAGTCATTGTGGGGGCCCTTGGAGCTGAGTAGCCAGCCAGAGGGATAGAGCCCCTGAAGCTCCTGAAAGTTCCTAACCTTCTGGGAAGAGCACTCCCAGAGAACCTTGTCCACCTATCCCTTCTCCTGCACAGCAAGCTCCATGCAAACCTCTCCCCTTTGGCTGCCCTCATGCTGCTAAGTAGCCTCTCAGACCACCAACCTTTCCTTTGTCCCAGAGTGGCCGATGTGGATCCCTGTCCTCCACAAACAGCTGGAATGTCAGTCTCTCAAGTATTCTGCCTGCCTTAGTTTTCCAACCCCACTAATCTCCAGAGCACCATGCAGTGTAGGTTTGTGCTTGTAAAGCAGACCTCCAGGGCTGGGTGTTCAGCAGTCCTAGGCTTCCACTCCCAATCCACTCCATTTCTCTTCCTCCTGCTGGTGAGCTAGGGTGGGGGAAGGGCTTGGGTCCTGCTGGATCAAGGCTTTGGTACGTTACCCTGTTTCATGAGGTCTGCTCTGTTCTCCAAGTGTATGCAGTCTGGTGCAGCCTTCTTTCCGGTTGCTCTTTTAGGATTAGTAGTATTAACTTTATTTTTGTATTATATGTGGTTTTGGGAGGAGCGCTCTGTCTCACCTCTATCTTAAATCCCAGTTACTGCCTACTCTGTGGTGATTCCTTTTCTCTGACTGTAACTCCATGCACTGGGGTATAATATCTATGCAAACACCAGGGAACCTGCTCCAGTTTCCCATGGATAGTCTTGTGCATGTGTGTGTGTATGTGTACATGTGTGTATGTTACTGTTAACTACACTGAATTGGGTGCTCCCTTAGCCTCTCTTTATGTTAGATTGTTTATAGCCTGCTGTCTTCCAAAATGAATTTGAGGCAGCTTACAAAACACACAAGGTGTTTAAAATCAAGAGCACCAGTTTGGGAGATAAGTTGAGAGCAAACTCTTTTTGTAAAGGGTCAGATAGTACCTTCTTTTGGTTTCTCTGGCTACACAGTTTCTTTTGCAAATATCAATTCTACTGTGGTTTTTTAAAAGCAGCCACAGAAAACAGTCAAATGGGCCAGCATGCTCACTGGAACAGTGAATAGGCAGCAAGTTGGATTTGCCCATGGGCTGTAGTTTTCCAACCCCTGATCTAGACTCAGACTATTAAAATTAAGCTAATGAAAATATATTACATGAAAACATATTAATGTAAACGTTACAATGAACTGTATAGCTGAAGGGACAGTGTAATTGCAGACAGGTCTAAATTTAGTCATGTGTTTCCTGAGGGTTAAAGCAAAGAGGAAATCTAGCCTCACATTTAAAAATCATGCTTTTCATGAGATTAACACACCCCAGTTGCCTTGGAAAAGTTCTGGCAGAGTGGCTTTGATGATTTCCTTAAGGTCCTGAGAAAGGGGCAGTATGTGATATAAGGGAGAAAGTCTACAGCATCCTATTTTCAACAGCCAGTTTCATAGAGCTGCTGTTAAGCATCCCTCTCTGTGAGCCAAGGGCATGATTCCAAAGTACAGTTCAGAAAAACAAATTGGAGGACATACAGAACTTCAGTCAGATTGCTGGTGGTCTGGGCTTGAGTCAACTGTTCCTGGGAAATGGAGAGCATTTAGCTGAAGGAATGAGGAGCATGCCTGTCTTCCAGACAATCCTTCTTGAATACCGAGTTCTTCTCCTACCCAGCTTCAGGCAGGTGTCAAGGTTCTCCTGTAGCTACAAGGCCCTCATTCAACAAGGGGCAATTACGTTCCTGCTCATTCTTCCAGATTCAGAATCTATTGGGCTTAGCTCTAGTTTCTGGTTCTATTGTAAAACATGAAAAGAAGTCATGTGACAATTAGTTTCATGTCTTGGTATGACTTCCTCACCTTGGTGACTGGTGTCATACTGATTACCGTGTATCTAGTGACTCCTAGGTACCAAGCAGTTGGCTAAGCACTCTATGCATTATTTCATTTCATTCTCACCACTCTCTGGGGAAACATGCTATTATTAGGATCCCTTGTTTTCAGATGAGAAAATTGATGCTCAGGGAGATTAGTAGCTTGTCCAACATCCCTCATGTAGTATAAAGACGTCAACATAGGCTTTACTGGACTCTTAACCCTTTACTCCTCTCAACCACTGTCTCTCTCCATGGAGTTCTTACGACTTCCTGGACCCTTGGCCTTGACCTGCCTTTGCTGACTTCCACTTTTGCTGACTTCCACTTTTGCTGGTTATTTCCACTATTTCCTGGATCCAGGGCTTGCTTATCTATTGCTGGTTGTAGCTCTTCAGCTTCTAGAACCCCTAGGCCTTGGTGTCTCATCATAGAATCCTCCTCAGCTTTTCATCTTAATCACTCAGATCTTGTTCCTCTACCTGATTTCTTCTCCCAGGATTACTTTGGCTTCCCCACTTCCCTTTCTTGGCCATATTTGTCATTTCTGTTACCTCTGCTCCATTGTGAACAAAGATGGATATTTTAGTTCTCATACAATCTTTATAGCTGTGCTCTCTAGGTGATTTTCTAAAGGCCAGCAATAGTAAAGGCATGTTCAACCTCAAGGTGACACCTGCAAGGTAACATATGCAAAACAGACTCTTTCTTACTATGGCAATTGTCTTCTGATATAATATCAATGGAGACTTCCTAATAATATTGGTAGCATTTCATTGACCTGGCCATGCCCCACAAATGGAAAATCTTAGTAATTTTCTATGACCTGCTCTGGGCTACAAAGAATGTTACTAAATAAACTGTTAAAAAAATATAAGGATTCCTGAAATGGCAGCTATTTTCTGATCCCCGAGATGAAAAAACAAATACGCTTTTCACATTGCAGATACGTATAACCCATTGGACTGTTTCAAGAATACAGTGAGATGGAATTCGTGGCCAAAGGACAATAAAAAATAAAATCCATTCATTCATTCAGTTGCAGACAGGCTGAGGGAAAGCCAAGTTCATAATGAGGGAGACAATCTGAGGGCCAAATATAAAATGGGGGAAACCAGAAATGGAAGAATGAGCAATGATGTGAAAATCCATGAGTGTAGATGGTATGTGGCCTGAGGAATGGGTCAAGGTGAGAAGTTCAAGATTAAGACCCTGGACAGTGGAAGCACTAAACTCTTATGTGACATGGGGGCAGCTTGGCTGCCAAGAGCACAGAAACCAAGCGTGGTGATTCAGTGACCCTGGAATGGAATGACTAACAAGGCACAAGAGTTACTCTTTGCTATGTTGATTGATGCCCTACGGGATCTGAAATCATATTAAAATAACTTCAGATACTTCCTGGAAGTGGAATAGCTTATCTGGAAACATTTCAGTGGAGCCTTATAATTGTAACAGTTATCTACTGGTTACTGGGACATTTTTGTAATGATGAATCTATTCTTCAAAAGGCAGAAAATTAAAATATTCCTTTTCACTTGCAAACTTAAACTAAATAAGGTCCTACTGACCCAATTAAGAGGGTGCTCCTTACCACAAAATGCTTAATCCATTCACAAAAGTGGGATAAAACATGTCATAACCTCGTGTGAGATTTGTTTATTTTTTGCAAAACTCAGTAGGATTTTCAAGCCCTTAGTGCTGGTGGACCAGTTGGTGAGATGTTAGCTTGTGTGTGATGGATGTTCAGTCTCTTTATTTGCCCAGTTTTGAGGAGGCTGTGTTAGGGAGAGGAAACCTCCCTGGGCCCTTGAGGGGAAAACTTGAGAGCAGAAGCAAGTTTGGGAAGTCTCTGAGGTCTGGAGTGAAATAGAATAAAATTTGCATTTATATAGCTCTCCTTATGCTCTTGATTTTTATGTGCTATCCATATTAAATAAAAACACAATTAAGAGTTAGTTCTAAAATGCCAGGTCAAACATATCAAACAAAATCAGGAATGGCAATTAATGAGAGAATACCAGAACAAACAGATGGCTATTGAGTTTGGATTTAAGGAGAGAAATAGGATGTGCCAGTTGCATATCAATACAGGAGTCCTTCTGGAGTGAGGGTGACAGGGGCTGGAGTTAGGCTACCGGAAAGGCCAAATCGGGCAGTCATCAGGCCTGCGCAGAGGAATTATTACAAGTAGTGAAAATTCAGTGCAGCTAAAAGCATTGGGCATGTACCTTGTGCCAGGTTCTATCCCCTACACTGAAGACCCAGAGATGATTGGACTTGAATTCTGTCTCCAAGTCACTTATAGTCAGTTTAGAGGAAGAACACATGTGTGAAACCCCTTGGGGGACCTTCATTTATGGCAACATAAGATTTTATTCCAGCTATAAAAATAAGCCAGTGCTGTTCCACCTAAATGCTGAGAAGAAACTCAGCTCAGGTCCCTTTCTATGTTTTATTGCTCTGAACCCCAAAAAGCTCTGGACACTGAAAAGATTTTCTTAAGATGGAGCTGAAACTTTATGATTTTGATTTTTCTTTCTTGGTGGGCATATTCATATGATTCTCTGCAAAAATATTGTTTGATTCTGGGGTTTTATCCCAGACTCTGCTGGGTGTGTGACATCTAGTCTCATATAGTAAGTGCACGTGTTACCTTTCTGGAAACCAGAGACATGGATTCTGAAATACTTCAGATGCCAAAATTTTCTGATATAATGTCACCACCTGTTGTACAATGTTTCTTCTTTGCCTCCCTTCCTTCACTAGTGTTCCCTGTGAATTTGATGTCTGGCTTTGTTTCCCTGGGCTCCAGCAGGAATTGCTCTCGCCACTGCCTCTTTGGGCCAGATTCCCCAGCTAATTGCTTGTCTTCCAGATGTGAAGGCAAAGGAATGACATCCCGTTTTGTACTGGCTCTTTCCTTGACTTTGTCACATGATGTCCTTATATTTACACTTCCCTGCAGCCTCTTGACCAAACCCCAGTTTTGTTGCACCTTTCCTTGGGCCTCATGCATTGCGGGTTCTGAGAAGTAACTGGAATGAAAGAATTCCCCAAGGCCTGCCTGTGTTATCTTCCTTCTCACTGCTCTTCCCGGGAGAGCTCATCCAGAGCTGTCACTTGGGCCCAGGGTGTTGACTATGTACTCTGGTCTGGCCTGTCACCAGAATTCCTTTTCCATTGCTGCAGATATCTACTGATCTCTTCACCTGAAGGTCTTGCTAGCACCTCATTTTCACTGTGTCCCCTCAAAAGTCATTCACACCTTTGCATATAAGTGAACTGGTAGAAATTTGGTTCTATGCAGCTGTTGGACAGAAAACTGGAGGCTGTCTTCATTTATTTATTTTTTGTTATTTCTACTGTATCTTTTGACTGTTGTATCTCTGTGTGTATAAAAAATAAAATAATTTCTTTTTCAAAAAGAGAAGGGTTGGGGGGTGGAGCCAAGATGGTGGTATGAGTAGAGCAGCGGAAATCTCCTCCCAAAACCACATATGTCTATGAAAATATAACAAAGACAACTCTTCCTAGAATAAAGACCAGAGGACACAGGACAACATCCAGACCACATCCACACCTGCGAAAACACAGCGCCTCACAAAGGGGGTAAGATACAAGCCCTGGACTGGCAGATCCCAAGTGCCCCTTCCCCCAGATCCCGGCAGGAGGAGAGGAGTCAGAGTGGGAGGGAGAAGGAGACCAGGACTGCTGAACACCCAGCCCCAGCCATCCGGACCAGAGCACAGACACAGTGCATGCTCAGGGCCCTGGATACTAGGGAAACAGGGAAGCAAGAACAGTGAGCGGGTACTGGAGGCCGGTGCCAGAGGACAAAAGAAAAGCGAGTGGCCATCTTTTTTTGGTTGTTGTTTTGTTGTGGTGAGTGCTTTTTGGAAGTCTTAAACGGACACGAACCCGAATACTAGGGAAACAGGGCAGCAATAACGGCGAGTGGGTATCAGAGACCGGTGCCGGAGAACAAAAGAAAAGCGAGTGGCCAACCTTTTTTGCTGTTGTTGTTTTTGTTGTTTGTTGTGGTGAGTGCTTTATGCAAGTCTTAAAGGGACAGGGACCCTAATACTAGGGAAACAGGGCAGCAAGACCGGTGAGCGGGTATCAGAGGCCGGCGACGTTGAACAAAAGAAAAGCGAGAGGCCACCTCTTTTTTCCTTTCATTTTTTTTTTTTTTTTGGCGAGGGCTTTTTGGAAGTCTTAAAGGGATAGGGACCCCAATACTCGGGAAACAGGGTAGCAAGACTGGTGTGAGGGTGCCCGAGGCTGGCGCTGGAAAATAAAGAAAAACGAGCGGCCATTTTTTTTTCTTTCTTTCTTTCTTTTTTTTCCTTTTTGTGGTCATTGTTTTGTTTTGGAAGGTGCTTTTTGGAAGTCTTAAAGGGGCAGGGCAGGACACTTAGTCCAGAGGTAGGGAATCCGGGGATCTCTGGGTACTCTAATCCCCTGGGATGTAGGGAGCATGCAGGCCCCTTACGGTGATAAATAGCCTCCCCTCCAACGCAACTCCGCCACTTTGGAGCTGCAGCCCGAGCCAGGCCACGCCCACAGTTACAGCAGAGATAAACTCCATAGCAGCCGGGCAGGAAGCAGAAGCCCTGTCTGCGAGCAGCTACCCAGCACAAGCCACTAGAGGTCGCTATTCTCCCAGGAGAGGAAGGCCACAAACCATCAAGATGGGAAGTTCTTCCAGCTGTCACTAGTCCCAGCTCTGCAAACTATTCCTATCACCATGAAAAGACAAAATTACAGGCAAACCAAGATCACAGAGACACCAGAGAAGGAGACAGACCTAACCAGTCTTCCTGACAAAGAATTCAAAATAAAAATCATAAACATGCTGACAGAGATGCAGAGAAATATGCAAGAGAAATGGGATGAAGTCCGGAGAGAGATCACAGATGCGAGAAAGGAGATTACAGAAATGAAACAAACTCTGGAAGAATTTATAAGCAGAATGGATAAGATACAAGAGGCCATTGATGGAATTGAAACCAGAGAACAGGAACACATAGAAGCTGACATAGGGAGAGATAAAAGGATCTCCAGGAATGAAACAATATTAAGAGAACTGTGTGACCAATCCAAAAGGAACAATATCCGTATTATAGGGGTCCCAGAAGAAGAGAGAGGAAAAGGGACGGAAAGTATCTTGGAAGAAATAATTGCTGAAAACTTCCCCAAACTGGGGGAGGAAATAATCGAACAGACCACAGAAATACACAGAACCCCCAACAGAAAGGATCCAAGGAGGACAACACCAAGACACATAATAATTTAATTAAAATGGCAAAGATCAAGGACAAGGAAAGAGTTTTAAAGGCAGCTAGAGAGAAAAAGGTCACCTATAAAGGAAAACCCATCAGGCTAACATCAGACGTCTCGACAGAAACCCTACAGGCCAGAAGAGAATGGCATGATATACTTAATGCAATGAAACAGAAGGGCCTTGAACCAAGGATACTGTATCCAGCATGACTATCATTTAAATATGATGGTGGGATTAAACAATTCCCAGACAAACAAAAGCTGAGGGAATGTGCTTCCCACAAACCACCTCTACAGGGCATCTTACAGGGACTGCTCTAGACGGGAGCACTCCTAGAAAGAGCACAGAACAAAACACCCAACATATGAAGAATGGAGGAGGAGGAATAAGAAGGGAGAGAAGATAAGAATCTCCAGACAGTGTAAATAACAGCTCAATAAGCGAGCTAAGTTAGGCGGTAAGATACTAAAGAGGCTAACCTTGAACCTTTGGTAACCACGAATTTAAAGCCTGCAATGGCAATAAGTACATATCTCTCAATAGTCACCCTAAATGTAAATGGACTGAATGCACCAATCAAGAGACACAGAGTGATAGAATGGATAAAAAAGCAAGACCCATCTATATGCTGCTTACAAGAAACTCACCTCAAACCAAAAGACATGCACAGACTAAAAGTCAAGGGATGGAAAAACATATTTCAGGCAAACAACAGCGAGAAGAAAGCAGGGGTTGCAGTACTAATATCAGACAAAATAGACTTCAAAACAAAGAAAGTAACAAGAGATAAAGAAGGACACTACATAATGATAAAGAGCTCAGTCCAACAAGAGCATATAACCATTCTAAATATATATGCACCCAACACAGGAGCACCAGCATATGTGAAACAAATACTAACAGAACTAAAGGGGGAAATAGACTGCAATGCATTCATTTTAGGAGACTTCAACACACCACTCACCCCAAAGGATAGATCCACCGGGCAGAAAATAAGTAAGGACACGGAAGCACTGAACAACACAGTAGAGCAGATGGACCTAATAGACATCTATAGAACTCTACATCCAAAAGCAACAGGATATACATTCTTCTCAAGTGCACATGGAACATTCTCCAGAATAGTCCACATACTAGCCCACAAAAAGAGCCTCAGCAAAATCCAAAATATTGAACTTCTACCAACCAATTTTTCAGACCACAAAGGTATAAAACTATAAATAAATTGTACAAAGAAAACAAAAAGGCTCACAAACACATGGAGGCTTAACAACATGCTCCTAAATAATCAATGGATCAATGAACAAATTAAAATAGAGATCAAGGAATATGTAGAAACAAATGACAACAACAACACAAAGCCCCAACTTCTGTGGGACGCAGCGAAAGCAGTCCTAAGAGGAAAGTATATAGCGATCCAGGTGCACTTGAAGAAGGCAGAACAATCCCAAATGAATAGTCTACCTCACAATTATCGAAATTGGAAAAAGAAGAACAAATGAGGCCTAAAGTCAGCAGAAGGAGGGACATAATAAAGATCAGAGAAGAAATAAACAAAATTGAGAAGAATAAAACAATAGCAAAAATCAACGAAACCAAGAGCTGGTTCTTTGAGAAAATAAACGAAATAGATAAGCCTCTAGCCAAACTTACTAAGAGAAAAAGAGAATCAACACACATCAACAGAATCAGAAATGAGAATGGAAAAATCACAACAGACTCCACAGAAATACAAAGAATTATTAAAGACTACTCTGAAAACCTATATGCCAACAAGCTGGAAAACCTAGAAGAAATGGACAACTTCTTAGAAAAATACAACCTTCCAAGACTGACCAAGGAAGAAACACAAAAGTTACACAAACCAATTACGAGCAAAGAAATTGAAATGGTAATCAAAAAACTACCCAAGAACAAAGCACCCGGGCCGGACGAATTTACCTCAGAATTTTATCAGACACACAGAGAAGACATAATACCCATTCTCCTTAAAGTGTTCCAAAAAATAGAAGAGGAGGGAATACTCCCAAACTCATTCTATGAAGCCAACATCACCCTAATACCAAAACCAGGCAAAGACCCCACCAAAAAAGAAAATTACAGACCAATATCCCTGATGAATGTAGATGCAAAAATACTCAATAAAATATTAGCAAACAGAATTCAACAGTATATCAAAAGGATCATACACCATGACCAAGTGGGATTCATCCCAGGGATGCAAGGATGGTACAACATTCGAAAATTCATCAACATCATCCACCACATCAACAAAAAGAAAGACAAAAACCACATGATCATCTCCATAGATGCTGAAAAAGCATTTGACAAAATTCAACATCCATTCATGATAAAAACTCTCAGCAAAATGGGAATAGAGGGCAAGTACCTCAACATAATAAAGGCCATTTATCATAAACCCGCAGCCAACATTATACTGAACAGCGAGAAGCTGAAAGCTTTTCCTCTGAGATCAGGAACTAGACAGGGATGCCCACTCTCCCCACTGCTATTTAACATAGTACTGGAGGTCCTAGCCACGGCAATCAGACAAAACAAAAAAATACAAGGAATCCAGATTGGTAAAGAAGAAGTTAAACTGTCACTATTTGCAGATGACATGATATTGTACATAAAAATCCCTAAAGACTCCACCCCAAAACTACTAGAACTGATATTGGAATACAGCAAAGTTGCAGGATACAAAATTAACACACAGAAATCTGTAGCTTTCCTATACACTTACAATGAACCAATAGAGAGAGAAATCCGGAAAACAATTCCATTCACAATTGCATCAAAAAGAATAAAATACCTAGGAATAAACCTAACCAAAGAAGTGAATGACCTATACTCTGAAAACTACAAGTCACTCTTAAGAGAAATTAAAGGGGACACTAACAAATGGAAACTCATCTCATGCTCGTGGCTAGGAAGAATCAATATCGTCAAAATGGCCATCCTGCCCAAAGCAATATACAGATTTGATGCAATCCCTATCAAATTACCAGCAACACTCTTCAATGAACTGGAACAAATAATTCAAAAATTCATATGGAAACACCAAAGACCCCGAATAGCCAAAGCAATCCTGAGAAAGAAGAAAAAAGTAGGTGGGGGGGATCTCACTCCCCAACTTCAAGCTCTACTATAAAGCCATAGTAATCAAGACAATTTGGTACTGGCACAAGAACAGAGCCACAGACCAGTGGAATAGACTAGAGACTCCCGACATTAACCCAAACATATATGGTCGATTAATATTCGATAAAGGAGCCATGGACATACAATGGCGAAATGATAGTCTCTTCAACAGATGGTGCTGGCAAAACTGGACAGCTACATGTAGGAGAATGAAACTGGACCATTGTCTAGCCCCATAAACAAAAGTAAATTCAAAATGGATCAAAGACCTGAAACCTCTTAGACATAAACATGAGTGACCTCTTCTTGAACATATCTCCCCAGGCAAGGAAAACAACAGCAAAAATGAACAAGTGGGACTATATTAAGCTGAAAAGCTTCTGTACAGCAAAAGACACCATCGATAGAACAAAAAGGAACCCTACAGTATGGGAGAATATATTTGTAAACAACAGATCCGATAAAGGCTTGACGTCCAAAATATATAAAGAGCTCACACGCCTCAACAAACAAAAATCAAATAATCCAATTAAAAAGTGGGCAGAGGAACTGAACAGACAGTTCTCCAAAAAAGAAATACAGATGGCCAACAGACACATGAAAAGATGCTCCACATCACTAATTATCAGAGAAATGCAAATTAAAACTACAATGAGGTATCACCTCACACAAGTAAGGATGGCTGCCATCCAAAAGACAAACAACAACAAATGTTGACGAGGCTGTGGAGAAAGTGGAATCCTCCTACACTGCTGGTGGGAATGTAAATTAGTTCAACCATTGTGGAAAGCAGTATGGAGGTTCATCAAAATGCTCAAAACAGACTTACCATTTGACCCAGGAATTCCACTCCTAGGAATTTACCCTAAGAACGCAGCAATCAAGTTTGAGAAAGACAGATGCACCCCTATGTTTATCACAGCACTATTTACAATAGCCAAGAATTGGAAGCAACCTAAATGTCCATCGGTAGATGAATGGATAAAGAAGATGTGGTACATATACACAATGGAATACTACTCAGCCATAAGAAGAGGGCAAATCCTACCATTTGCAGCAACATGGATGGATCTGGAGGGTATTATGCTCAGTGAAATAAGCCAAGCGGAGAAAGAGAAATACCAAATGATTTCACTCATCTGTGGAGTATAAGAACAAAGAAAAAACTGAAGGAACAAAACAGCAGCGGAATCACAGAACCCAAGAATGGACTAACAGGTACCAAAGGGAAAGGGACTGGGGAGGGTGGGTGGGTAGGGAGGGATAAGGGGGGGAAGAAGAAGAGGGGTATTAAGATTAGCATGCATTGGGGGTGGTGGGAGAAAGGGGAGGGCTGTACAACACAGAGAAGACAAGTAGTGATTCTACAACATTTTGCTATGCTGATGGACAGTGACTGTAAAAGGGTTTATAGGGCATCCTGGTATAGGGGAGAGCCTAGTAAACATAATATTCTTCATGTAAATGTAGATTAAAGATAACAGAAAAAAAAAAAGAAAGAGACAGGGGATTACTCCCTGATAGGATAAAACTAACTAAATCAATGATTAATGCATGCTTTAAATATCCTTAATTTTGACCACTTAAAGGGTGTCAGATGATCGGCTATGGAGGTACACTTTTCTGATAATATTCCTTTCTCTTAAAAAAAAATGCAGTTCCTGTGTGGTGACCTCCAATGAGTTCTACACAATGGTATAAAGGGCATATCAAAGTGTGGGCAAGGGGTCTGTTTGTGTTTATACAGAGGATCAAAGCCTAATTTGGCTACCGAGAAAATGAACTAAGATACAATATGAAGAAGAACTTCCAACATCAGCACTCTCTGGAAGAGTCATACCAGAAGATGATCATCAAAAAACCTCAACAAAGATCCAGGAGGTTCCTGGACTTGCCATTGGAATGAAGAAGGAGACATCTAAGCTGGCCTGTGCATATAGTAAAACAACAAATTTGACTGGATCTATACTGTTGGAACTCAACCAAGAATTAGGAGAAGTGCAAGTTGTAGTGCTCCAAAATCTCACAACTACAGACTATCTACTGTTAAAAGAACATATGGGATGTGAACAGTTCCCAGGAATGGGTTGTTTTAATTTGTCTGATTTCTCTCAGACTGTTCAGGTACAGTTGGACAATATCCATTATATCATAGACAAATTTTCACAAATGCCTAGGGTGCCTAAATGGTTTTTTTGGCTTCACTGGAGATGGCTGGTAATTATAGATCTGCTTTGGTTATGTAACTGTATTCCTATCATGTTAATGTGTGTGCGCAATTTAATTAGTAGTTTAAAACCTATGCATGCTTAAGTTACTCTACAAGAAGATATGTCAAAGAAATAATCAATCTTCCCATGTTTTCTTCCATCTGCTACCTCTATAGCTTTTCTTCTTCCTTCCTAATTACAACCCTTATATAGAATTCGTGTCTCATATCGAATTCACCAAGTATCATAATTCCTCCAAGTGGTAAAGATACCTCAAGACAAATGCTGGGCATAGAAGCCACAGGGCATAAATCTGCAAAGAAGTAAAAAGCTAACCTTTTCAAACAATATGGCTTCTCTCTCACTTACCAACTTTACATTTCCCTGTATGGCCCCGGAAGATGACTGGTTAGCCAGAGATGGGTAAGATTCCTCAAGGGAGGAACAACCTAAGACAGGCACAGTCGCAGGGGGGCCATCAGGTGAGAAATTGGGGATCAACAGAGGTGAGGCTTAGAACCTCACCCACCCTGTTTTGAGAGAAATCTTCTGCATCCGTGGATGTTTTATTGCCCTTGTCTAGCTTGGATTAACACATAGTCTACAGGCACACACCTGATCATCTACATTTGCTCTCTTATAACACTAAACTATGTTTTCTACCTTTATCTTGCATCTACCTACCACTTCAGCATTTTATTTAAAAAAATAATAATAATAATAAAGGGAGAAATGTAGGATTCACATATAAATCAAGTATAAAAATCAAACGAATATTCATATTTGACCTAATTGTTTATAGTTCATAATGAGTGATCAAAACCGAAAGTTTTTGTGATGACTGCCCTTGTACTGTTCACCATGTAAGAACTTATTCACTATGTAAGAATTTGTTCACCTTGTAAGAACTTGTTTGTTATACTTCAGAAGATTGGAGACTGACGAGAATTAGGCTGGGGGTGGATTAATGATTGTACATTGAGCATTGACTCCCCTATGCAGAATTTTATTGTTGTTATCAATCATTTGATCAATAAATATGAGAGATGCCCTCTCAATAAAAATTTATAATAACACCCTAAAAAAAAAAGCGAAGGGTTATAGGATATTCTAGAAAGGCAGAACTGTAAAGACAGTAAGATCAGTAGTTAGTAGGTGGCTGGGGACAGGGAGGGATTAGCAGGTGGAGCGCAGAGGATTTTTAAGGCAGTGAAATGATACTGTCTAGTAGTGTAAATGGGGGATCCATGTCATTCTACATTTGTCAGAGACCATAGAATGCACATCACCTCTGGTGAACCCTAATGTCAGCTCTGAACTTTGAATGCTAATGGCATTTCAGTGTAGGGTCACTGATTGTAACGACTGTCCCATTCTGGTGAAGGATGCTGGGGGTGGGAGGAGAGGGTGTATGTGTGTGTGGAGATGGGGGTATACAGGAACTTTCTGTACTTTCTCCTCAATTTTGCTGTGAACATAAAAGTAAAAAATAAAGTTTATTAATTGAAATAAGGAAAAAGAAAAGGGCTTGTACTGACCTTCAGTGCTTAGGGTTTTGTATGGGAGACTTACTACATCTGTACTAATTATAGTCAGTGTGGATGTAATGATTATTCATAGGAGGAAGAGACAGTCCACTTCTTCCCATATCCCTTCTCTGTCCACCCACCCAGGCTGGATCCGTGGGTGCCCATGTGGACTCCGCTTTGTTCTGCAGGCCCAGGGAATCCCAGGCTTCCTCATCTTTCCTTTGGAAGAACATTTGTTTTGACCTTCTGGTTGACTTTGGCCGTGTCTGTGGGTCAGGCTCCCTGACTAGCTTATCCCTGGAACGCTCTAACAGCCTCCCGAATTAGACATTGCTCCTGGGCATTTCTGCCTCTTTTCCTGGCATCCTATACAATATGCCTCATTAAAATGCATTTCCCTGCTTTGTTCACATGTGTTTCCTCAAAAGACCCATGATGCTTCTTACATTAAGCCTGGAACTTTTCTGGACCCTGGGAGATCCCAATTCACCACTCATACTTCCCACGGTCTTTCTCACTTGCTCCACCCCTGTGTGTCTCATGCATCTCTCCAGGCTGGAAACTGTAGAATCTTCCTCCCCAGCCATTGCTCCCCAGCCCAAATCCAACTCCTGTGTGGACTTAGATTGAATGTGTTCTTCTAGTGCCTAGGGCTATGCTGTAAACTGAACATTGAACTCTGGTCTTTCTGGTTTGGTGTCTATGGGAGTGTGTGGATGATCAGTTTTATACAGGGAAGATGAGAACTGCACACCTGGAAGAGGCAGTGTGACTATTTCCCACGCCTTCTAGAGCTCAGGCTGCTTCCAGTTGGCCTGCGGGCACTGTGGGGATTCATGTTGGCCTGGAACAAGCCCCAGAAGGGACTCTGGTGACCATAGCTTGCCAGTTTGGCTTCGGTTTCAGGAAGCCTCAAGCAGAAGGTCATTTCAACACCAGCTCCTTCTAGGGCCCTTAGGGGACTTTGTGGCTTCTCCAGAGAGGCAGAGGCATTTTAGAGGTTGGGTGATATAGTATAAAATTAACTTCTCTGAGTTTTGGTCCATATATGTAGGATGTGGGTTTTATACTTATCCTCCCTGCTTTTCATAACTCCTACAAAGCTCAAGAGAGACAAGAATATGAATGAATCATATGGACCAGGGGTCAACAAATTATGGCCCATGGGTCAATCTGGCCTGCTGCTGGTTTTTGTATAGCCCGCAAAGAATGGTTTTTACATTTTTAAACTGTTGAAAACAAAAATTTTGTGACGTATGAACATTTGATAAGATTCACATTTCAGTGTGCATAAATAAAGTTTTATTGGAAGACAGCCATGCCAGTTCCTTTACTCAGTGTCTGTGGCTGCTGTGCACTCCCCTGGATGACTTAAGAAGGTGCAACAGACACTGGATGGCCTGTACAGGGGAATAGTAGCTTCCTGGCTTTCACAGAAAAAATTTGCTGACTTCTGATATGAGCACTCTACAGAATACACGCAGAAGACATTCTTATCAGTGCCGTCCGCTTTCTGAATGGAGCTGGGGCTTTGAGCTTTCTGATTGCAGGACTCCAGGGAGGTGCCCCTCACATCAACTACAATGGGAATAGTGCCCCCTGGAGGAGGCCCCACCTGAAGCAGCCCAGCGTGGCGGAAAGGCCCCAGTGAGGAAGCCTGATCCTAATTGTGGCACCACTAAGAGCTCCCCGCTGTGGGACTTGGGGCAGATCACCTAACTGCTCTGGGCCTCAGATCCTCAAATCTGTAAAAGGGTGAGGGGGGTGGTTGTACTTTCCTGCCTTCCTCCCTGACTCCGTTGATGCCTTCATAGCAGAATCCATTACTCCAGTCAATTCTTACATAGATAGATCCCTAACACAGAAAGCAGCTAAAAGCAGAGCATCTCAGCTACAAGTGGGGTCCCAGCCTGAGTCCCTCAGTTGAGGGACAGCACAGAAGAAATTCACAAACTCCCCAGAACTCTGCCAGTTAAGCATTCTGTGGGTCCAGGTCCCCTCACCAAGAGCCACCCAGAATTCACAACTGGATTAGACTAGTTCTTTTCAGAGAGCTTGTTGTGCCTCCTCCCCATTCCCCAGACCTTCCACATCCTCTGAGGCTGCATATTCTGGTCTGATAAACCAGAATATTCTGGGGTGCTGGCTCTTTTCCTCAGGGAATCAGTCATCATCCAGATGCCCTTAATCATAATAACAGCTAAAATTTACTGAGCACTTACCACCTGCCAGACCCTGGGCTAAGCCCTCAATGATGTGCCTTTTGTCATTTAATAGAGACAGCAACCCACTGAAGCAGGTTCTATAATTGCTCCCATTTTACAAGAAGGAAAAGAGTGCTGGAGAGCATCTTGCACTGGGACATGCAGAGGTGGGTACAAACCCCAGTGGTCTGGTATTGAAGTCCATCCCCTCAGAAGGAGTGTGCCTGCTTCTTTACGCTGAGCTGCTTTTTAATCAACAGGTGTGAGGATTTATTTACAACTCACTGCTGTGGGCTTTGGGCACACACTTAACCTTCCTGATCTTCAGTTTCCTCATTGGTTAAATGTGAATAATAATAATAATAATTTTAGTGTCTGGCATTACTCAGTGCCCAAGTTATGCCTAGAGATATGCAGAATGCCAGTATATTCATTAAAAGCTTAAAATGGCTTAAAACAACCCACAATTACCATCTCATAGTTTCATTCATTGGTTTCATAGATCACACAATGCCACATAGCTGTCAGATGGGAGATCTGGCCCCAGAACCCTGGTATTTGACCTCTAAATTCTGTACACTTTCCTCGGCACAGTTCCTCTTATCCATGTAGATACTTTCATCTTGTGAAATTATTCAGTCCTTAGCAAGTCCTCACTGAGAACATACTAAGATAGTAGGAAGCATAAGGTATGTAAAATAGTTCAAATATTTGCTCTCAAGGAGTTCATGACCTTTTGGGTTGAGCTAAGATCTATACATCAAACTATTCAAAAAAGCATGGAAAACATGTTCAGGCTATCTGGTTGTAGGCTTGTGTAACAGTTTGTCAGTGCTATGCTAACTTGGAGCTCTGCCACTTATTTGAAGATGCTTAATAAAGGGAATTTGAATAGCTTACGATAATTCCTGACAATTAGCATCATTGAGAAATTAATATTTACAAGAGGGATGACAAAACTTGTAGGGGAGTTGCAGTATCGCTTATGTCCACCAGATGATGCCACCATTCAGTGGAATTCTAGGGAGTTTTGCTTTGGGGATACACGGAGTTTGAGATAATGGCTAGAAAGGTATTTTAACCTGTTTCAGACCCGAGTAATTTTCCTATTGTAATTTTACATGGCGACCATGAACATTAGCAGTAGGAGTCTGAAAACAAGCAAAGAACTACTCAAATTTTTTTCAATAAGTTCTGTACATTGCCTCAGCTGGGTCGCACCACTTTCAGTATTTGCTGTGAGTCAAGTGACCATGAGGTTAATAAGAAGACAAACATTCCTGGAGACCAAGGCTAGGTGGGAGGGCCACCACGGAGGTGAACTTTTTACTTTATTAGGCATTTGCTCCACTCTGTATGCAAATATATTCCCTACAGCAGATCTGGATAAATAGAAGCAGCCCAGAGGCAAAGCCAGTAGGACAGCCTGATGCAATTGCACTCAGCGTCCATGAGCTGTGGGCTCCATCCTAATGTGCTGATATTTTGTAATATTTGATAATGAAAAAGAATAGAGCCTTTGAAGTCAAAATGTTCTGGTGTTGGCTGAATATTTTTAACCAAGAACATTTATTATTTTGTTTGACAAATTGGCTTGCTGTGGAATATTAAGCACCCAGTTTTGAAGGGGTGCCGGAGATGAAAGCAAAGACATCTATTGAGCTCACTGAGAGTATTTCCCAAGAAGCCCAAAGCCTTTGCAGGTTTTATCTGGGAGGTCCCATCTCCGCGAACCCAGCGCTCTCTCTGGAGGTGGCTGTGACAAGCCTGTTCGTTTACATTCTCATGTGGCAGGAGGGGAGTGGGGTTGCTGGGGTCCAGCCTATGTGACCCAGCTCCTGGGGCTTTGTGTCTGTCACTGTTCCACCCCCCCAGCCCCACCCATAGGAGGGGTGCTGGGAGCCAGAAGCTAAGCTGCTTTTGGGAATGCCCTCCTGGAAAGCCTCTGGGGGGAAGAGACAGCATCCCAAAGGGGTCTCGTATCAGGGAGCACAGGTCAGGTCAAACCTTCCCTCACGTCTTGTAAGAACTCACAGGACTAATGCTCTGAGTGAGTCTGAGAGAGAGCTGAGGACTATGCTTGCAGGAGGGGTCAGCTTGCTCCCTGCAGACTTTTGCTCCCATGGGTGAAAGGAAAAGAGGGGACACGAACTCCACAGTCCAAGCAGGTTTATGGCTAAACCTGAGAGGGATCCCTCTGATCTGGCCAGCAGAACAAAGAAAGCATCTCTTACAGGGTAAGAGGCTTTTTATGGTGAGGCTTTTTGGTAGACTCTTTGAGGGGAGGGGGTCAGGGGAAAGGTGGGCTTGCTGATGTGTCCTCTGGAGGATGCTTGTAGTCTAAGTAAGATGAAACCTAGGTCTCTCTGAGGTGGCGGGCGGGCTTATTCAGAAGGTGGTCCTCCTGTCCGGATTCTACTAGTAGGGGTGCCATGGACAGGCCGCTTCTGGGACTGACATACAGCAAGTGTCTCTTCTCCAGCTCCTCCCCCGGTGGCCACATGCTGCCTTGGTGAGTGGCCCGTCACTGTCCCAGAACTGTCCTGGGGGCTGATGAGAGATGCCCTTTGCTCTTCCAGCCACCCGCACCTCTGCTGCCAGACTGTGTCCCTGAGGGTCCCCCTCAGCTGAGACACAGGGTAAAGTAGATGTGCCTCCAACCCCAGAGTGTAAACTTCTTATGTAATACAAGTGACAGCTTCTTCAACAGTGTTATCTAGAAAATGGGAAGATCTCAAAGAGTAAGTATCAGGATTAAATTGGTGAATACACGTAAAAGCACTTAAAATGATGCCTGGAACAAAGGATTTGTTCAGTCACTGTTGCTGTTATTATTAAGAGAGCACCAGGTACAGAACTAAATCTGCATCCATTAAAGGCGCAAAGCAGATAACACATTTGTGCGTCTTAAAAAAACCCTGAGGCATGGTGGGAACAGTTTTCAGATGGCCTTTCCTGTCCCTGATTGTGGGAAGGGGCCTCTGCTCACATGTTAGATACTGCGTTTGTGTGATCTCCTGTCTGGGTGCTTGTCTCTGAACATGCTATTTAGAATGTCTCCACAGTGCATTTAAAGAGCATCTTATAATCACGGTGTCCTGGAAATCACTACACTTGCCAGCAATTATCACAGAATCACAGGCTGGAAGGAATGACAGATGTCATTAGGTCCAGCCTCCAGCCTCCAGCTCAGGCACAAGATTGGCCTTATCTCACCAATAAAGGTTTTCTGGGGAAATTTCTTTAACAAAATATGACCTTGAATCTGACCACCTCCTGAGAACACCCAGCCCTATACTTAACTGCTCACAGCTCTGCATTAGCTAAAGCCCTTGTTTAGTTTCCTAGCCTGGATGAATTTTGCTTTTCCACGTTTTACCCCAGGTTTCCAGCTCTGGCACTATGGGCCTCTCAAGGTCAACACTCTTCAGAGGCCCTCATAAGCCACAGGCCTGGAGCCAGCTGTGCCCTGGAGTCAGCCTGGGTCCCTTGCTGGAGAGAGAGCACTATTATTTCTAAATCCAAGGTCCTGAGGGAAAATTCTTGTGTTCACTTCAGGAGGCCAAAGCATTTGTTCAATCAGGTTAACCATCCTCCCCAGCAGGTTAGATGATAGCAGATTCCTAGCCACATCCATCCTCCTCCTCCAACATTTTCCCCAGGCCATGGGCCTTCATTCTTGGGGTTCATTTGAGCTGTTTCCATAGTGACAGCCACGTTGAGTTTTGAATCTACCATTGAGGTCTTTGCAGTTTGCCAGCTAAGCCACCGATCACCAGGCATGTGTGCCAGGTCAATAAGACAAAGTCTGTATTTTGTCCTTGTTTCTTTTGTCTGCTTGCTTTCAGTTGGGAGCAGCCTTACAAAGAGAGGGCCTTTTGGCTTTCAAAACTCTTCGGCTTCTGCTCATTACCCAGGTGCTATTTGGGGCTGAACCCATGTGCAGTGTGTTCTGCGGCTGGGAGCAGGCCATACTGGGCTTCTTTTTGTTGGCTGGTGGGTATGCGTTGGAGCTGAGCACCCTGCTTGGTGTGTTAAAGTAGAGGTAGGGAGCTAAGATGAACACAGTTTTATTATGTGACTCAGTGTCCATTACTGGAGGTTGGAATAAAATAAATTTGCTTTCATTTTAGAGAATCCTGTGACTCTATGTCAGTGACATTAAGCAGAGAGGCCTGGAGCCTTGTGAGCTGCCAGTGCCCTGATGTTTCCTGTGTGTACAGACAAATCGCTGACCATGGCCCCAGAGTGCATTTAGAATGATAGGTGTGAGCCAGCACCCAAGGGAGCTTTGGTGATTCAAACAAATGCCTATTCCCATAAGTAGAACAATAAGTAAAAGAACACCTAGAAGAGGGTCCCCAGATCAAAGCTCTTGTGGCTGTCAGCTGTCCCTTCTGGGTGCCTTACGTGGAGCGAGTGCTCCCTGCCCTCTGGTTAATGGCTGTGCTGCTGCCCACTCCTGGGACTTCAAAGCACCAGGCACTTCTCTCTCCTGTGGTTTGCAGTAAGGTTCCTTCTGCAAGATTTTACTGTTTGTTGCTGTTGAGATTTTGGAAAGATCTCTAAAGAAAATTCTCTGATCAGAATGATATGCTACTTTGGTGTGGCTGGACCTGCACAGAGTACACAGCAGGGCAATGGTCTTCCTTTTTAGGAGCCACTGGGTACACGTGTGGGCTGACCGGGCTGCAGAAGGGAAGCCCTGACCTCAGGAAGATGCCTGGAAGTGCTGCCTGCCTGGCTTTGTCATGGGTTTT
Source organism: Manis javanica (assembly GCF_040802235.1). Classification (NCBI taxonomy): domain Eukaryota; kingdom Metazoa; phylum Chordata; class Mammalia; order Pholidota; family Manidae; genus Manis; species Manis javanica. The sequence goes on from NC_133157.1 coordinate 109,293,381, forward strand.
TGCTGAACTTGAAGAAGGAAAACAGGAACACAATAATTTGGAGCCTAAGTCTTCTTGGCTGTAAACATACCAAATACTTGAACAAATGAACACAAAAATCAAGGGCAGTTTGTAAAGCAGCATTACAGTACAGATCTATATTAAAGGCAGGCAAAAGAAACAGAGGGAAATTATCTAAATTCAAAGGAAATGCTTCAGACAAAATAGATTTCAAAACAAAGTAACGAGAGACAAAGAAGGATGTAACATAATGATAAAGGGGTCAGTCCAACAAGAAGATATAACCATTATAAATATCTATGCACCCAACACAGGAGTACCTACATATGTGAAACAAATACTAACAGAATTAAATGGGGAAATAGAATGCAATGCATTCATTTTAGGAGACTTCAACATACCACTCACTCCAAAGGACAGATCAACCAGACAGAAAATAAGTAAGGAGACAGGGGCATTGAACAACACATTAGAACAGATGGACCTAACAGACATCTACAGAACACTCCACCTAAGAACAGCAGGATACACATTCTTCTCAAGTGTACATGGAATGTTTTCCAGAATAGATCACCTAATACGCCACAAAAAGAGCACCAGTAAATTAAAAAGATGGAAAATGTATCAAGCACCTTCTCAGACCACAATAGTATGAAACTAGAAATAAATTATACAAAGAGAATAAAAAAGTCTACAAACACATGGAGGCTAAACATCATGCTTCTAAATAATCAATGGATCAATGAACAAATTTAAACAGAAATCAAGAAATACATGGAAACAAATGAAAACAACTTAACAGCCCAAAATCTGTGGGATGCTGCAAAGGCAGTTCTAAGAGGAAAGTATATAGCAATACAGACTTACCTCAAGAAACAAGAATAATCCCAGGTAAACAGCCTAAACTCACAATTAAAGAAACTAGAAAAAGAAGAACAAAGGAAGCCCAAAGTTAATAGAAGGAAGAACATAATAAAGATCAGAGCAGAAATAAATAAAATAGAGAAGAATGAAACAATACAGAAAAGAAATCAGTGAAACCAGGAGCTAGTTGTTTGAGAAAATAAACGAAATACCCAGACTTATCAAGAAAAAAAGAGAGAGTACACACATAAACAAAACCAGAAATGAAGAAGAAATAATCACAATGGATAATACAAAAATAGAATTATTCAAGAAAATATGATGAAAAATTATATGCCAATAAATTGGACAACCTAGAAGAAATGGACAACTTCCTAGAAAAATACAACCTTCCAAGATTGACTCAGGAAGAAACAGAAAATCTGAACAGACCAATTACCATCAATGAAATTGAACTGGTAATCAAAAAACAACCAAAAACAAAATTCCAGAACCTAATGGCTTCACAGCTGAATTCTGCAAAACATTTAAAGAAGAGCTAATACCCTTCCTTCTTAAAATATTCCAAAAAAGTAGAGAGAAGGTGTAACTCCAGGGGGAAAAATCCTGGGGCAAAATACCTTTGAAACTGAGATCAGTCAAAGGGAGAAATAAAGTGGGAGAAACCCATTTATTTCTTACAAGCAGTTGTCCACTCCTGCTCTCCTCTGTCTCTTGTGACCCAGCTGCAGAAGAAGAGGCCCCACTCAACCTCTCCAGTCCAGATAAGCCCTCCTTTGCCCTTGTAATGACATATTGATACAGAGATGGACTACTTCTCTCCACCCCTTGGAAACACCTATTGATATGGAGATGCACTGAGGCCAGGCAAGAGATTCTGGAAATATTGCAATTTTACCCACAGGAGGGAATACTTCCAAGCTCATTCTGAGGCCAGCATCACTCTAATACAAAACCAGATAAAGCCACCACAAAAAAAGAAAATTACAGACCAATTTCCCTGATGAACATAGAGGCAAAAATACTCAACAAAATATTAGCAAATTGAATTCAAATGTACATCAAAAATATCATCCATCATGACCAAATGGGATTTATTCCAGGGGTGCAAGGATGCTAGAACCTTTGTAAATTGATCAATATCATACACCATTAACAAAAAGAAGGATAAAAACTACATGATGGTCTCAATAGATGCTGAAAAAGCATTTGGCAAAATTCAGCATCCATTCATGATAAAAACTCTCAATAAAATGGGTTTGGGGGTATGTATCTCAATATTATAAAGGCCATATATGACAGACCCATAACCAACATCATACTTAAAGTAGTGAGAAGCTGAAAGCTTTTCCTCTAAGATCAGGAACAAGAGAAGGATGCTCACTCTCCCCACTTTCATTCAATATAGTACTGGAGGTCCTCACCACAGCAATCAGACAACACAAAGAGATAAAAGGCATCCAAAGTGGTAAGGAAGAAGTTAAACTGTCACTTTTTGCAGATGACATGATATTATACATAGAAAACCCTAAAGACTCCAGCAAAAAACTATTAGAACTAATAACTGGATTCAGCAAAGTTACAGGATACAAAATTAATACACAGAAATCTGTCACAATTCTATATACTAACAAGTAATATACTAGCAGAAAGAGAAATCAGGAAAACAACTCCATTTACAATTGCATCAAAAAGAAAAAAATACCTAGCAATAAACCTAACCAAGTAAGTGCAAGAAGACCTATACTCTGAAAATTATAAGATATTCATGAGAGAAATTGAAGAAGACACCAATATATGGAAATCTATCCTGTGTTCATGGATAAGAAGAATTAATGTTTTCAAAATGGCCATTCTGCTCAAAGCAATTTACAGATTCAAAGCAATCCCTATCAAAACACCAAGAACATTTTTCAATGAACTAGAACAAATAGTTCTAAAATTCATGTGGAACCACAAAAGACCCTGAATAGCCAAAGCAATCCTGAGAAGGAAGAACAAAGCTGGGGGGATTTGCTCCCTGACTTCAAGTTCTACTACAAAGCCACAGTAATCAAAACAGTTTGGTACTGGCACAAGAACAGACCCACAGGTCAATGGAACAGAATAGAGGGCCCTGATATAAACCAATGGATATATGGTCAATTACTGTATGGCAAAGGAGACATGAATATACAATGAGGAAAAGACAACCTCTTTAAGAACTGGTGTTGGCAAAGCTGGACAGCTACATGTAAGAGACTGAAACTGTGTTATTGTCTAACTCCATACATAAAGGTAAACTTGAAATGGGTCAAAGACCCGAATGTAAGTCATGAAACTATAAAACTCTCATACTTATGTTCAAGAGATTTTTGTCTATGTTTTCTTGTAAGAGCATGGGAGGGGAATGGATGTTGGTGAAGAAATGACCATGTATCCTCTCCTGGTCATGATGTTTTAGGTAAAGAAAGGCTGGAGCAGAGGGTAGAGTTACATCCTGAAACTAAAAAGCTTCCTTACAGCAAAGGACACCATCAGTAGAACAAAAAGGCATCTTGCAGTATGGGAGAATATAATTGTAAATGACTAATATGATAAGAGGTTAACACCCAAAATATATAAAGAATTCATATGCCTCAACATTCAAAAAACAAGTAACCTGATTAAAAAATGGGTGGAGGACCTGTATTTCTCCAAAGAAGAAATACAAATGTCCAAAAGGCACATGAAAAGATCGCTAATCACCAGGGAAATGCAAATTTAAACCACAATGAGATATCACCTTGTACCAGTTAGGATGACCACTATTGAAAATACAAGAAATAACAAATGTTGGCGAAGATGCAGAGAAAGGGGAACTCTCCTACACTGTTGGCGGGAATGTAAATTGGTACAACCACTGTGGAAAGCTGTATGGAGGTTCTGCAAAAAACTAAAAATAGAAATACATTTAATCCAGTAATTTCACTTCCAGGAATTTACCCGGAGAAAACAAAATCCCTGATTTGAAAAGATATATGCACCCCTATGTTTATCGCTGAAGTATTTACAGTAGTCAAGATATGGGAGAAACCTAAGTGTCTATCAGTAGATGAATGGATAAAGATGTGGTACATATTCACAATGGAATATTATTCATCCATAAAAAGAAAAGAAATCCTGTCATTTGTAACAACATGGATGGAGTTAGAGGGTATTATGCCCAGTGAAACAGGCCATGTGGGGAAAGATAAACACCATATGATTTCAATTGTGGAATATAAATACAAAGCAAAAGGGAAGGAACAAAACAGCAGTAGACTTATAGACACTGAGAAGTGACTAGTGGTTACCAAGGGGCAGGAGTTGGGGTGGGTGGGGAGTGAAGGGGATAAAAGGGGCACAATAATTTGCAATCATAATATAAGTTGGTCATAGGGATGGTAGTACAGTATGGAGAATATAATCAATGATTCTGTAAGATCTTCCTATATTGACAGAAAGTAACTGCACTAGAGGGGTGAGAATGGATAATGTGGGTAACTGTTGAACCACTGTGTTGTACATTTGAAACCGATATAAGATTGTATATCAATGATACTTCAATAAAAAGATTATTTAAAAAAAAGGAAACATTTCTGATTGCAAAAGAGAAAATGGGAAATGTAATGATAGAATCAAGAAGCCATCAGACTGTGTCTGGGTCCAGCAGGCCCTGTCGGCTGGTTTGGCACAGGACAGGCCTTGGGTTCTCTCCAGAGCCTCTGGGCCTTTGGGAAAGTGGTTCTTAAGCAGACTGGGTTGGATGATCCACCCACCCTCTCCTGGCTGGAGTTGTTCTCCAGTGGCCAGCGGCTGCAGAATTCCGGACTGCATTTTTAGATGCAATACATAGTTCTAGGGCTTCCTGCGGATCTTGATCATGAAGGAATCCTTCTGTTTCAACATAACCCAGTTGAAAGTGGTTCAAGCAATCAGGAAATACCGATTTGCCTAATAGGAAGCCCAGATGTAAGACAGAACTAGGCTGGTTGGGTCCAGTGGTTCAGTGATATTGCCAAGGATGGGGTTTCTTTCTCCCTTCCCGTTTTGCCTCCAGGAATATCAGACGTATTCCAGGACTGGCTTCTGTCCAGGTTGCAAGGTGGTTGCTGGCTGCCTTCAGGTGAATGTGCTTGCTCGCTGGTGGTCAGAGAGAGTGAAAGCCTGTTTCTCCTTCAGACATCATCTTCCCAGTCCACTGTAGGTCACCCCCCACTCCCTAGGTGTATTGTGGCCCTGGAAATGCCAGGGCTGGTTGGTTGAGGCCTGGATGACTACCCATCCTTGTGGCCGTCAGTATAGAAAGGGGTAGAATGCTGCTGACTGGTTTTGGCCTCTCAGGGCCTCCCCTGGAGCTGGGGTTGGGCGTCATACCCCAAACACATGGCTTTGCTCCCAGGAAGATGGTGTTCCCTACAGGGAAAATCTGGGTGCTGTTAGAGAAAGGGAGGTGTGGGAGGGGGATGGGTGCCAGCGAAGCAGTGACCATGTGTCTCTTCACATCCTGATCTTTTAGGTAGAGAGAGGCTGGAGCAGAGGGTAGAGTTGCATCCTGAGCACTGGGCAGTGAGGGCAAGCTAGGAGCCTGCTTCACAGATGGTGCTCTGTCCATGTGCTCTCTTGCCCGCCTTCCCCAGAGAGGCACCAGCACAACTTGGTGAATAAGGCCCTGATACAGTCATCACTGCCCGGCCATCAGCTTTACGGCTTGGGCAAGTTACTTTACATCTCTGGCCTTCAATTGTCTTATCTGTAAAATGGGGATATGGTGGTACCACTCATAGGATCCTTGGGAGGTTTAGAGGAGTTTAAACATGTAAAGCACCTGACCCAAAGTAGGTCCTCAATAAGTGTCAGCTATTATTATTCCATTAAAAATTGTGTTTCTAGTCATCTCCAGCAGTAGACAAAGGCAGCCATCTGACTTTGCACACTCTGCTCTCAGCCCGGCGCCTGCCACACCGAAGGCTCCATGGGTCTAGGCTGAATGAATGAATGACAGCTAGCCAGTGGTTTAGGAGATCCTAAAATTGAGCTAGTGAGGTTGGGCTGTGAGGCTGGCTCTGTGGAAGTGCTCTCTGGCGTGGAAGAGGACTTGTGGTTTCTCCAGTCCAGCTGGCCTGTCAGAAGGTGGTTTGGCCCCTGGCCCCTCATACCCATTCTTATTTCCCACCCGTCCCTTTGACAAGGCCCTCCTCCCTGCTCACTGCCCACTTTCCAGCATTTGATCACACTATTTCTCTGCTCACAATGTCCTCTGGCTTCTTGCCATCCCAATTCCACCATCTTATAAGACCCAGATCATGCCCAGCTACTACTACTCAAGTTGATTTTTTGGGGGGCCCTCGGTGGGTACCTAGGGAGTAGCAGAGGCTGACAACTACCCCCGGGGCCCTTAGGCAGAGGGCTCCGGTGACATCAGCTTTCCACAGATCCAATACCTCACCCTGTGTGGCTAATGAGGTACTTCACCACCAGGCCTCTGACCTCAGAGTGGGTCACTGCCTGCTGGGGACAGGTGGGCATCGTGTGTCCAGTTCACGTTCTAGGCCCCCAGGATGTAAGACAAGCCCAAGAGGTGGGCCATCAAGGGAATGGTGTGAGGAGTCCAGAGGCTCCTTGTAGGTTCAGCTGTGGGATTGGGGGGCTCCTAAATCTTCCTCCTTATATAGTTCAGCTACTTCTGCCCATTCATGGCGGGTAGGACCTTGTGGTAATGTCCAAGCTAGCTGCTGGTTAATTGCCTCAAAACACATGCACATTCTGCAAATTAAGAATTCCATTTTTTTTGAAATTTTCTCCATAAAAAGGTCCTATGGAATTAGAAATCCACCCATATTATCATATGACATTTAAGTGTTACATTTATCAGTAAAGAATATGAACCCCTAACAGTCTTTAAATTTAAGTTCAACTGCTATACTTTTTTGATAGTTGTAAAAATAGTTTTAAGTTCTTCAGCACATATTTGTGCAAAGTTCCTCACTGGTGGTGATTTTCAAGAATTTGAAGGTCTCATCCTTTTAAAGCTGGCATTTTTGCCATCACTGGCATAACTTGGTATATAAAGGTTACATTCCTGCAAGTAAGCTCAATGTTCTCATTTAAAAATTTCAAAAATATATATTTGGAACTCATTCAACTTTATATTTAATATTTTCCATAATAATTGGCATATTTCTTCTTATAATTATATAAGGTTAAAAAGTAATGATTTTGGGGGTGGAGCCAGGATGGTGGCGTGAGTAGAGCAGTGGAAATCTCCTCCCAAAAACACATAGAGCTATGAAAATATAACAAAGAAAAATCTTCCTAAAATAGAGACCACAGGACACAGGACAACATCCAGACCACATCCACACCTGCAAGAACCCAGCGCCTTGCGAAGGGGGTAAGATACAAGCCCCGGCCCGGCGGGACCCGAGCGCCCCTCCCCCCAGCTCCCGGCGGGTGGAGAGAAACCGGAGCGGTTTTTTTTTTTGGCGAGCGCTTTTTGGAAGCCTTAAAGGGATGGGCCCCCGTTGCTAGGGAGGCAGGGTGGCGGGAATGGTGAGCAGGTGCCTGGGACCGGTGCCTGAGGACAAAGAATATCCCACGTTTCTCCCTGCGGGACCGGCGGGCAGGTGCCTGAGACTGGTGCCTGAGGACAGAGGAAATCGCGTGTTTTTCCCCTTTTTTTTTCTCTTTTTGGCGAGCGCTTTTTGGAAGTCTTAAAGGGACAGGGACCCCAGTGTTAGGGAGGCAGGGTGGCGGGACTGGTGAGCGGGTGCCTGGGACCGGCGCCTGAGGACAAAGAATATCCCACGTTTTTCCCTGCGGGACCGGTGGGCGGGTGCCTGAGACCGGCACTTGAGGACAGAGGAAATCGCGCGTTTTTCCCCTTTTTTTTTCCTCATTTCTGCGAGTGCTTTTTGGAAGCCTAAAAGGGACAGGGACCGCGGTGCTAGGGAGGCAGGGTGGCGGGACTGGTGAGCGGGTGCCTGGGACCAGTGCCTGAGGACAAAGAATATCGAGCGTTCCTTCCCTGCGGGACCGGTGGGTGGGTGCTTTTTGGAAGCCTTGAATGGACAGGGACCCTGGTGCTAGGGAGACAGGGCAGCAGGACCAGTGAGCGGGTGCCTGGGACCGGCACCTGAGGACAAAAAAAGAAAAAAAAAATTGCTTGTTTTTTCCTTTTTTTTTTTTCTTTCTTTCTGTTCCCTCTCTCATTGTTGCTGTTGTTGTTTTGGTTTGGAGAGTGCTTTTTGGAAGTCTTAAAGGGGCAGGACAGGTCACTTAGACCAGAGGCAGGGAATCTGGGGATCTCTGGGCACTCTAACCCCCTGGGCAGCAGGGAGCACAGAGACCCCTTACGGAGATAAATAGCCTCCTGGCCGCTCCCCCTCCAACGGGGCTCCACCATTTTGGAGGAACAGCCCCAGCCAGGCCAAGCCCACAGCAACAGCGGAGATAAACCCCAAAGCAACTGGGCAGGAAGCAGAAGCCCTGTCTGCGCACAGCTGCCCAGCACAAGCAACTAGAGGTCGCTATTCTCCCAGGAAAAGGCTACAAACCAACAAGAAGGGAAGCTCTTCCAGCAGTCACTTGTACCAGCTCTGCAAACTATCTCTATCACCATGAAAAGGCAAAACTACAGGCAGACAAAGATCACAGAGACAACACCTGAGAAGGAGACAGACCTAATTAGTCCTCCTGAAAAAGAATTCAAAATAAAAATCATGAACATGCTGACAGAGATGCAGAGAAAAATGCAAGAGCAATGGGATGAGATGCAGAGAAAAATGCAAGAGCAGTGGGAGGAGATGCAGAGAAAAATGCAAGAGCAGTGGGATGAAGTCCGGAAGGAGATCACAGATGTCAGGAAAGAGATCCCAGAAGTGAAACAATCCCTGGAAGGATTTATAAGCAGAATGGATAAGATGCAAGAGGCCATTGAAGGAATAGAAGCCAGAGAACAGGAACGTATAGAAGCTGACATAGAGAGAGATAAAAGGATCTCCAGGAATGAAACAACACTAAGAGAAATATGTGACCAATACAAAAGGAATAACATTCGTATTATAGGGATACCAGAAGAGGAAGAAAGAGGAAAAGGGATAGAAAGTGCCTTTGAAGAAATAATTGCTGAAAACTTCCCCAAACTGGGGGAGGAAATAATCGAACAGACCATGGAATTACACAGAACCCCCAACAGAAAGGATCCAAGGAGGACAACACCAAGACACATAGTAATTAAAATGGCAAGGATCAAGGACAAGGAAAGAGTTTTAAAGGCAGCTAGAGAGAAAAAGGTCACCTATAATGGAAAACCAATCAGGCTAACATCAGACTTCTCAACAGAAACCCTACAGGCCAGAAGAGAATGGCATGATATACTTAATGCAATGAAACAGAAGGGCCTTGAACCAAGGATACTGTATCCAGCACGACTATCATTTAAATATGATGGTGGGATTAAACAATTCCCAGACAAGCAAAAGCTGAGGGAATTTGCTTCCCACAAACCACCTCTACAGGGCATCCTACGGGGACTGCTCTAGATGGGAGCACCCCTAAAAAGAGCACAGAACAAAACACACAACATATGAAGAATGGAGGAGGAGGAATAAGAAGGGAGAGAAGAAGAGAATCTCCAGACAGTGTATATAACAGCTCAATAAGCGAGCTAAGTTAGGCAGTAAGATACTAAAGAAGCTAACCTTGAACCTTTGGTAACCACGAATCTAAAGCCTGAAATGGCAATAAGTACATATCTCTCAATAGTCACCCTAAATGTAAATGGACTTAATGCACCAATCAAAAGACACAGAGTAATAGAATGGATAAAAAAGCAAGACCCATCTATATGCTGCTTACAAGAAACTCACCTTAAACCCAAAGATAAGCATAGACTAAAAGTCAAGGGATGGAAAAACATATTTCAGGCAAACAACAGTGAGAAGAAAGCAGGGGTTGCAGTACTAATATCAGACAAAATAGATTTCAAAACAAAGAAAGTAACAAGAGATAAAGAAGGCCACTACATAATGATAAAGGGCTCAGTCCAACAAGAGGATATAACCATTCTAAATATATATGCACCCAATACAGGAGCACCAGCATATGTGAAGCAAATACTAACAGAACTAAAGAGGGAAATAGACTGCAATGCATTCATTGTAGGAGACTTCAACACACCACTCACCCCAAAGGATAGATCCACCGGGCAGAAAATAAGTAAAGACACACAGGCACTGAACAACACACTAGAACAGATGGACCTAATAGACATCTATAGAACTCTACATCCAAAAGCAACAGGATATACATTCTTCTCAAGTGCACATGGAACATTCTCCAGAATAGACCACATACTAGCTCACAAAAAGAGCCTCAGTAAATTCCAAAATATTGAAATTCTACCAACCAATTTTTCAGACCACAAAGGTATGAAAGTAGAAATAAATTCTACAAAGAAAACAAAAAGGCTCACAAACACATGGAGGCTTAACAACATGCTACTAAATAATCAATGGATCAATGAACAAATCAAAATAGAGATCAAGGAATATATAGAAACAAATGACAACAACAACACTAAGCCCCAACTTCTGTGGGATGCAGCGAAAGCAGTCTTAAGAGGAAAGTATATAGCAATCCAGGCACACTTGAAGAAGGAAGAACAATCCCAAATGAATAGTCTAACATCACAATTATTAAAACTGGAAAAAGAAGAACAAAGGAGGCCTAAAGTCAGCAGAAGGAGGGACATAATAAAGATCAGAGAAGAAATAAACAAAATTGAGAAGAATAAAACAATAGCAAAAATCAACGAAACCAAGAGCTGGTTCTTTGAGAAAATAAACAAAATAGATAAGCCTCTAGCCCAACTTATTAAGAGAAAAAGAGAGTCAACACAAATCAACATAATCAGAAATGAGAATGGAAAAATCACGACAGACTCCACAGAAATACAAAGAATTATTAAAGACTACTCTGAAAACCTATATGCCAACAAGCTGGAAAACCTAGAAGAAATGGACAACTTCCTAGAAAAATACAACCTCCCAAGACTGACCAAGGAAGAAACACAAAAGTTAAACAAACCAATTACAAGCAAAGAAATTGAAACAGTAATCAAAAAACTACCCAAGAACAAAACCCCGGGGCCAGACGGATTTACCTCGGAATTTTATCAGACACACAGAGAAGACATAATACCCATTCTCCTTAAAGTGTTCCACAAAATAGAAGAAGAGGGAATACTCCCAAACTCATTCTATGAGGCCAACATCACCCTAATACCAAAACCAGGCAAAGACCCCACCAAGAAAGAAAATTACAGACCAATATCCCTGATGAATGTAGATGCAAAAATACTCAATAAAATATTAGCAAATAGAATTCAACAGTATCAAAAGGATCATACACCATGACCAAGTGGGGTTCATCCCAGGGATGCAAGGATGGTACAACATTCGAAAATCCATCAACATCATCCACCACATCAACAAAAAGAAAGACAAAAACCACATGATCATCTCCATAGATGCTGAAAAAGCATTTGACAAAATTCAACATCCATTCATGATAAAAACTCTCAGCAAAATGGGAATAGAGGGCAAGTACCTCAACATAATAAAGGCCATATATGATAAACCCACAGCCAGCATTATACTGAACAGCGAGAAGCTGAAAGCATTTCCACTGAGATCGGGAACCAGACAGGGATGCCCACTCTCCCCACTGTTATTTAACATAGTACTGAAGGTCCTAGCCACGGCAATCAGACAAAACAAAGAAATACAAGGAATCCAGATTGGTAAAGAAGAAGTTAAACTGTCACTATTTGCAGATGATATGATACTGTACATAAAAAACCCTAAAGACTCCACTCCAAAACTACTAGAACTGATATCGGAATACAGCAAAGTTGCAGGATACAAAATTAACACACAGAAATCTGTAGCTTTCCTATACACTAACAACGAATCAATAGAAAGAGTAATCAGGAAAACAATTCCATTCACCATTGCATCAAAAAGAATAAAATACCTAGGAATAAACCTAACCAAAGAAGTGAAAGATTTATACTCTGAAAACTACAAGTCACTCTTAAGAGAAATTAAAGGGGACACTAATAAATGGAAACTCATCCCATGCTCATGGCTAGGAAGAATTAATATCGTCAAAATGGCCATCCTGCCCAAAGCAATATACAGATTTGATGCAATCCCTCTCAAATTACCAGCAACATTCTTCAATGAATTGCAACAAATAATTCAAACATTCATATGGAAACACCAAAGACCCCGAATAGCCAAAGCAATCCTGAAAAAGAAGAATAAAGTAGGGGGGATCTCACTCCCCAACTTCAAGCTCTACTACAAAGCCATAGTAATCAAGACAATTTGGTACTGGCACAAGAACAGAGCCACAGACCAGTGGAACAGATTAGAGACCCCAGAAATTAACCCAAACATATATGGTCAATTAATATTTGATAAAAGAGCCATGGACATACAATGGCAAAATGACAGTCTCTTCAACAGATGGTGCTGGCAAAACTGGACAGCTACATGTAGGAGAATGAAACTGGACCATTGTCTAACCCCATATACAAAGGTAAACTCAAAATGGATCAAAGACCTGAATGTAAGTCATGAAACCATTAAACTCTTGGAATAAAACATAGGCAAAAACCTCTTAGACATAAACATGAGTGACCTCTTCTTGAACATGTCTCCCCGGGGAAGGAAAACAACAGCAAAAATGAGCAAGTGGGACTACATTAAGCTGAAAAGCTTTTGTACAGCGAAAGACACCATCAATAGAACAAAAAGGAACCCTACAGTATGGGAGAATATATTTGAAAATGACAGATCCGATAAAGGCTTGACGTCCAGAATATATAAAGAGCTCACACGCCTCAACAAACAAAAAACAAATAACCCAATTAAAAAATGGGCAGAAGAACTGAACAGACAGTTCTCCAAAAAAGAAATACAGATGGCCAAGAGACACATGAAAAGATGCTCCACATCGCTAATTATCAGAGAAATGCAAATTAAAACTACAATGAGGTATCACCTCACACCAGTAAGGATAGCTGCCATCCAAAAGACAAACAACAACAAATGTTGGCAAGGCTGTGGAGAAAGGGGAACCCTCCTACACTGCTGGTGGGAATGTAAATTAGTTCAACCATTGTGGAAAGCAGTATGGAGGTTCATCAAAATGCTCAAAACAGACCTACCATTTGACCCAGGAATTCCACTCCTAGGAATTTACCCTAAGAACGCAGCAATCAAGTTTGAGAAAGACAGATGCACTCCTATGTTTATCGCAGCACTATTTACAATAGCCAAGAATTGGAAGCAACCTAAATGTCCATCGGTAGATGAATGGATAAAGAAGATGTGGTACATATACACAATGGAATACTACTCAGCCATAAGAAGTGGAAAAATCCAACCATTTGCAGCAACATGGATGGAGCTGGAGAGTATTATGCTCAGTGAAATAAGCCACTGAGCACTCTCTCATTGTTGGAATGGAGAGTATTATGCTCAGTGAAATAAGCCACTGAAATACCAAATGATTTCACTCATCTGAGGAGTATAGGAACAAAGGAAAAACTGAAGGAACAAAACAGCAGCAGAATTACAGAACCCAAAAATGGACTAACAGGTACCAAAGGGAAAGGAACTGGGGAGGATGGGTGGGCAGGGAGGGATAAGGGGGGAGAAGAAGAAGGGGGGTATTAAGATTAGCATGCATGGGAGGAGGGAGAATGGGGAGGGTGGGCTGCACAACACAGAGAGGACAAGTAGTGACTCTACAACATTTTGCTAAGCTGATGGACAGTAACCGTAATGTGGTTGTTAGGGGGGACCTGATATAGGGGAGAGCATAGTAAACATAGTATTCTTCATGTAAGTGTAGATTAAAAATTAAAAAAAAAAAAAAGAAAGAAAGAAAGAAAAGGGGTATTACTCCTTAACAGGATAAAACTATTGGTAAATCAAAGATCAACGCATGCTTTAAATATCCTTAATGTTGATCACTTAAAGGGTGTCAGATGATCAGCTATGGAGGTACTCTTTTCTGATAATATTCCTTTCTCTTAATTAAAAAAAAAAAAAAAAAGCAGTTACTGTGTGCTGACCTCCAATGAGTTCTGCACAGTGGTATAGAGGGCATGTCAAAGTGTGGGCAAAGGGTCTGTTTGTTTCTGTGCAGAAGATCAAGGCCTAGCTTGGATACCCAGAAAATGAAATAAGATACGATATGAGGAGGAGCTTCCGGCATCAGCACTCTCTGGAGGACTTGTGCCGGGGGAGGATCATCAAAAAGCCTCTACAGGGATCCGGACGATGCTGCGGTTGTGGCTGCATCCAGCCCACCGTCTCCTGGACTTGCCATAGGAATGAGGAGGGAGATGTCTAGGCTGGCATGTGCATACAGTGAGACAACGAATTTGACCGGATCTGTACTGTTGGAACTCAACCAGGAGTTGGGAGGGGTGCAAGTTGTAGCACTCCAAAATCTCATGACTATAGACTATCTATGGTTAAAAGAACATATGGGATGTGAACAGATCCCAGAAATGGGCTGCTTTAATTTGTCTGATGGTTCAAGTACAGTTGGACAATATCCATCATATCATAGATAAATTTTCACAAATGCCTAGGATGCCTAAATGGTTTTCTTGGCTTCACTGGAGATGCATGGTAATTATAGATTTGCTTTGTTTATGTCACCATATTCCTATTATGTTAATATGTGTGTGCAAATTAGTTAGTAGTTTAAAACCTATACATACTTAAGGTACTATACAAGAAGATATGTCAAAGAAATAATCAATCCTCCCATGTTTCCTTCATATGCTACATCTATAGCTTTTCTTCTTCCTTCCTAATTACAACCCTTAAATAGAATTCGTGCCTCATATCGAATTTACCGAGTATCATAATTCCTCCAGGTGGTAAAGATACCTCGAGACAAGTGCTGGGCATAGAAGCCACAAGGCATAAATCTGCAAAGAAGTAAAAAAGCTAACCTTTGCAAACAATATGGCTTCTCTCTCACTTACCAACTTTACATTTCCCTGTATGGCCCCGGAAGATGACTGGTTAGCCAGAGACAGGTAAGATTCCTCAAGGGAGGAACAACCTAAGACAGGCACAGTCGCAGGGGGGCCATCAGGTGAGAATTTGGGGATCAACAGAGGTGAGGCTCAGAACCTCACCCCCCCTGCTTTGAGAGAAATCTTCTGCATCCGTGGATGTCTTGCTGCCCTGGTCTAGCCTGGATTAATACTTAGTCCATAGGCACACACCTGATCATCTGATCATCTACATTTGCCTTCTTACAGCACTAAACTATGTTTTCTACCTTTATCTTGCATCTACCTACCACTTCAGCATTTTATTAAAAATAAAAATAATAATAATAATAGGAGAAATGTGGGATCAACATATAAATCAAGTACAAAAATCAAACGAATATTCATATTTGACCTGATTGTTTATAGGTCATATTGCATGATCAAAACCGAAAGTTTCTGTGATGAATGCCCTTGTACTGTTCACCATGTAAGAATTTAGTCACTATGTAAGAGTTCGTTCACCATGTAAGAACTTGTTTGTTATGCTTCAGAAGATTGGAGACTGACGAGAATTAGGCTTGAGATGGATTAATGATTGTACATTGAGCGTTGACCCCCCTATACTGAATTTTATTGTTGTTAACAACCATTTGATCAATAAATATGAGAGATGCCCTCTCAAAAAAAAAAAAAAAAAAAAAAAGTAATGATTTTTCTCCATTAAGGGCTCAGTAAATGGCCCGCTCTCAGTGTCTTCTAGTTTATCCCAGCATGCCCAGCCAATTTTTCTTGAAAAAGGATGGGCAGTGGTGCCTGGATTATCTTCTCCCTGTCCACTCTGTCTCTCTAAAGCTGCTTCTGTTTGTGACTCATACCCTCCCTCCTTCTGGACACCCCACAGCCATCAGTCTCTGGTGTCTGTCTTGCTTTGGTAGGTGGGACACACTATTTGTATGTGTTTAATGCAGCCTTAGTGTACCTCTTTTATTGTTTTGTACATTAATATCTTTTCTTCCCATTGAGGTTGTATATTCTTTAAGTATAGTGTCTGTGGACTTACTACTTTTGGATAACTCAGTTCCTTAAAAGTTCTCAGGTAGAATTATAAGATCCAGAACTAAATCCTCTAAAATTAAGGAGTACAATTTATTTTTTATCTCCCTGTAAGGAGGCTAATATAAAATCTCTATCATCTATCTATCTATATGTGTATGTACCTGTCTATCTATCTGTCTTATAATCATCTATTTGTCATCTACCAACATAGTTTGGCTTTTCGCATCTGCTTTTAGTGCTTGTGTGAATTTCCACCTATCCTGCCAGGGGCATTTACTCGCCTTGGGGAGGACTAGGATTATTACACAGAAATGCAAAAAGAAAGAACAAATCAATGTTAAGTGTTTGATATCCAAAAGAGGATGTCTGAGGCCACAGCAAGACCAATGAAAACCAGACTTTAAATAGAGGATGTGTTTTCTATGTTTCTTAAGCTCCTTTTAATGCATCAAAAGCTGGGAAACTTGAACGGCAGGCTTTTCTATAAGCCACTGCTATGATGTATGTGGGAAATAGAAGAAGCTGGTGCCTTTCAGTCCCGAGGTCATAGAATGAAGAGGGAGAGGCAGCCAGCACCAGATCTCTGAATCTGACTTCTCTGCTTGGATCACTGTTGTGGGATGTGGGGCTAGTTATAGTTGGGGATAGAGGGAAAGCTGAAAGCTGAGAAGCCTTAGTGTATCCTGTTCCCTATTTTGAATTTTCTTGGAAAAGAAGAAGAAATAAGATTACATTCACAGCTTCCAAATGGACATGATTTTGGGAGGGAGGCACCCCACCAACTACTGTTCAATCTACTACCTGGGCAGAAGGAAAGAGAAGCTGCACATTCACCCACAAGAGACGGAGTAACAAAGTGGACTATTTTAACCTGATGAGGTGCCACGTGAGGAGCTGGTATTTTCAAATAGCCCCCCTTCCCACTGGCCACCACCTAGAGGGATGGGGCCTCACCAGGAAGTTACATGGTTTTAGCAAATGAATAAATTACATTTTCTATTTGTGTCTGAGTAGTGTTAAGGTTAAAGTTGCCACATCACTGTATACCTGGCTAGCTACTATCCCAAAAGGAAATAAAAGAAACATGCTACCAAATCACTACAATAAGGTAGAAGATCACAAACAAAAAGTGCAGTGTTTGAAGGCATAGGATGGGGAGAGAGAGAAGAAAATGGTTATACTAGAAAACTAAGCTTAAGAGGAACAGTTACAGTTCATCAAAAGGTACTTCTTAATCCTGAGCTTCTGGCAACCAAGAAAAGAAGGGGAAGATGAAAGATTACAAGGACCTTAGTATTTGGTACAAGGAAGCATCCATAATGCCAAAAGATGTTTTTTAACGTTTAAAAAAATACTGGATACAAGAGGACTCTGTCATAAAGAGTATTTATGGAGGGAACAGACACTATATGAAAAGTGATTTCTTTAAAAGGAATTCTATTGGCATTTCTTGTATCTGATGTTAACATATCTAATCTTAAACTAAAGGTATGGTATCAGTTTGAGATTCTGAAGGCTTTTGTGTGACAAGCTAGAATGATACAATCCAAGTATATAACTTTCTGGGAAAAACTTAGGAAATCTAGACATTGCACTTGTCCAGTATAGTAGCCACTAG
The DNA here is from genome assembly GCF_040802235.1 of Manis javanica. Taxonomy (NCBI): domain Eukaryota; kingdom Metazoa; phylum Chordata; class Mammalia; order Pholidota; family Manidae; genus Manis; species Manis javanica. The sequence continues at coordinate 109,311,011 of NC_133157.1, forward strand.
ACACACAAGGCTATTGAAATTTAAATTTGAATTAAAATGAAAGAAACTTAAGCCCCAATTCCCATGTTATACTAGTTATATTTTAAGCACTCAATGGCCACATGTGGCTACTGAATATTGTATTGGACTGTGCAGAGAAATTTCCGTCATTACAGAAAGTTCTGTTGGACAGATCCTAGAGGTATGAATGCATGTACCTTTTGAGTAAGAACTGTTTTACAAACAATTCAGTATTGAGATTTTTGTGAAAAATGTGTTAAATTACAAAGTTTTAGATAGACTCAGGAAATATTTTAAAGGGTTTTTAAAAATAAATTTAGTATTTGAATAATATTGTAAATATGATACTAAGTAAAAGTTAAATAAAATGCTTAAATAAGATCTTCCCCTTTCCCAATACCATATGCAAAAATTAACTAAAAAATGGACCAAAAACCTAAATGTAAGGCCTAAAAGTATAAAATTTTTAGATAAAAACACAAAGCAAAATTTTCATGACCTTGGATTTGTCAGTGATTCCTTGGATATGACACCCAGAGTACAGACAACCTAAGAAAAGAACAGGCGAATTGGGATTTATCAAAATTGAAGACTTTTGTGCATCAAAGGACACAGTAAAAAGCCAACCCACAGAATGAGAGGAAATATTTGCAAGTCACTTATATGATAAGGGAATACTATCTAGAATATATAAGGATGGGAGAGGGATGGTGGTGATGGCTCCACAGTGTGAATGTACTTAATGCTACTGACCTGTACACTTAAAATTTTAAATGGTACATTTTATGTTACATGTATTTTACCACAATAAGAATAATCTTGAAAAAGAGAAAAAAGAGATTCATGGAGAAGAAACTATCTCTCTTCTGCACAAGCTTAGGCAGTCTTCTGGAGACTAGGAACCATCCTAACCTGCAGACAAGCCAACTGGTTGAGGAGGATGAAGTGGAAAAATGGAAAAAGCCCATGTCTCTGGTGGTACTAGTGAGTCCCTTAACCAACCTGGAACTACCCTACCGCCACAGTCCTGTGCAGAAAACTCTCTCATGCCATTCTCTTTCCAGGCCTCCAGCAAATGACATCTTAGGAACGTGACGATGAAGCGTCAGCCACTGAGCGTTTGGCAAGAGTATACACTACGAACATTTTTCTAGCAAAAGGCAGAAATGTCAGCCACGCTCGTGTGAGTGCTATGTTAACTCCTTTTTAAAACATCAGCCACTTGTGGGGCTTGATGTAGGAGAAATGTTTCCACAGGCCGGATGAAGCGGAATGGTGTCCAGGGTGCTGCCCGAGGATGCAACCAGGAGCGGAACCCACTCTGTGCACAGGTGACTTGGTGGTCTGGCCAGGCCTCTTGCTCTTCCTCCTTTGCTGGCATCAGACTTCTAGCTTCACTCTGCAGAGAGGGAGCTCATTCCATGTTTGAGTGATACTAACATAAAATGGGGACATCAGCTTGAACGGATGCCCAGGAATAAACACGTGAAAGGGTAGAGAAATATGTTTCAAACTGGGAAGAAATCATCTCTTCACAAATCTGTGAAGTTGATAAAAATAAAGCAGAAGAGGCAGGAAATGTGAGAGTGAAAACCCACAAAATGGGGCCCAATAGAAAATGCTCCACATGCCAAAAGTTTTAGACAGTTTGGGAAATGTTCTGATACTGTTTTTCTTACCCTGTTCTATTTCTGAAAATGAATGCCTTCCCCTTTTCTGGGGGACATCACAGAAGACACTAAAACCAGGAAATAAAACTTTCTTATATATGTTTTTTTTTTAATTTTAAGATTTTTCTTATCATAAACTAGCTTAAACTAAGAGATGATATTTTAAATTCTGAGCTTGTAACTTCATTTATTATAAATTAAAACACACATGCACACAAAATCCAATAATAACTTGCAATGATATTAAATGTTGCTTTTATACTTAATACATCAAACGTAATGATATTTTTTTAAACAAAACAAGTGACTGATGTTCTTCAGACTGTATTTATATGCAATGAATCTGTATGCTCTTAAACTAACAGATTTCCAACATGTAAGGGTGTTGAAAAGCTATAAATATGGTCAAATCCAACTTAGGAGTTTGTAACTTAGCTGGTTTTCTCCCACCTTGTCTTGAGGTTGAACTTGGAGAATGTTCCTGATAGGAGTGATACCAGGCATAGAGGGGTGGGTAGACCAGTCTATAAAATTCTATTTAGCTCATATTTTATGGTCCAATGGGAGTACAGATATTAACTACAACTTACAACACTTTTTAACAGTTAAGTCTGCCCTGAGTTTTGACCAGGCTGGACAAGATCATGGCTCTTCTAGCAGTTCATGGGTGGGGAGTCAAGGCCCTAGCGGTTCTGGCAGGTGGGGATGGAGTGTAAGGGCTCCAGAGAGCAGAGCCCTGGAGCTTCAGGGGAGCAGCCCTATGGAGACTCTGGGCCCTGAGGTCTTACAAACAGGGCGTCCCCATGAGCCTAAAGCCAGGAGTCTGAAGTGGAGGTGGGCTGGGAGGTGACAAGTGGCTGAGTCTGGGCTGCAAGGCCTGGGTGGGGGTTCCGGGTGTCTGTTTCCCTTGGTACCAGCAGCAACTGGCTAGATCCTTGAGGAAGTAATTCGATCTCTTCAAATAACTGTTTCTGGGAATTTGTTTTTCCTAATAAAGAGTCAAATACTCAGCATTTGAGTATTAAGCCAAAGCTAATTGCTCTGTGCTTGTTGAAAAAATGTGCAGTACAATGTGCTGTGCCATCACAGTGGGGCAAATTAGGACAGAACTGGGGCTGTCATGCCTTCCTTTGGGCAGCAGAGATAAGCAACCCCAGCAACTCAAGATAGGAGATTAGGCATATCAGAATTATTAAAGCTGTGTAACTTTATCCATGAAGCAACACATATATTTACCTGAAAAACCATTTCTGGTTCAGTTTTAATCTCTCACAGAAACAAGAGTTTTAGGCATGTAGTTCTGATAAAATACTACTGAATCTACAAGGGCTTTGAAAGGGAATTTAGAGTCAAACATGCTGTCGCCCTGGGTTTCCTGTGTTGTCAAGGTAACCAGAGCCTTCCTTTTCTTGGTAACTCGAACCTGCCAAACCAACATCAGAGGCACCTCGCACTTGAGCTAGTCAGCCACCTGCCACTGAGTTATACAGTTTTTTGTGGGCTGAGTATGCTAAAGGGAAAGCCCAGTTTCTCTTCTTCCCTGCTCTCCAGCCTTCTTTATTTCAGAGGAAAAAACACTCCATGCTCATGTGCATGAAGTTGCCAAGCTGGATTATGTCCTTAAACTCTTAGGAAAAAGTACAGCCATTTAAGACAGGCCAGGCAATGGGGCAACTGCCAATCCATACCATTACCTTTTGCCCTGTATGACTTAACAGAAAATGTGGAAATATTCATCTAGATTTGTCCCACCTTGTGTTGAGGTTGACACAAGTCAAGGGTATGCCATGTGATATTAGACCTGAAAGTGGAGACTCTTATTTTTGTTTTATGTCCCAGGAAAATTCAGACTGAAACAAAGAATATCCATTAGCTGAACACATCTTTCCACAGCCCTCAGTGTTTCAGGGCCTCTTCTAGCTGCTGCCTGGGATCCAGGGCTGTCTTGCCTGAGGGTTTTAGCCCTGGGCAAGTTCACTACAGATTTGGTGAGACTGAGAAATGACAACAGAACATTCTTGGGGTAAAAGGGTTCATACCCGGCTTTATTTCCACTGTGGTAGGTTGAGCACTAGAATCATGCCTGCATTCAGCAGTCTGCAGGCCCGTAATCCACCTCCGTCTCTGCCTCTGCCCAGAGCACCGGGTGGAACTCTTTACACAGTGACTCAGTCAATAATAGATCATTGCCTAGGGTGTGGAAGCAGTACCCTAGCAGTAGGCCAATTACATCATCAAAGTAGTTTAAGGTCAAGTGAGGATCCTGGCCAGAGGACTTCCATTTTCCCCACAGGGGCTGAGGACAATTTAGTCTTTGGGCTCAGGATTTACAGATGACTGGAGGGTCTGAGACAAAAAAACCCCAACAATAAATAAAGGTAGAATATAATTAAGGTCATCCGAGTGATACAAAGTTACAAAGAAACTGACTCCAAGCTCAGAGGAAAACTAGATATTAATTCAATGGGAGTAGCCAAGAAGGCTTCCTGGAAGATGTGGTATTTGAAGTGGGCCTTGACAGAATTTTTGCAGTGGCTTTTTTCAAGGAAGGCATTCAAAAAGCAGGGTAGAGTAGGACCCACAAAACAGGCAAGTTCAAGGATGTAAGTGGTTGAAGTGCTTAGGCTCAGACCCCACTCTTTCTGGGTCTAAATGCAGCTCCAGTGCATTCTGCTGTGTGACCTTGGGCAAGTCACTAACCTCCCTGGGCCTCAGGCCTCATCTATAAAGGGGTAGGACAATAATCACTGGATAGTTATGAGGATTAATTTAAGATGTGTGACTCTGGGCGCTATTCCTGATTTATAGTAAGTGCATTAAAGTGGTAGCTGTTATTGTCATCGGACTTCAATAGGACATGCAGAGCTTATGAGACCAGAGAGTTCAGGGTTCATTTTGTGGCCTGAAATACATCAGACTTAAGTTTATATTTAATTTGGTAGGCAGTAGGTGAATCTTCAAAAATTTTTTTTTTTAATTAAAGTAGGTCAGTAACAGCGCCACAGCAACAAAACACCAGGAAGCAGCCACATGGTAAGATTCAGTTGTCTGATGTTTGGTGTAGTGTTTTTTTGGTTATATTTCATGCCATAGCCCCAAACTGCTAAGCATGCTCACTTTTCCCTTTGGTGATTGAGCCTGGGATGCACTGTGAATTAATCTGATACAGAACAACTGTAGTAAGAATCACTGGATGCTAATCTGGTACAGGCAAAGAGCAAATCGATTCCGAGAGGACTGACTTCTGTTTTCTCACATAAATAAACACTGTGGGGGTTATGAATGTCAACGCTGGTGGCCTTGAACTCTTCTCTGCTATAAAGGGCTACAAGACTGTGCAATATATCATTAAAGAAAAAGTCATTTCTTTTTCATTTTGTAATATGTTCTGGGAGATTTGACGGATGACCTATATTTCAGGAAGCATGAATGATCTCCACATCTCAGATGAGATAGGTGAGTCATAAATCAATATGTGATGTAATAAAACACTTTTTTTGCCTTGACACTGCCTTGATCCCTAATTATAGGTGAGAACAAGGTAAATATTTTTTTAACAGCTAGCAATCTGTAAGGATTTTATTGGCCCACAATGTTTTTGTTTGGCTTTCTCAGTTCGTAGATACCACTTAATCTATTGCCTCGAATTACTGAAGCCACCTAACATTCACTTTTTGTAGAACATTTGCTGAGTTCTTGAAACATTCCTGCTTCTGGTCTTCTGACCTCTGGCTGTATTTTTGCGACCTCTCCAGGGCCCTTCTTTGACCTCTGTAGGTCCTTGGGTGCTGGCCATAGGTTACAGCTAAGCCTGTGTCAGCCTGTTTCAGAGGAAGCCAGCTGACTGTTCCAGTCCTTTCCTTGCAGACAAATCAATGACTTTCACGTGTTCTGAAACTTTAAGGGACTGTGTTGCTGAGGGGCAGGTCTTGAGGGGACTCCTATAGGTTCAGTTGGCCTCTCTGGATTCATGAAAGCTGATTTGGTCTCTGGGAAGCTAGGTCTATGATGCACATCCCTGAGGTTATCTTGGAGATGGATGACAAGGTGGGTCAAGGAGAGAGAAGGGGATTATGAGCACATCAATACTTAATGATATAGGGGAGGAAAAAAATATTTTTCCTTCTACCCTTCTAGATTCTCAGCTGGGGCTCTGTAACAAAAGACAGATTAACAAGAGAAAAGCACACAAATTTATTTAATGCAAGTTTTATGTGACACAGGAACCTTCATAAGGAAATGAAGAAATGGTTAAGCCTGCATGTTTTTATAGTAGGTTAGATGAAGAGTGGAAAGTTGTGGAAAATATGATAGGACAAAGGATATGAGCTAAGTGTAGCAAACTGGGGGAACCTAGCAAGGCCTGTATATTCAGATTCTTCTCAGCATCCCTCCATCCTGGATGCTCCTTCCTTCTGGTAGAGGGAGGGTACCTTTCACACGAGGCTCTTATGACCTGCTTCAGAGAAGGTCAGAAAGTCCCACTGAGCAATATGCATTAAATGCCAACTCCCAGTCCTCAATCCCCCACTAGTCCGGGGCATCCACCAATCTCCTTTCTGTCTCTATGAACTTGACTGCTCTAAGTACATGATATCAATGGAATCATACAGTATTTGTCTCTTGTGACGGGATTATCACACTTAGCATAATGTCCTTAAGGTTCACACATGTTGTAGCAGGTACCAGAATCGCCTTCCTTTTCAAGGCCGCATATTATTCCATCATATGTATATGTCACATTTGTTTATCTCCTCATGAACGCTTGGGTTGCTTCCTTTTAGCTATTGTGAAAAAAGCTACTAGAAACGTGTGTACAAATGCCTTCGGTAGACGTTGCTTTCAGTTGTTTTGGGTACATACTGAGAAGTGGGATTGCTGGAAGTAGGTGACTTAAACTTTACCCTTTGCTTGTTGCTTTTGTATCTGGAAGCTCCAGGTCATTATGAGCTCTCTTGAGGCCACCACTCCTGAATCATTCACCATCCCCCTGCCTGCACCATGTCCCCACTTTGCTGTCTGTCATGCTTGGGTTTCTCCTCAGGGAAACCACTCTCTTGAATGATTCTTTCAGCTCCTCTGCAGGACACCAACGCTGTTTTTTACCCCACATCAGCTTCCAGCCTCTGTGCCAAATGCTCTTCTCTCCTTTGCAGACCGAACTCCTCACATGCTCTTCTTGGGGGGTTCAGAGGCCCCATGCTGTCCCGGGTCCTCCCACCACCCTGACTCGCTTGTCTGACTTCAGAGGCTCTTTCTCTCCTTTGTCCTTTAAGGTTAAGTCCTGACTCTTCAGACTTTTCTCAGTCTATATCTTCTCTCTGGAAGGTCTTTCCTAGTGACTCCCTAATTCTGGTGAATCTACAGTTTATCTCCGACTCAGACTTCTTCCTTGAACTCCAGATTATATATCCCACTGCCCGTTGGCCATCTCTTGGATATCAAATAAGCCTCTCAAACTTAATAAAATTATTGACTTTCTCACCTAAACCTTCTTTCCCTCCATTTTCATCTTTCTCAGCAAATGGCACCCATTTTTTCACATTGTTATTTTGGCCTAGAATGTAGGAGTTGTGCTTCATTCCTGTTTTTCCTTCATATGTTGTGTTCAGTTGCTCTTTCTTCAAAATATACTCCTAGTATGACCACTTTTTACTTCCTCTACTGCTACCATTCCAGCCTGAGCTATAAGTGTGCCCCCCTTAACTACTGCAACTTCCTAACAGGTTTCCTGCTCCCACACTTGAACTCTTTTGTATCCATACTCATGCAGAAATTTAAGTGATTGCTTAAAACTGTAGGTCAAGAGTAGATCTTGACTCTCCTGATCAAAATCCTCTAAAGGCTTCCTAGAACACTGAACATCAAACCCACGTTTGTTGTATGGGTCAGAGACCTACATGGTCTGGTTGATACTTTGCTCTCTTAACCTTATTTCCTACCATTCTTTTCCCTCCCTAGTCCTGCTAGCCACACTGGCTGGTTTTCTGCTCCTTGATCTTGGCAAGTTTTTTTTGCCTCATGTCTTTATATATTTGCTTGTCTCCTCCACTAGAATGTGAGTTCCATGAAGAAAGTTATTTGTCTTTCTTACTCATCAATGCATCCATAGTGCCTGCCATAGAGTGAGTTCTTAATAAAGAAAAGTGAATGAATAAATGAACCTATGTCTTTATGCCATTGGTGGTGCATTATCATGAACTAGCTGATTTTCCTTTGTTCAATGGATCCTGATACATTTGGAAAGAACACATAATATAAAGTAGAATTTTAATAGTTTTCATTTTAACTGAGCGATTAACAGGAAATCAACTTGCATGGAGTTTGCTTTAGTTTCTTTTTTTTAGTGAGGTATCATTGATATACACTCTTATGAAGGTTTCACACAGAAAAATGTGGTTATTACATTCACCCTTATTATCGAGTCCCTCTGAATACTGCATTACAGTCACTGTCCATCAGTGTAGTAAGATGCCAGAGAGTCACTATTTGTCTTCTCTGAGCTACACTGTTTTCCCCGTGACCCCGCACACACCTTGTGCACCAATCATGATGCTTTAGTTTCTTAACACTACTGAGCATTGATTTCCAGTTTGCAGATGATCATATGCTTAAAATTCAAGTGGAGTATATCACTAATTATCAGGGAAATGCAAATAAAAACCACAATGAGATATCACCTCACACCAGTTAGGATGGCCAGCATCGAAAAGACCAAGAACAAATGCTGGTGAGGAAGTGGAGAAAAGGGAACCCTCCTACACTGCTGGAGGGAATGTAAATTAGTTCAAACATTGTGGAAAGCAGTATGGAGGTTCCTCAAAAAACTCAAAATAGAAATACCATTTGACCCACAAATTCTACTCCTAGGAATTTACCCAAAGAATACAAGTTCTCAGATTCAAAAAGACATATACACCCCTATGTTTATTGCAGCACTATTTACAATAGCCAAAATATGGAAGCAACCTAAGTGTCCATCAGTAGATGAATGGATAAAGAAAAGGTGGTATATACACACAATGGAATACTATTCAGCCATAAGAAAGAATCAAATCTTACCATTTGCAACAACATGGATGGAGCTAGAGGGCATTATGGTCAGTGAAATAAGCCAGGCAGAGAAAGACAAGTACCAAATGATTTCCCTCATATGTAGAGTATAACAATGAAGCAAAACTGAAGGAACAAAACAGCAGCAGACTCAGACTCCAAGAAGGCACTAATGGTTACCAAAGGGGAGGGGTGTGGGAGGGTGGGTAGGGAAGGAGGGGTATCATGATCGGTGCACATGGTGTGTGTGGGGTCATGGGGAAGACAGTGTAGCACAGAGAAGACAAGTAGGGACTCTGTGGCATCTTACTACACTGATGGACAGTGACTGCAATGGGGTATGGTGGGGACTCGATAATATGGGTGAATGTAGTAACCACATTGTTTTTCATGTGAAACCTTCATAAAAGTGTATATCAATACCTTAATAAAAAAATTCAAGTGGCGTAGACTGTATATCAACAATACTTCAGTACAAGAACATTTAGGTGGAGTTGAAGTGACATCTCTCCACACAAAAGGGAACAAAAACTGAAAGCAAGATTGTTGACACCTTCAGTTTTGAAACCTCTCCTCACAGTAATTTAAATTTGCATAAACCATGTCAAAAACTCAGAAGCACAACATGGGAAAGAAATAAACATTTTTCTTACTTTTTTTAACTGAGCAGTTACTGTGGCCCAGCTAATGTGCTTTAACATACATACCCAGCTCGTTTTTATGACCATGTTCTATTACCCCTTACAGAGGCAAGGAAATTGAGAATTAATGTATGTCGCCTTGCTGTATATCATAGTAAAAGACAGAAGTGGTACTCAACCCCTGCCCTGACTTATTCCCAAGCCCAGGTTCTTTGTATCTCCCTACACTGCCTCCCATGGGGAAAACTAGAGTGAGATCTCAGAGGTAATCTTTGAATTATTTTTATGGGCTAACAAAATTTCAATCTAAAAATGAAATTGAATGTTTGCATCTAAAAATGCCACAGCAGGGATCTCTAACCCAAGAGATGGAATTAGCTGATGAACCATGAACTGGAGAAAGAAGAGTTGATTCATTGTGAAAAACATTGTCTGCTAAAGGCATTTGCAGAGAAACCATCCCAGGCAGACACTGTGCTGTGCAGAGTGGGTTCAATGAAAAAGGGAAGGCTCCTGCTCTGAACAATTTCAGGTAATGCCAGGCCACCACACAAGGTTCACTAGTACTGGTTAGGTTTGCCACCCACCAGGCTCTGCGCTGGCATGGATTATCCCCATCTTACATACAAAGGTATGTGGCATTCTCAAGTTTACTAGCTGGTGTGTTATCTGGTTGTGAATGAAGGCCAGGTCCATCTGCTCCAGTCTACACCCGTATCCACCTGAATTTATCCCCTCCTACCTCCTTGGGAGACACAGAATAGAGATGAAACAACTGGGAATAAAACCATTTAAAATCACACCACTCACTCTCCAGTAATATGAGAGCTGAGAGAGTTCCTGTAGATGGTGAAATCAGGTGGGTTAACTTGATAGCAGACAGTTGTCAGAAGTAACATCTTTTTCTTAAAGACTAATGCAGAGGAATTACTAATTCATTCTACTTTTTTACATTATTCCAAATTGGTGAAATTTTATTATATAATTATTTTATAATATGGAACATCTGGAAGTCAGGATAGATTGATTATATTGTGGTAACAAACAGTCCCAAATCTTAGTGCTCTAAAAGCAGTAAAAGTAGGAAGTTTAGAGAGCTAGACATATTCCATGGGCAAAATGAGCTACCTCAGGCCTGGAGTTAAAGATTTCAAGAGGTGAAATTACTATGTATCTTGAATATAAAAATATCTAGTATGATTATATTTGAGATATTATAGTTATGAAAAATAAGAGAAGATTCAGATTAAATGTGTGGTAACTATTTAATCAGAAAACTTGTTTTTCGTTGATTATTTAAAAGTGATTTTAAAAATTCAATTCTAATTTAAAAAATGTACCAGCTCTCTATTTGTAGGGAGTAACCCATGTGGAAGATAGGTCTGCAGATCAGCAAAATGGCCTGATTGTCTTTGGCTAATTCAAAGAAACAGCCATTAAAAACTTTCGATTTCTAGCTCTAACTTAAGTAAGCAGAGCAAATGCTTTTGAATGATCCTTAGTGATACTCCAGTACAGTACAATGTTTCTTGGCAAAGTAAAATGTACTTTGGAAAAACTAACAGCTTTTCTCTGACCTGGGGGAGATGGTTTATAGCCAGAGAGGATGGAAAGTCACATGCCTCCAGGAGAAATGTTTCTCCATGCCTAGAGACAACTTCCAAAGAGCACAAGGAAAATCAACATTTTTGATAAAAAATTAATGTTCATCTACTTTAAATTAGAAATGTGCCATATGGCTTTTTTTTTTAAGGAGAAAGTAAATAAATAAGTAATGAACAAATGCTTAAACTCCTAAAAGTTTGGGAGTTCTTGCAGTGGATAAACAATAGCCCTAAATTATGGAATTAGCTGAGTAGAGAGAGGGAGAAGGTCCAGGAAAGGTCCCCAGGCAGGGGAGAATGCAAGGAAATGAAGGAACTGTCCCCAAAGTGGGATTTAAGAGCACAGGTCAGAACACTTCCAATTGGAAAATAAAACAAAACACTTAAATATAGCTACCTAGTGAACAGCAAAAAATTATTACTGATTTGAGATACCAGCTACTTTGTAGGAAAATGTATTAAGAATTAAATTAGCTGAAATATGATCTGTGAGATCCTGGGGTGGGGGATATACATTTAAATAACACAGTAGCTATTTGTGAGGGTTAGAAATTTTAGGTTTAGTAGATTTCATAGGAGAAAAGAGGACTTAAAGAGTAAAAATGAAACAAACAAAATAAAGCAAAATCTGTAGCTGGAAAGAATTATTCTCCAGGATTAAAAATGGTGGGAGTGAAACTCAAACCTGGTTTTAAATCATTAAACTTTTCAAAAGCCCCTCTCAATGTTGGATAATCCACAACTTGACATTATACAAACCTCTAAATAAGATAATAGTCTAAAGCCTGTTGCAGTGAGCATGACAGGGTTTGCAGCCCAAATGGGGCTCCCCGTACAACTCTCAGGGGTTAGCACAGGAAAAAGCCTTCCCACCTCATCTCAGCAGAGCCTCATCCTTCACCAGCAAAGGGCATGCAACCGCCATGAGTTTCTAGGTCTTCATGTTTACATGAAGATGTGAACAGCACAAAGATCAGTAATAGGACACAGAACCCGGGAAATTCATAGTGGTTTGAAATGAAATAATCAGTTCTCTGATAAAACTTGCTGGAAAGTTTTTTAAGCAGTAAATAGTAATTGTACCTCTGTTCTCCCTGTAAGATAGGCAGGACCTGGAAAAAAGTACTGGAAGGTTAAAAATGAGGGATGATTGAGGCAGACCTCACTGAATGATGGTTTGGCTGGCTGCGGCTGCACGGGGCTGAGTCCCAGGAGTGTAGACAAGCACATTTCTATCAGCTATTTTTTTTTATTAACTTATCATCGATATACAATCTCATGAAGGTTTCACATAAACAACACTGTGGTTTCAACATTCACCCATATTATCAAGTCCTCACCCCCTGTATTGCAGTCACTCTCTATCATCAGCTATTTTTTTAAATGCCAAACTGAGGGTATTTGAAGGAAAAATAAAATGATAATAGTCTTGGAGTATATAAGTTTACATATGTTAATGATGAATCTCAATGGGTGTTTACCCCCGACAGACACATTTAGATGCAGAAATTCTAGTTTTTAAAAATGTCCTGACTGCTTTGTAGTTTACTCGGCCCTTAGTTATAAAAAATACTACTTTTATTTATTACTTGTAACTAATACCTTTTCTTTCCACTCTACTTTCACCCTCACCAAATACACCACCCCAACTCACGTCCTAAGAGAGTTTTTATTTTTAACAAACCACAAAGGCTGAGGCAAATATCAATGTGTAGCCTGACCACACACTTCCATTTTTTTTACTGAAGTATAGTTGTATTGGTTTCAAGTACACAACACAGTTCAACAGTTACCCGTACTGTCAATCCTCACCCCTCTCTAGTGCAGTTACTATCTGTCAACACAGAAAGATGTTACAGGATCACTGGCTATATTCTCCATGCTGTACTACATCTCTATGACCAACTTATGATTGAGAGTTTTTGTGCCCCTTTATTCCTCTCACTCTTCCCACCCAGTCACCCCAATCCCTCCCCCATGGTAACCATTAGTCACTTCTCAATGTCTATATAAGTCTGCTGCTATTTTGTTCATTTTGTTTTGTTTTTATATTCCACAAATAAGTGAAATCATATGGTGTTTGTCTTTTGCCACCTGGCTTGTTTCTCCACTTAGCATAGTATCCTCTAGGTCCATCGATGTTGTTGCAAATGGCGGGATTTCTTTATTTTTTATGGCCAAATAATATTCTATCACACTTCCAATTTTCAATTGGAATTTTAATCTCTGCTTCACAAGTGAGCATTTATTTACTTGCATAGCAGGCAGGGTCACCAAACATCCAGACACCTTCTTTGTGTGGTGGCAAAATAAATGGGAAAGACACCTTTACAATAATAGCTGCTATTTGCTGAAAGTTTCATTTGTGGCAGAATTGTCACAAATATCACAAATCCTCAGCACTCCTCTAGAAAGGTATTAGTAAGCCCATTGTACAGATGAGGAAACTGGGGTTATAAGCAGCCAAGTGTCTTATCTGGGACCCTGTAGCCAGTACCTAGCAGAGTCTGGGTTTGAACCCACAATTGTGTGGTCCACCAAGCCTGCAGGTTTACAACGGTGGGATTCTGTGGTCAGAGCACTCCTCCACAACAGCAACTATACCATGGAGCCAGAAGCAATTTACCAGGAAGCAAACGAGGCTTCATCCAGCCCCTCGGTGCACTCGCCTTCCCAGGCATTGTATTTGGATTGCAGTCATTTTAGTAAAATTGGCAAAAGTAAGATATTTCAAATACAGTCTGTTAGGGCCATTGTGTCTTTCTCTTCTGACTTCTTCTCAAGCTTCCCCTCACATTGGGTGGCACTGGAGCAGACACAGACATTTTTGGGATCTGCTTAAAGAAGCTGAGCTGGGGATAGGTTTAGGTGGGCTTTCCTGGGAGATATTCATGTGGTTCAGAGTCACCATATGGAACAAAATGTTGCTGGCTGTCCTCTGTGTGAGGAATTCCCTCCTGCCCAGGGTGGCATCTTGTCTGGTATTGATGAATGAAGGTATAGGGCCATAGGTGAGTGTGACAGGAACCCGTCCTCTGGTACTGGCACTTCAAGGAGGGAGGGAGTGGGAGAGAAGCCAGTAGAGCCAGGACCTAGTCTGCAGAAAAATATTATAGTGGTGGGCCAGTATATACATATACTTTTTAAAACTTTTTTTATATACATATTTTTTTTATTAAGGTATCTTTGATATACAATCTTATGAAGGTTTCACATGAGCATTTGAATTCTTTTTCTTGAAGAAATCTCCTCTCCAAATTGTATAAGCTTCAGGCCCCATGTGAATGAAGTCCTGTCACTTATATTTGGCGGAAACTCTTTTCCAGAGGCAGCTGCTCCAGAGAGTCTCCTGAAGCGAATTCCACGAACACCACAAAATGCCTCTATAATGACAATTCAATGCCAATATACATCCTTAATTTGTGAAGAGCTAATCAAATCTCATGTGAGGTAAAAACAGGGACACTGAGACTCTATTTTAAATGTCTAGATCTGATCTTCTTCAGTTATGGGGACTAGGACTCTGGCTGAGTGGCAAGTGACAGCGCTGTGTGGGGTTAGAGGTATCAGGGAAGGGTGGAGAGAGAACCTGCGAGTGGCCATGGGTGTGAGGATCACACTTTGGTGCCACTCACAGGCAGGGGAGGGAGCAGCATCTGAAGAGCCGGCCAGGGGGGCAGCAGGGTCCCCCTATATGTCCATCCCTTCCTGCTTTTTATTTAAAGAACACAGGATGTTCTCTTCAAAGAATCTATTACTAAGGGTCAACCTCAAAATGTCAACATTGGTCAGTTCTGGGAGAATGAATTTGAATGAATGAATGGAGTGATTTTCATTCCCTCCTCCCCCTTTTACGCAGATAGTTTCTGATCTTCCCGTAAGTAGAATGTATTAGCAATAAGAAAAACGAAGCATGGAAAGACCCCTTCCCCCACTGCACCCACAACCCGAGTGTGTGTGCCCATGTGTGTGTGCCCATGTGTGTGTGTGTGTTGTGTGTGGGCACATGTGCACACACGCTGATCTTACTGGGAGGTCATTCTCCTTCCTGCTCTCCTTTCTTCCCTCCCTCCCTCCTTCCCTTTTTTCCTTAGAATAATGCGTAAGACTTACTAGCATCTTAATAACTCTTTGGGAACTTCCAAGAATACTTTATTTTATACCTTTTAAAAATGTGCACAAGATACAAAATTTTAATTGACAAAAGAAACATAAGCTAGGAAGCAATTTTCTTTGACTTTTACGTTTAGGGTGTGAATGTGAGATATATGCAAAGGGGAAATACATGAGCAAATTGCCAATTAGTTGTTGAGAACTGAAGAACATTGACGCAGAAATTAGGATCTAATTATCTGTCTATATTATTGTCATTCAAGACACGAAAGTGCTGAGTTTTATAATTGTGCGGAAAATCTATTCTGTCTGTGACAATTCCCTTACCAGGTTGATATTTTTATGAAAGTCCAGGAGAGGTGGCTGGCAGGCTTTTAAGGACATCTTAGCCTGTTGCCAGCCCACGACCTGCCTTCCTCTGGGCACAGAACATCCATGACAAGCAGGCATATAATGTGTAGATATTTCACTAGTTCTTGTAAGGACAGAAATATTTGGAGTAAAAACAGCATAATTCATTTCAAATATAAACTCCATTTATATTACAGTTAACTGCAGCTCTAGAACTGTTTCTAAGGTTTTCTTTATTTACTTTCTGTTCTCCTGCCCCAGGCCTTCTTCTGCCCTGGCTCTGCGCCTCAGGACATTCTCATTGTAAGGTTCTTAGAGCCCTTGCTAAATAGATCATTAATACTGCCTGGATCCTCTTTAGTGTCTCCTCTGGTTCTCTAGGTTGGCCCTAACAACACTCAGTAGGCACTCAGAGGTGGTGTTTCAAGTATGCATTTCATAGATACTGTCCTTGAGGTCGAGCAGGAGGCTGTCCCCTGTCTCCCCACCCTCCCATTCCCCCAGCCAGCCCCACCTCTCCATCTGTGTCTAGTCCCCCACAAAGCCCACTTTCTCTGGGTGCACTATGTTTTGGTACCCTGCATTCTGCATCCCTATTTCTTAAAGGAGCCATATCAGTTTGCAACAAAACCAAATACCAGTTAAAGGAAATAAACCATTAAGTGAAACTTGACTGTGAAGCCTATTTTTTCTGCATCCTTTGATTTTTAGCATGTGAAAGTTATTATTCCATAATAAACTCTCACTTTTAATCCGATGCCAGGTGATGGTCATCACGAAGAGCTCGTATTATTGTGATACATTCTAACATAGTGCCTGGCACATAGGTGGCACCCCAGTGGTAATTCATTCCCTTCCTTTTGTCAAGGTGGTCCGGTTACATTTGTAGCTCCGTTACAGTGTGTAGCTCTGCTCCGTAAAGAATCACTAAGAACTTAATGAGCTGTATTTCCTCCAGTGCCATGGGCTGTGTCAACACAGTGCTAAACATTGTGACAATTTTTGACTGAATTGAGTTAACTGACTGAATGTTTTGAAGTATTGACACAGCAACTAAAAGAGTGAGAAATGTAGTCAAGCCAGCTATTTGGTATGATGATTAACAGCAACTATTTCAAAAGTAAGACTGGAATAGACATGTGAGAAGCCAGTGGTTAAGTAGCCACAGGGCCATTGGAAAGCCCCTGCAGAAGGTCCCAGCTTAGGAGGCAGACAGGGCTGGAAATGTGAAGATGTCCCTGGATCACCCACCAAGCAAGGCAAAGGTGAAGCACATTGCAATTCATGCCTTTTACCAAAGTGTCCCTAACTAATGCCGAAGGAACAGAAGCAGAAAATGGAACATTTCACGTGTTCTCGAGAAATGATTTAGTGATGGTTTATTCATTCTATCCTTTCAGCCATTGGGTGCCTGAAAATGTGCTGGGGGTTCAAAATCTTTGCAAGGGAAGTTGGGGCAAGATTGTGCTACTTGGAAAAGATTTGTTCTTCAGTTTGATTTTCTTAAGGATTAAAAAAATTTTGTTTCACAGGTATATGTAAATCTACAAGTTGTTACATATGCATATTACATACAACATATAATAAATAATGTATTCAGTATTACCTCTCTGATAGAGTATACATATAATATATATGGTATTATATATATGGTACATAAACAGTATTACCTCTCAGGTGTACAGTGAGATAATACTATATGTGTACAGTATATGTACTACTGTATGTATTATGTTTTTGTAATAACAATATATGTATAATATATAATAATAATAATGTATGTATAACAAACAATATATGGGGGTAGAGGGAGAGAGAATTGAGTAATTTTAACCCTGAATGTGTTCACTAGCATGGATAACCTTATATAGGAGCAATTGTACTTGGTGGTAACTTAGCATTTTTGAAGGGTTTCTGACCTAAGCATCCGTAAGAAACTCTATGATCAGGGAATGAATGAAGCCACAGCTGCATGTCAGTTTCCATCCACACAATAAACGTTAGTTTGCAGATCCCTCGGTAGCAAAAACATCTCCCTTGGCAACGGCCAACTTAGTTGCCACAATGACAATTAATGCTTGACACAACAGAATTTTACCTGAACAGAGAGACTCAGACAGGTCTTGGGAGCTGCTGAACCTGGGTTTGGCATCTGTGTGAGGGGAGGCCACAGCCAGCTGGCTTTCCTTGCTAAAGAAGCAAGACGTTTAAAGGGGCTAGTCCAGGTCAGCCTGGACTAGTCTGTCAAATAACTATTTTGACCATTTTTTCATTCCAGGGCCTTCCCTTCTCACATGGCATTGATAAGAATGATCAAATCACTTGTGCAGTCATAGGCCTGAGACATAGTCTGTCACCTGCTTCCCCTGTGGCCTGTATTCCTAATCAATCTGGGACACATAGGTCTTGTCAAGAAAACATCACAGAGGATATGAATCAAGGTTTTGTTTTGTTGTGGCCACAATATTTTACAGTGTTTCCAAAGAACCTAGAGGGCATACTTGAAACCGTAAGTGTGACCCAGCTAAGTTGAACTCCTGCTGGCTAGGATGGCCATGAATGTCTCAAGCTACAGGAGTTTACAGACTTACAGGAGCTCAGACATAGCTCATACATTTATAAGCATTATTGAGTTGGAAGATAATGACAGTCACATGTTGAGAATAGAATATGACATCTTAACGTATGTTCTTCCTCTCTGTAAGTCTCCCGAGTCCAATTATTGAAACTTAAAAATGCAGTACTTCAGTGCATGACTATGGAACCAGTGGGAATAATTAATACTAAAAGTTTTAATCTATTTACAGGCCTTACAAAACACATAGAGTAATAGGGAAAAAACATGCTTGACAAAGACATTTCATGACACGATTTTTCACTTTGAATTTTTGTTTTTAAAAGTATATGTATTCCTACTTAAAATACTTGCCGTGTTATAGCACCTAATGTTAATTTCATATCTGTGTCTTGGTATAATGAGATAAGTGTTGTCACATCCATTAGAAGAAGTATATGTATTGTGCTGAAGGATCTGGTTTTATTAGTTAGGATGTTTTTCCTACAGGAAAAAGAAAGTCCAATGCAAATGATCTTAAACAACAAAGATGTTTGTTGGCTCATGTAACTACAGGGATCTGCTGGGTTGGTGGGTCTGGTTTACCTGGGGAAATTCCATCAGTTGTGCCTTCTTTTGGGTGTTGGTTTAATTCTCAGGCTGCCTCCCTCATCCTGACAAAAAGGCACAGCAGCGTTCCTGGCTCCACATCTATAATCATGGAATGCAAGGAAAAAGAGATGTACCAGTTGGGAATGCATGTTTTGGAAAAAAAGGAAAGAAAAAAGTAGGGGAAGGGGCAACAAAAAGAAAGAGAGAAAGAAACAAAGAATGAACTACATAGTAAATAGCTACGGAGATGGCCATTTGTCATGTATCTTAAGAAGTCGAGGCTGGGGCAGCCCATCAGGTTGACATAGCAGTGCAACAATCCCTTCTGCACCCAAGTTCTTTCCATCTTTCTGTTCCCCCATCCTCAACCTGTAGGCCTCTGTCCTTGTGTTTGCTACCTCATGGTCTCAACATGGCTGCTGGTGCTCTAAGATTCATATGGATTGTTCAGAAAAAATTCAAGTCTGCCATTTGTATCTAGAGAAGGACAAGTCTTTCCTGAAAGCCACACCCAACAGACCTCCCCTGATGTGCTCCTGACAAGTGTTGGCTCACACCTAATGTCCATTCTCCCTTTTTCCTTATCATCAGAACCTTGACTTCCTTCAGAGAGGCTGTTAGAAAATACACATCTCCCTAGGCTAGATTTTCCAGATTTAGCAAAAAAACCCCAAAAACTGGATACCCAGCATGGGACATACATCCTTATACCCGTGACTATTGATCTGAAATTCAAGTTTAGCTGAACATCCTGTATTTTATCTGCAGCCCTACCTTGAAGGGAGTGTGGCCATGAGAGACAGTCTGTTTGATGAGGTGTCCAAAAAAGCTTTTTAAAGAAGGGACCAAACTTGTCAGACACGTTCCTTTTGTTTGCACTTTGTCCTCCTTGCTTCCTCCTACCTGGACTTTGGATAGAACACAGAGAGGCATCTTGCAACCAGGAGAACATGTCATTTAAGGATTGCAGAAAAATGAGGAGAAGCCTGGTTCCTTGAGCAGCTCTGACTTGCCTACCCCTTGATTCTTTGTTGTGTGAGAGCAAAGAAAGCCCCATTTGGTTAAAAATTAGTTCCACTTTGTTACTTGCTGCCAAATGCAATCCTGATACATTTACCCTTTGCTGGAGGAGTGAATAAAGGCTGGCTAGTGGCCCACCAGACCAATTTGTTTTCTTCCTTCCTAGACTACCCTTCCCACAACCCTGCAGCCGGCTGGGTGTATTACTGAGTTCTGGCCAGTGGAAAGAGAGTGGAAGTAATGGATATGGCTTTTAGGCCTGACCCCATGCTCCTGTCCTTCTCATACCTGCAGCAGGAACAAGGTGCCCTAAGGGACTCTGGGGACACTGGTTAAAAGCAACCTGGCTTTGTGATGGTGTGTGGGGCAGACCCCTCCTACCTTGTGCTAACCGTTGTTGTACTGTAACGTGAGCAAAGAAACATTTCTTGAGTTAATCCACTGAGATGTTGGGCTCCTTGGGCTCTGCCAAGTCAAAATTACTAGGCATAAAAGAAACTGCTTCAGGCCTACGATTCCCAGCAAGAATCCTGAGATTCACTCTCATTGGATCATACATCTTCTGTCCACCCTTAATTGATGGAATACAATGTGCTGATTGGCTTACAGAAACGGTGGTGCATCTTGGAGCTGGGGCTGGGGCCAACTTTTCCTGAGACGTGCAGTCAGGATGTCAGCAGGAAACAGTAATTTGAGGCAAGTTAAATCAAGCAACTGTTTAGAAAGATGGGAGGGGGTATAGGGAACCCACAAAAGAGTGCAGTAACCTTTGGCTCATAATAACAGAGCCTTAGCACATAAGCCTGAGGGTGGGCTAGTGAATGGTTTCCAGAGCAGAGAGACAGATGTACCCACAGGCACAGGTAGGCTGTGGGGGCAGGCTGCTCATCCAGTCCTATGACTTTAGCCTGAGGGAAGCAGCCAGCCTGCAGGGAGAGAGCCAGAGGGAACAATTACCCTCCCCGTACCCTTCTCCAGCTCTCTGATCTCCTTCAGGGGCTCCCGTTGGCCAGACCCAACTGGGAACGCAAGGTCATGAACACCCATGCTGTACTTCATGTATGTCCGGCTCCCAGCACAAAGCAGGGTGGAGGAGGGGGGAACAGCAGCTTTGGAGGAAACATCCTGTGGAGGCTGTGTGGACAATTACCCTCACAAACCTGGGTTTGTTAAGGACAGCAGAAAGGGGTAAGGAATAGTGGGGAACAGTTCATAGTTTCTACCTTGCTGGTTATATCTCAGGTCCTGGGGGCTACATACATGACTATAACTTAATTTTGAGATAGAAATCTTTTGGCCATATGACAAATACATAGAAGGAATGACTTCTGAATTTTCACTAACACATGATAAAATCCAAGTTCTGTAAGAAGTCAAATAACTTATTTATCAAAGCATTAGAGTTGCTAGGACAACAGAATTTAATTTAGTAGGGTTCAATTTTAATTCATCTGCCAGACCTCCTTGTTTAATTCTGTCTCCTTTGGTTTTGAAAGTGTTCCTGCTAAGAGCAATTATGATATCAGTAATATCCATGGCTTTATTAATATTTTTATATAATCCAATGTCTGTTTTATTGGCCAGGACTTTTTCATCTCTTTTAATTGTTTTATTCCAGGGCATCCTGTTGCAACCAATGCTGGAGACAATCTTAGGTTTGTACTTTTAGTACTGAATGAATTCCCACACAGATTCACACTTGATGGCTAATTGTTCATGCATAATCTTAACGTTATTTTTGTGCCTGCTGATGTTCATCATAGCGCCCTAGTAATGCATTGTTAAATTATATGTTAAATTGTTTTGAAGAGTCTCATATATCTCCTACAGAAGCTTTCCTTAACTGCATGCTTATAAAATTTTTAGTAACAATATTTTTCACACAATAATATCCCTGTAAGTTAGGTTAGAGTGGGTATTATCATTTAAAATTTTGGTAAGTACTTAATGCTTATTATAGAACAGTCATAAATATATCTAAATAGAAGGTGAAAATAAAAGTAATCTTATTTCTACCACCCAAATACAGTTTTGATTAATATATTGGTGTTTAGCTTTTCAGAATTTTATTGAATATTTTAATATTTTAATTCTTATGCATATGGATCCCTCTGAATATACTGTTCCTTAAAGTTTTTTACTTACGTAATGAACACCTTTTCAGATTAAAAATTGTACTTCCTCAATGTCACTCATAATAGCTGTGAAGTCCATTACAGATGTAATCTATTTAAAATGCCCTTGATGTTGTTTTTTGATTTGTTTCTACTTTTTTGCTATTATATATAGTGCCTTAAAAAATTATTAAGTATTCATCTTTGAGCTCTTATCCAATTATTTCCTTTGGACAATTAGCTAGATGTAGAACTGTTGGGCCACATAGTAACAAAATGTTAAAGCTTTTGATACATATTTTGGGCAGGTAATGTAATTTCATTTTGCAAAAAAATATCCCTTCAGAGTCATCCACTAATTTGTCTTCTTTCAGTCAGGAATTAGGTAGTTTTGTTTCTGTAATTTTGGATTGTAAGATGCAAATGACACTGATGAATTCTTGTTTTCATGTCTAGGTTTAACCTGGAGTGTGCAGTGAACAACCAAACAGATCTGACTGATTTAAGCAGAAAACAAATTTATGAAACAGTAGCTCTGAATCCTTGGAAAGCCAGGAGACTCTTTTACAGGCTAGGAAATCAGGAAAAGTGTTGAAAATGATGGAGCTGGCCTGGTGAAAAGTGGTGAAAAACCCACTTCTGCTGCCACAAAATGGTGAATGCCACAGTTCAGCAGCTGCCAGGGCAGCTGACCTTGTCACCGCCCCACCATAGCCCCCGGAGCTCACGGCTCTTCGTAGCCGTGCTCTGCGCACCTTACGTGGGGCGGGCGGGATGGCAGGGGGCATTAATGACCTCAGGACAAATGAGAATGGAAGGCATATTAGCCTGCTCAGGCTGCCATAACCAAATATCATAGAGTGGGTGGCTTAACAGAAATTGATTTTCTTACAGTTCTGGAGGCTGGGATGTCCAAGATCAAGGTTTAGGCCGATTGATTCAGTTTCTGTTCTTGGCTTGAAAGAACAGCCTTCTTGCTGTGTCCTCACATGGCCTTTTCTCTGAGTGTGAGTGGAAATGGTCAGGAAAGGGTGCTTCTGGGGTCTCTTCTTATAAGGACACTAGTCCTACCTGATAAGGAGCCATTCTCATGACCTCATTTAACCTTAATTACTTCCTTACTCCAAATATAGCCACACTGGGGGGTAGGGCTTCAACATACAAATTTGGGAGGAGGACACAGGCATTCAGTCCATAACAGAGGATAACCACTCCAGATTTCTCACTGCTTAAGGCACCAACTCTGAAGCTGGTTGCATACTGTCTTCCCAGAGGACTGAACCTCTGAGTTCTCAGGGGTACCCTGTCCACTGAGGTCCCCTGTTTGGCTTTCTTCTGTTCTTCAGCTTCCTGACCATGGCTTTCTGATATCATGGTCCAAATAAGCTCCATGTCTTCAAACCCTTATCTCAGGATGCGCTTCTGGGGGCATCTGACTTGACAGACAGTTTGGGCCAGTGGGCTCCTTCCTGCAGCAAGGACACTGACAGTGGGTGCGGAGCATAGGGCACCTGCTCCTTGTGCCCCAGATTATACGTGGGAGCGGGCGTGGTATCACCTGCCACACACTAGCTCCCGGGGGCCTGGAAAAGCAAATGCCTGGCATTCAGTGGCTTTCAGGCCATCAAACTCAGGAAGGAGGTTCCGACACAGGGCAGTCAAGGAAATAATAGATGTTCTTTAGGAGGGGTCATCTCTATATTTTTTGCTGGGTTACTCTGTTTTCCTGATACAGAAACAGATTGTGTTAGACCTGTTGTAAAAGCAATTGTTAGCATGGAAAATAATGATCTTACACTTTCTCCTTTTTTCTTCTTTACCATTCAGCCCACCCTTCTGTTTTTCAATTACAAAGGGACTAATAAGGCATTTGCTGCAGTTCTATGAAAACAGAAAATTATCTACTGACCACTCTTAGGCTAAAAAAGAAATGAAGTGAGAAATTCTCCTACCCAGATAAACACCCCTGGGGTTTCAGTCCACAAGTTGGAGAACATTTTTTTAGAAAAGCAATTTCTCAGTCCTTTTTACACTAACTTATAAATGATTGTGGATCCTCCAGGGAAAAACTTAGCTCAGGGTTTTTGAAGCTCTGATGTGGGAGCTCCTGGTCAGCTGGGCCTGGCTAATGACTGCACAGAGACCATCTTGGGAGAGAGAGATGGTTCATTGGAGATGAGGTAACAGCACAGTGGCATTCTTCTTTCTCATCGAGAATTCTTGTTGCAAGAGAACAAGCAGCATGTTAATCATGCAGATTTTTTAAAGTACCTACAGTAATGAGCTGATTCAGGAATCTCCATGAGCACTGGAATTTTATTCCCAAGAACCTTATTCCCATTCTTGCAGTGCTGATTTTAAAAATGAATATGCAAATATGCTGCCAAAAAATGCATTGCCAAACCTACTGGCTCTACTGTGCCATTTCTCCTCTGTAGGAAGTTTTCTGTAGTCTGAGCAGAAATTCTTAGGAAGCTAGATAAATTGCCATAGGTATATACTTACCAAAGATACCACAACTTATTGAAGAAAACATTGTCAGTACTTTAATATGTCCTTCACAGACTAAAAAAGTTCAGTCAGTTCTATTCTGTCAAAGCGTATGCCCATTGTTTTGTCACATGTGTATCAGGGAGTTGAGAAGAGATCATAGATAATGCAACAGAAACTCCCAGGCTATCCTTTTTACCTCACAAAAATACTAATGATAAAAATAGCTTACATTTATATGATACTTTTATAAACATAATAAAATTAACTACCATTTATAAAGTGCTGGTCACATCTGCTCTTAGAGACACACATCAGTGTGTCAGAGAACTGATAAGACCACAGCTGACCCCTGAGCAGTGCTGTGGTTAGGGGTGCTGTCAGAAATCTGCATATACCTTCTGACTCCCCCAAATTTAACCACTCATAGCCTGCTCACAGGGACGAGGTCGTGAGGGTGGATCCTGCATACACGGGATCAGTGCCCTCATAAAGGACACCCAGAGAGCCTTCATCCTCTCACGCCAGGTGAGGAAGAAGCCTGTCTATGAACCAGGGAGCAGGCTCTCCCCAAATAACGTATTTGCCAAAACCTTGATCTTGGACTTCCCAGCCTCCAGAACTGTGAGAATAATCATTGTTTAAGGCACTCAGTCTGTGGTACTTTTGTTGTAGGCAGGCCAAACAAACTTATATCCCAGGAGCCTAGGAAAAATGGAAGATTATACCACGTCTATTCCCCATCCCAACAAGACCTAAAGGTATGGGAAAGGTTAAAGAATGGGGTTTAAGTCAGTTTTATGAAGATCTCAGAGAACAAGGGGACCCCAGCAGGCTGAAGGACTTGGGGACATATGGGCAGCAGACAGCTGTGTCCAGAGGAGGAAGCTGGTGTTCAGAGGAGGTTGGTGAAGGATGCAATAACTGTGACTTCAGACTCTACAGTGGAACAAGGTTCTACTCCTTGTTCTCCAAACCTTGCTTATGCAGCCCCTCTCCATTTGAGTTGTGATATAAAATGTGGGTCATTAATGAGCTGCTGCTTTCAAACTTAGGAATTATTTCATCTTTGTACTTCATTCCCTAAGAAGAAAAGCTTTTAGACATATTGTAGAACAGCAGTTCTCAATGCTGGCTGCCCATCCAAATTACCTGTAGAGCTTTTAAATATACACATGCTAGCTTTAGATTCAGAATTTCTGGCAGCTGGTCCTTGGGCATCTGTATGTTTAAACAACCTCACAGGGATTCTGATGATTAGCCAGGTCTGGGCGCCACGGCTGTAGGAAACCGTTTGATAAAATTCACCAGAAAAGAAATAACCATTTTTCACATGTTGAAGATCAAAATTAAATATGTCATTATTTTTAGAGGAATCTATGCCAATGTATCCTCACCATGCTTTTAGTTTGTAAGTATGGGATCCATCACAACTGCTAACTGGAAATGTGAGAAAATGAAATAACATTCTAGAAAATTGTACTTCATGGAAAATGCTGCTGTGCATTTCCTTAGCAGCAAAGCCTGGTTGTGTATTAAAGAAAAGAGGATTATAAAGAAAACTTTGAACAAAATCCTGAGCTTTTTATGCTTAATTATGTCACTCACAGAATGGGTTTCAGTTATAAGATCAGCTCAAAGTGACACCAATGAGTGGTTTAAAGAAAATAATTTTCAAATCAGTTGGTAAAAAAGAGGCCTGGTATATAGGAGAGAAGCCAAGCAGTGTCCTTGAAGCCAGTGGAGTAGAGAGATTGGAAATACAGAGCTATTGCCAGCATCAATAGTGTCAACATAAAGTCAGTGAAACAAATGAACAAAAATTCTACGGAGGATTTTGTATATGTGTATCTTCAGCTGATTGCTTTAATTTTGGCTGTGTGTAGCTATAGGCCTTGTGAAATAAAGTTTTAAAAGATCTTTGCAGAATCTTTGTGATTATCTAATGTGACCAGTATTTCTATTTGATGATAGCAATTTCGGTTAACAATTTACTTGGAGCTAATAGAATAATTACATGTGTATTTTAAACTCTAGGGATAGTGGGAAGGAGACAGGTATGTGGCTACATAATACAAAAACAGTGAAGATGAGTTTGCTTTTCAACTCTTGGAACTGTGGTTACACAATCACATGGCTGCCACCCAATACTAAGTGAACCACTGAGAGTACGAGTCTCATGTATGTTGTGCCCTGGCAGGGTTGGGGATCGAATAAATTCCGAAGGAATAAAACTCCTTTCAGGTGACAGAATGTCAATTTAATTACTAGAATGTGTGGTATATTTGGATATGTTGTGGTTTTTGTGCTGAACATTACCCTGACAACTTGGAGATTTATGTTTTTAGAAAACCTCGTAAATAGGGTTAATTTTATGGTTGTCACTCAAATTAAGCTGAGTGTATTTCATCGTTTATTATTATCTGCTTTCTTCTTTGTGGTTTAATCTTGCTGAGTGATGTGTCTGCAAACTCTTCCTTTTATAAGGATGGTGGTACCTACCTGACACTTGTAGTGTGACTATTGGGAGTGATTGGACAATAATCCTGATAGGAGAAAGAGGCAGGCGTAGGAAATTTCTAATTTTATCAGTTAATAATTTATGAAATTCTAGAAAGTTGCTTTGAAATGGGAGTCAGTGTAGATTAGTCCCTTTCCCTCCTCGATATGTCCCGTCTATCAGGTCTAGCCATTTACCACCTGTTAATCTGTCCCCACTGTGTTGCCTCACACAGACTATGTCATTAGCTTTCTGATTTCCCTGAAGTGAATCTTGCAGATCTGATCATATGGCTTTATAACAGCTACAATTCTTTTGGTAGCCAGTTATTGAAAACTCAAGTCAAGTTAGCTCATGTAAAAAAGGGATTGATTGGCTTATATAACTGAATTATGCAGGGGTAGATCTCCAGAAGAATTGATGTGATCTGAAAGGATAGGACAGGATTTCTATTTCTCTCCTTTCTTGGCTCCTCTCCTAGGGCTGCTGCTGGCCCATACAATGGCTTTGTGACTTAGAAAAAGGTCCCCTTCCCTTAAGCAAACATTTAAGCTAGAACATTTGATTTCTCTAATGAGCAATGATTACAAAATTATTCTGTAAAGTTATGCAAATCAAATTATTGAACACAAAATAAAAATTAGTAATTGGTTGCAAATTAGTAATGAGAAAATTGGCATCTGTATGATTTGATAGTTTGTGGTAAAATAGTTACGTGGCTTGCTTTGGTATCAGTGCTAACTTGCTCCAATAACTTGTTTTCTATAAAAACAATCATTGCTGGATTTGACAGCATTTCTTGTAACTCTGTAGAATTTAAATATTTAAAAGTACATTGCAGTTTTGAGAAGCTACATTCTTCAATGGAGAGATATAATAGCTTATCATTTTATCTTTGAATCTGTAACATTTGAAAGTCATATGCATGTAAAAGCTGTTAAATTTTAACAGAAGTTAGCTTTTGTACTGAAGAAATATCTGCAACAAATAAACTGTGTTACAGTGTAAGTGACAGCTGGTGGGTAGTTCATTAGGGGTTTTATAAAGGTTTAAGGGCATAATGCAGGGAAAATGTATGATACTGTGTTTGAGTAAGCCCTCAATCAATATTGGTTATAATTACTACAAATTATAACTCAGAGTTAGGTTGTGGAATCTACATCTTTTTCTCTTTTTGTCTTTCTGGTTCTCAGGGGTTGCTCTAGAATTTCTATAGAGAAGGGCTCTGGACAAGCAGTCTGGTTGAAAAGAGCTTTGTAGGGCTTGGCTTAAACAGTGTTTGCACAGCAAGATCATCCTTTCTTCAAACTTGGATTGTAGGTTGGGACGACCAGGGGGAGGGCTGAGGGAGATCGTGGTGGGGATGGGTACTGAGGCTTTCCCAGTGTTTTTCAGATGTGCCCCTGCTGGTCAGCGGTCATCTCAGTGTTTTGGCTCTGGCTCTCTGAATTCACTGCAGTCATAAAAAATCAGCTTTCTGTCCACTTCCAGCTCCTGGCTGTGTGTGCTCAGATCTCTGACTTCTTTGAGTCCTTAGGCTGCTGCAGCTTCTAGGCCTCCAGGTGCTGACCCACCTTGTATCTCCAGATTTCTAGCCTGTCTCCTCTTTCCCAGTTCATCCTTCCATTTGTGTCTTGGTGACTGGCTTGCTGTCTCCTGAGAGCCTGGGTGCTTCCTCTGCACATTTGGACACGTTCTTCCTTCTATCTGGAATGCCCTGTTTTCTGTTGACTGCTAGCAAACATCTCATCCTTAAATGCTCAACTCACCCCTGGAGTAAGGTGCACATGCTAGGGGGCTCTCATAGCATGTCATCGGTGTATTTTATGTCTCATTGTTTTTAGTCTGTGAGCACCTTGAGATCAGGAATTTTGTCCTATAACTTTTTATTCCTGGTGCTTATCACAGTGACTGGCATTTAAAAAGATACATGGTTCTTGAATCGCAAGACCAATGAAGTACCTAGAAACTGCACTGCCTGAAGAATCCACCTATTCAGAAGTAGATTTCTTGAGAACATGGGAATGATGAGTTACCCATAAGACCCTCTCTGTTGCATAAGTCATTAAAGAAACAAAAACCTCGGGACCCCTTTGAGAAGAGCAATCAATAACTCTTCTCCCCATAATGCTCCTGCTAAGCCCATGAAAGAGAAATTCTAAAGACTTGGCTTTATAGACCTTTAACTGTTGTTCTTTCAGTGCCTCCCACAGCCCCCAGATCTCCTGTGCAATTTCCAGTTTTATGAGTTGGGGAAGCTTTCTATCATCAATGTTTTGTGGGAAAGTGTGTTGTGTCTACGAAGGGAGGAGCTGGGAAAATGATCTTGAAGTTGATGGGATTTATTTTTTGATAAGGATGACTCACTGTATAGAATGCCTTAAGCTAAAAACAACAATATTTTTAGAATGTGCCTATTGTAAAAGGCTTTGGGCGTATGATCAACTAATTACGTAATGGGATTACAAAAGCCAGTAGCAGATGCTGGGTTCATACTTTTCTTGCTTAACAGGCCACTCTGACAAATGCCAAGACAACAACAATGAAGGTTCTGATTAGTAAGCTCAGGCAATAGGATAGGATGTACTACAGATAAGAACTTTCAGTGATGGGAAAAATCTTGGGTCTGACTTCCTAAATATAAGTTAGGAAATATAGTAAATATAAGCCATTCCAATATTGAACAGTGGGTAAGAATTCAAACTCCAAAATCAGACAATGCAGGTTTAAGTCCAGGTTCTTACACAAGTTACTTACTCATTTTTCCTTATTTAAAGAACGGCTTTACTTGTAATACTATGAGTATTCTTGTGAGGAGTAAATTAGCCACTGAAGTGTTAAGATTAGTACCTAACATTGGGTAGTCATCCTAGAAGTGTTAGCTAATGTTATGCCAGATTTAGGAATGTTTACGGTGGGGCTTCAGGAGGGAATTGGAAATTTGTATTCCCACACATTTATAAACATCATCCATTTCTTCTCAAAGTTTAACATATATTATAATAGTAATATATAATGTAATAGTTGCAATGTTTATGGAATTAAAAAGAGAATGGAACAGAAGTGATATTTGAAGCCATAATTACTGAGAATTTCTCCCAATTAATGTTAGACAGCGAACCGCAGATCCAGGAAGGTTAATGAGCACCAACTAGGATAAATACCAAACGATTACACCTAGATATATCATATTCAAACTGCAGAAAATTAAGAATGAAGAGAAACCTGGGGAAAAAAAAACTGATGGAAAAACTCCTTACAGAAGAGTAAAGAGAATTACATTGAACTTCTGTCCAGAAACCATGCCAGGAAGGAGAGAGTGAAGTGAAATATTTAAACTGTTGAAAGGACAACCCACCAATCAAAGATTCTGTATCTAGTTAAGTAATCCTTCCAAAGTGAAGAATAAATAAAGACTTTCCCAGACAATCAGAGATTAAGGGCATTGTTGCCAGTGGACCTGTAAAAAGAAGTTCTTTAGAGAGGAAGGAAATGATATATATGTTAGAAACTCATACCTTCATAAGAAAACAACAGAATAGTGTTAGAGATGGAAAAAAAGGTCAAATAAAATATTTAATTTTCTTTTTCTTAATTGATATAACAGATAACAATAATAATAGGCACAATGTATTCAGTAAGGATAGTTTATGGGTAAGTAAAATGAATGACAGTTATGTTGCAATGGACCTGGGGCAAGAATTGGTAATACTCTCTTTTAAGTTTGCACTACCTGTGAAGTGGTGTAATATTATTTGAAAGAGGGCTTGGATTAGTTGTAGATGCATGTTGTAAACTCAGCACAAGCATTAAAAAAGTTCAGAAAGAAGTGTAGTTGATATACTAAGAGAGGAGAAAAGAATGGAATCATATAAAATGCTCAAAAGAGAAAGCAGGAAAAAGTGGAAGGCAAAAAAACAAAACAAAACAGGAACTAAGAGCAAAGGCAATGAATAGGAAGCAGTTACAAATATGGAAGACAGGAGTCCAACCATCAGAAGCCTTACTTGAATTTACATTACAAACCACTCCCTAGTGGGAAGATTGAGAGGAAGGGCTACAGTCAGACTGCTTGGTGTCCTGGGACTTTATCCTATTTCTTAAACTCTCTATATCTTTAATCATTTAAACTGGGTAGAATCGTTATACCAAACTATTAATGCTGTTGTAGGGTTTAAATGAGATAATATATAAAAAACTTCTACTACAGTGCCTGGTACATAATAAGCACTCAATATATGCTACCTACCAATATTTTCTGACAAACTTAAATGTTATTAAACTTATCAAATATTTATTAAAAATGTTCATTAAATATCTACTTTGTGGTAGGCAGAGTATAGTAGTGCCCTGATACAATTTGAATTGTGTTTATGTTATTAAATAAGAATACACAATGTGTACATATAGAAAAATTAGAAAATACATCAAGGATATATGTATGTGAAAGATAGGTACAGGGAAGGATGATGTTCCACTGTTTAGCAACACCTTTTTCAACACCTTGATGACAGATCTTTTAATATGTATCTATATGTGTATAGATACATATCAATTTTTACAAAGGGAATCATTATGCATGTTCCATTTAATCTGCTTTTACATTTTAACATTTGAAATATCTCTAACATCTTCCTAGGCATAAAGACATATTTTTAAGTTTTAAAAGTTTGCATGGATTTTACCTGAAGTTTTGAAATTTGAATGTCACCTTTTGCTTTGCTGTTTTATTAAATGATAGGAATGGAGAGATATGCAAATGGGAATTAACCAAACAACAGTCCTCTCATCAGAAATCCAACCCATGGTAGACAAAATCTCTGATGCCGTTAGTGAGCTGCTTTGGGAATTCAGGCAGCAGCAAGAATATAATAGAATTTCCTGTTTTCAGCTAAAATGTTGAGAAGTAAAAGAAAGACAAAATGGAAGGTCTAAAAAGGTCAGACATGAGAATTTTCCAAATGGCAAAATCGATTGTATATACTACTGGAATTTTATGAAGGCCATGTGTGTGCCAGAAAGTGGAAAGAAAATGGAGCAGAGAGAGAAGTTGAAATTCTGTGTTATTAGCTGTGAGCTTTGAAAAGCACCACCCTCCTCCATTCCCTGGCCAACAGGAGTGCCAGGAGAGGGTGGGACCTGTATTTCTTTCCCATCAGCATTTGCCTGGCAGGCGGTGGCAGTCTCTGTGAACCAGTGCCCTCTCCACACCCTTGGGATCTTGTTAGAAGCTGAAACAAAGTCTGTGGGGTGAAAAACTTGGGTGTTACCTGGCACATTCTTTAAAATGTGCATGAACCAAAACAAAAGTCCACACCCTAAAATTTGTCCTGGAAACTGGCCATTACTTCCTCTTGGTTCCACCTTTCTAATGGAGAAAACGAGGGACCATTTGGATGACTAGAACGGCTGCCACTTAATGGCAGTTGTTTAACAAGGTGGAGCCCGGGTCTCTGGAGAAGGTGGGGTGGGGATGATTTTAGCAAGCGGGAGAAGAAAGTACCCTTATGCTTTATAGGAGGGTTTTCTTGTTAAAATAATGATTGCTGTAGAAAATTTGGAAGGCACAGATGGAAAAATATAAGGCTACTGTGATCCCATCTCTGTTGCCAGTGTGTACCAGCCCAACATTTTCTTACGTAATTTACTTACTTACGTAAATTTAACAAAAATGAGATCATAGCGAACATATGTTTATAACCTGTTTTTTTCACTTACCAAAATATCAGAAACATCTTTTCATGTTGTTAAATGCTCTTTAACATTATGTTTTACCTTTCACTTTACTTTTTAAGGGCACTTTGTTACAACATCACATCTCTGTTTTGTTTTATTTGAACTTTAATACCCATTTTTATGCCAGGGCAGCAGCGAGGTGCTGATTTCTTTTTTATATAATGAAGGCTGTCTTCTCCATTCCTCTCCATTTCATTTATATTGCTCATGATGAACACTTACTTGCTCCCTCTGGTACCCACTGCTAATGGGCACAATTTGTGCCTTGCCTGTTTGTAAAATGGTAGAGCAGACACCACGCTTCCTTCTTTGGTGAGTCATTGCAAAGGAGGAGAAAGCCACCTTCTCATCTGTCAGTGAGATCCCAGCCCCTTTGCTGAGCAACAAGCCTTTGAAACAGGAAAACATCTGACAAGCTTGAACCCATAGCCCACTGAAAAATGATAACTAGCCAAGGAAAAATGAAAAAAATGTTGATCACTTGAATGACTAGCTCAGTTTTCATTAGGATGGGTCTTCCCTCCTTCCCTCATAGGACACCTGTCCAGCAATTATTTTCTCGTTATGGGTAGCCTTCACATGGAACTTATTACAAGGAACCCAAGCAGATTAATCAACTGAATTAATTTGTTGATGTAAAGCAAAATATACTCCACTTCTGTCAACTATATAAATGGTATTGACTTTGATGCCACTCTGTTGATTTTTCCAGGCACTCCATTTTTATGAACTGCATTTCTGGGCCTAGCTGTTCTCATTGCTCAAGGAGGCCTCCCAAGTTCCAAGGGCCCCTTCCTTCTGCTCTCCTGTGGGCCCTTTGGGGTGTGCTCAGAGGCCCACTCACCAGCCCCCTTCCACCCATCACAGTGTCCTTTCTGGTGCTGTTGTTCAAACTGCCTTTGGTATGGTGGGGGCTATCCTTGCTTCATACCTCCCTCTCTGTGCCCAAACCTTTCTTCCTTCCCTTCTTCATTTTATTTCTTCCCTCCCCATCTTTGGCCCTCTTCTTCCCTCCCTCTGATGGTGACTCATTTGGCTGCACCGCCATCATCTCTAATCCAGACCACACAGCCCCAGGTTCTGACTGCTGAGCTGGAGGTGAGCGTGTCAGCAGACTGGATGTCAGCAGGAGATGACTGGTCACCTTGGTGTAATCGCTCCTACCTGGAGCCCTTCAGAGCAAGCAAACACTAACACTTGCCCAGTTCTTTGACCTTACCTGTTCATGCTACGTGCTTTTCTGCCTTAGGCTGAACAGTATTCTGCTGTCCACTGGCTGCCAGTGACTATTAAGCATGTGAAATATGCTAGCCCTCCTTGAGGGGTGCTGTAAGTGTAAAACACTCACTGGATTTTGAGGTCTTAGTATGAAAAAAAAGGGAATATATGAAAAAAAGAGGATATATGAAAAAAAAGGAATATAAACTCAGTAATAAAAAAATATTGATTGCATGTTGAAATAATATTTTGGTTCAATTAGGCCAAATAAAATATATTATTAGAGTATCTTCCACTTGTTTCTTCCTACTTTTTAAAAATGTAGCTACTAGGAAATTTGAAATTGCATGTATGGCTCACATTTGCTGCTCTCACTGTATTTCTGTTGGACAGTGCATGTACAGATCTTTGAATGGTTGCTCAAAACTTGCCATTTTCCAATTGCTAAGAGCTCAGAGCTTTCATTTAAAATCATTATGACTACTTTGTTCTTTACTTTCACTTCTTAGATGGGAATAGTATATTTTAAATACAAGAACATATCGACTTTTTGCTGACTTATTTTAAATTTAATTTAAAAGGAAAAAAAGAAAACCAACCCTGCAGCCACATCTTATTTGTGGTCAGATTTTGGTCTAGAATGATACCCATCTTTAAAAGATGAGCCTAGCGTTTTTCTCATCTTTGTTCTTGAGCTTCCTTTGTTATTCTTGGTGCATCAGCCGTCAGATGCCTCCCTGACTGCAGCCTCTGCTGAAGAGCAGGTCACAGCACCCGTGAAGTTGTCTAGGCCCTCTCCTCATTTCCTCTAGAGATACTTAGACTCCAGGACAATCAAGAATTGGACCAGTGACCCAGAGATGTGAAAAAAAAAGTGAGCTGGGCTGATCAGCCTGTTTTCCTGAACTGGAAAAAGGGAAAAAACAAAGCTGTTACTTGTGGGAGGTGGAGACGGAAAGATGCTGTGAGGAGCACCAGGGGCCAGGCCAGCCAAATGTATAAGAAAGGAACGGTGAGTAAGTAGGACCTGCGAACAGGGAAACCCACCTATGGAGAAGCATGTAAGATCGACAGAGGAGGCGGGGAATTAGCAAGCTGGTGGTGACAGAGCAGATATGTAAAGTTCAGCTGAATTAAATGACAGGTGTCTTAGTAACAGAAATAGGTGTCTGCTGTAATGGTGTCTTCTTGCTGTGCCCTCGCATGGTGGAAGGGGTGAGGGAGCCCTCAGGGAGCTCAGCTCCAGTAGAACCAAAACAAGGGGTTGCTTCTCCTCCTGCCTTTCTTTTCCTTCTTTACAAGTCCTGAAAGGTTTTGGGTTAAACTTACAGTCATGAGTTGACATCTACAAATATATATATATTTTTTATTAAGATATCATTGATATACAATCTTATGAAGGTTTCACATGAACATTGTGGTTACTACATTCATCCATATTATCAAGTCCTCACCATCCCCTCCATTGCAGTCACTGTCCATCAGCGTAGTAAGATGCTATAGAGTCACTGCTTGTCTTCTCTGTGCTATACTGCCTTCCCCGTGACACCCTCTACATTATGTGTGCTAATCATAATGCCCCTTAATCCCCTTCTCCCTACCTTTCCATCCCCCTCCCACCCCCCAACCTCCTTCCCTTTGGTAATCACTAATCCCTTCTTGGGGTCTGTGAGTCAGCTGCTATTTTGCTCCATCCATTTTGCTTTGTTGTTATACTTCACAGATGATGAAATCATTTGGTACTTGTCTTTCTCTGCCTGGCTTATTTCACTGAGTATAATACCCTCTAGCTCCATCCATGTTGTTGCAAATGGTAGGATTTGTTTTCTTATTATGGCTGAATAATATTCCATTGTGTATATATACCACATCTTTATTCATTCACCTACTGATGGACACTTAGGTTGCTTCTGTATCTTGGCTATTGTAAATAGTGCTGCGATAAACATATGGGTGCATATGTCTTTTTGAATCAGGGATCTTGTTTTCTTTGGGTAAATTTCTAGGAGTGGAATTCCTGGGTCAAATGGTATTTCTATTTTGAGTTTCTTGAGGAACCTCCATACTGCTTTCCACAATGGTTGAATTAATTTACATTCCCACCAGCAGTGTAGGAGGGTTCCCCTTTCTTCACATCCTCGCCAACATTTGTTGTTGTTTGTTATTTGGCTGTCAGCCATCATAATTGGTGTGAGATGATATCTCAGTGTGGTTTTAATTTTCATTTCCCTGATGATTACCGATGTGGAGCATCTTTTCATGTGCCTGTTGGCCATCTGAATTTCTCCTTTGGAGAAGTGTCTGTTCAGATCCTCTACCCATTTTTTAATTACAAATATTTTTGGTAAATCGGGTTTGGTGGGGCTTTTTTGATGAGATTTGTCTATTAGAAAATAGTACATTATTATTTGAAGTTTGTTACTATGCTTTAAAGGGATGTAAGTATGTTTTCAGCATGTGTGATAGCAAAATAATCCCTAAAATAGGGAAAAATAGGGTAATCACTCTACCTTCACATCAGGGTGCCTTTTATTTTTGTCGGTGGAGCACCAGCTATTCCTCCTCCTGGTAGGAAGTGTAGTGGCCACTTCCTCCAGTGGCTTTTCCATACTTCCCAGCTGAATTAGAAGTTCTTCCTTTGTTCTTCCATGGCATCTGGGGCACAGTTTTATTTTAGGGCATTTATTACATTGTATTGCAATTCACGGCTTACTTACCTGTCCTGCTAGATTTTATTATAAGCAGAGATCATGCCTTATTCCCCATATCCCCTTGTGCCTACTAACATCCTGCCCACCAATAATTTTATATTGAATGGATGAATGCAAGTAATTGTTACTATAACAGCTTCTGAATCTTGAATTTCCCTTAATGTTTTTATTTTATATTTCTCATTGACTTGCAGGGTTACTATAATGGTAAACGAGATAATTTCTCTAAATATATAAGATCTTTGGAGAAATGCTTCATTACACTAAAGCATATATGCAGCTATCAAATGAAAGTGTGAGCTAACAATTCTGCTAAAATTGTTGGCTGGGAAAACTGGCCTCCATGGTGAATTAGAGACAACTGGCAAGAATGTACACAGTTTCACATAATGTTTGACAAATAGAAGGCACCTAATAAAACTGTGTAACAAGAGAATGCATACTTAATTAATTAATAATAAAAGCTATGCTTTACTGACCACTACACTTGTAACAGCATGCCTTTCAGGAAAGTAAAAACAAAAAGCATGTACTGAATCTTGTATGTAGATCCATTAGCTCCTATTGTTGATGGAGTAGAAAGCATTTGTCTTCAGTTCTCACCATTGGAGTATCAATCAGCTTTTGATGCAGTAATGACCAACCTCCCAAATTTCAGTGGATTCAGTGCTAATTATTTCTTACTTCCATTACATGAGGGTTGTGGGCTTGCTGTGGCTGGCTCTGCTGGGCATGCCTGGGCTTACTGAACTTAGTTGGGCTCTATTAGCTAGACAGGTCTTCACATTCTTGGGCAAAAGTCAATGAAGCAGCCACTCCCTGGGATATAGTCTTCTTATGGTTGGGCACCAGAGCTCAAGGGATAGGGGAACAGAGGCAGTTATGCAAGTACTTTAAATCTCCTGCTTCAAAATAACATATGTCCTGTCCACTCAAATTTCACTGGCCAAAGAAGTCACATGGTCAAGCATAAAGTCACTCTGTCTATAGTAAATGTTGCCAGGGTGGAAGTGAACAAAAAATTGTGAACATCCATCTCAATCCATCTCAATATGTGTTTGAGATAATGTTTGTCAAAGCCACTATTTGGCCTTATGTAATATTAGCTACTCTTCAAAGCTTGTAATTTGGAATTCAATTTATATAGCTTAAATAATAAAGGTAATTATAAAGTCTTCACTAGGTTCTGTGTAAATAGTACCCAGAGGTAAAAGCAAACAGATTTGGGAATTTTAGCCAAAGAAAAAATGTCATAAGTTTAAACATTTTATAAAATTAAAAAATTTAAATGTCTTCATGAGGGTCATGATGGTCAATATTCTTTATATCTGTGGATGTCCAAGCCAGCAGAAAAGGATCCAATTAAAGGAGAGATATTGGGGTATAGTTACTGTAAGGAATGATTTCTTGACCAGTCAAGCAAAAAAGCCATGAAAGGGGCAAAGGTCTTCCTTGTGGAGAGTTAAATCATTCATCTACTTGGGAGAGGAAGGGCTGGACCAGATGACAGGTTTCTGCTGGTTCCCTGTTTATAGTACTTTGAATTTTGAAATAAAAAAGTTCCTTTAAGACAGATGGTATTAAAATTCTTCTTACATTGGTAAAATGGCACCAAGAAACTTAGAAGCTGGCTTAATGCAGAAAATGAAAATAATAAGAGAAAGAAATATATAAGAGGAAAATATAACTCTGAGGATTTATTATGTTTGAAAGAATAAAACATCATGATTCCACTTTTAATACATTCATTTGTTTTATTCATGTTCTTTCAACAAATAGTCCCTACTATGTGTCAGACAATTGTGATAGGTGCTGGTTGGCTAAGAAATTATACAATTCATAGTTAAATGATCTAAATAATCAGCTATAAATGTCACATATCACTTCACTGTTCCTCAGAATTTTTTGCTTACCACCTAGTGAAGGGAATAGGATTTTTAAGCCATGTTTAAGGATTTAAGCTAAATTATGATCTATAATTATGAAAATCTAAATGCTAACAAAAATCACTGCCTTTCAGGTGATCATATACATTTTTTTCTTCTCAGGCATTTCATCTTTCTCTTAAAAGAAAATCCAGTGTAGGTCCTTTCTACCCCCTCAGTTTGATTGAGGTATAATTGGCCAACTTGTATTTGGAGTGTACAGGGTGATGATTTGCTATACTCATACATTGTGCAAGGCTTCCCCCCATTGAATTAATATAGCCATCACCTCACATATGTACCTTTCTCTTGATGAAAACATTTAAAAGTTCTACTCTTCTGGCAAATTTCAATTATAAAATGCAGTGTTGGCAACTATAGTCACCATGTTGTACATTAGAATCTCAGACCTTATTCATCGAATAGCTGGCAGTTTGTACCCTTTTGCCAACCTCTCCCTATTCCCCCAGTCACCAGGCCCTGACAACCACTTTCTTTTTATACTGTTTCTATGAGTTTGACTTTTTTTTTTAAGGTTCCACATATAAGTATGTAGTATTTGTCTTTCTCTGGCTTATTTCACTTAGCATAAAATCCTTCAGACTCATCCATGGTTTCAGGTATTTCTAAATAGCTCTGAGGTGTTTTGAAATGACAGTTGATCCTCTCTGACAGCAGATTATCGGTTTATTTGCTTTTGAGTGGACTTGTGAGCAGGGCAATGAGTGGTTCAAAGGCTGTTGCATCGGTGAATCCCTCTTAAGAAATTATCTCTTTTGAAGTCAAACAGCCCAGAACCATTATGAATGATATTTCATTAGTGCAACCTGCCTAAGAAGCTCAGAAATCAATAGTTTTCTTTTTTCAGGAACGACTATAGCTATGATTAAAAAAAATGACAGAAATACTTGTCACAGTAGTTGCTGTGTGGCATTACTGTGTCTTAATCTGTAGGCTAGCAATGAAATGTGTTTGCTTATTTATTATAACCAGCCTATGGTAATTCTGGCTGACACGAAGTGCAAACCTCCAGCCAGGCAGATTGAAGCCCTTAAAAAATGCTGACTTATTTAATCCTCACCCTTTGAGGGTAGGAGTTGTTTCGTAGCATTATGTCATCCCCATTTTGTAGATTGGAGACTTGAGGTGCAGAGAGGCTATTTGCACAGTCACATGATTAGTAAATGGTAGGGTTGAGCTTTGAACTCAGACGGTGTAGCTCCATTTAGCTGCCTTTTATATAGTGAGATTTTATTAAAATGAAAACCAGATTCCTGTTCTGTTTGGTTCCATCCTACCCTTTCTGCTTGATTTTCTGGCCCTCCTATCCTGAGTTTGTCTTTGCTTCCCTTAATGCAGGTGGAGAACTTTACCAAAATACAGTGTAAACACACACACACACACACACACACACACACACACACACACACACACACACACACAGAGCAGAATGAACGGTGACAGTTTATTAATCCAGAAAGGCTTGATTCAGGCCTAAAATGACCAGCAGTTCTGCAAGAACAGATATAAAAAGTACAGGGGTTGGGAGCCCGGCAGAGACCCTCGCCCATCTAGGATCCAGGGACATCCCACCTGGCTCGCAGGGGACGCCTTTCCAGGGAAGGGGTTGGGTGGGAGCGGCCGCCACACACCCGGCGCCGCGGGAACATGGGTCTCGGGGGTCCGTTTCTCCTCGACCGGGCCTGGGCTCTGCGCAGGGCGGCGTGCGCCGCGGCCCCCGGGCCCAGGCTGGGAGAGGGCGCCCTCTGGGGCCGGGGAACTTCAGCCTGGGAGCCGGCGCCCGGGCCGGGCAATGTGTTTGCTTTCCGCAGGGGACTGCAGGGAGGCGCCGTGGGGCCGCCGCGGCCCGGCGCCCGCCCGGTTCCCAGCCTCGCTCCCCAGCTCCCACCCGGCCGCCCCGGCGCGGCTGCGGCACCGGGCTCGCTCCCGGCCTCACAGGCGCAGCGCGCGGCCGCCTGCCCAGCGCTCCGGGAGTCCGCCCGCCCTTTCCCCCGCTCGGCCCTCCCTCCGGTGCCCGACGTGCTCGTCCCCTGCCACTCCGGTCGGGGCGCGCCGGTGGGTTTGGCCTGCGTGGCGGCGGCGAGGCGGGGGAGCGAGTGAGCGCGAGGGGCGGGCGCGAGTGTGTGTGAGTCACCGGTACCTGGAGGGCGAGCGCCGCAGAGCGAGCGCAGCCGAGCCCGAGC
This sequence comes from Manis javanica, assembly GCF_040802235.1. Taxonomy (NCBI): domain Eukaryota; kingdom Metazoa; phylum Chordata; class Mammalia; order Pholidota; family Manidae; genus Manis; species Manis javanica. Next base: position 109,351,527 of record NC_133157.1, read on the forward strand.
CGGGAGCGCGGCCGCCCCCGGCGCCAGGCCCCGCCGCCTCCCCGCGCCCCGGCTCCCCCCGGCCCGGCGCTGAGCCCCGAGCCCGTGCGCGGCCGCCCGCCGCCCTCCCGCCTGCCCGGAGGCGGTGCGGGGCTAGCCGGGGGATGCCACAGCGGCTCCTTGGAGCCCCCAGCCGCCGCCGCCCAGCCGCCGCCCCCGGGAGCCGCGACCATGAACCCCCAGTGCGCCCGCTGCGGGAAAGTCGTGTATCCCACGGAGAAAGTCAACTGCCTGGATAAGGTGAGCGAGGCGGCGCCGGGCTGCACCTGCTCCGGGAAGTTTGGCATCGGGGCTGGAAAGAGATGAGCGGGTCTGTGCGCTCGCGTCCGTCTTGGCGCAGGGTGAGGGGACGCGAAGGAAGACGCCCGCAGGAGTGTCGGGGAACAGGATTGGCGAGGGTGACGCTGGAAGCAGAAGAGGCTTTTGCCGGGGTACAGGCGGCAGGGGCTGAGCCGGCCTGGGCAAAGCCGCTGCGGGGAGAGCCCGGCTGGTCCCGGGAGTGCGCGGGAACCGTACCCCCTGCCCCCGCACGCCGCCCGGGACCCGAGCATCCCCACGGTGCCCCCGCGCCAGCGCCGCCGGTGACGGGGTGAGGCGGAGAGCAAAGAGTAATTAATGTGTCACAGGGCGGCCGCTGCCGCAGTACTAAGAATAATCCCGCCCGGGAGCCCGCGCTCAGTGCGGTGAGCGAGGTCCGCGGGGGCTAAGCCACCGATGGGGGTTCCGAAGGAAACCGCGGCCCGCTCCCTGCCCTTCCCTGCGGGGATGGGTTGAACAGCCTGCTTGAGAGACCCAGCACTGTCCTGAGTGAGTGACAACTGAAACCAGCCGGAGGCGGTCCCTGTGCCATTTGCGTGTGGTGATACAGATACCTCCTGAGAGCATACCGTCATCCCAGACAGAGCCCACCTTCCCTGCAGTTTAGCAGAAGCTGGCCAGACACAGGGGGCCAAGGACACTTCCGTGGTTCGCCACCTGCCCCCGCGGGCGGCCTGACATCCAGTGGGCGCAGTTATCGGACCTTACAAACACGGCGGTTGGGCACTTTGAACTGGTTCCTTTTCCTTTTGAAGCCCCTTCACAAGCACCATTTCTCCATTAACCAAGCTCAGAATTCCAGTCTGGCTGCCCACAGTGGTGCAGTATGGACAGAGCCTTGGCAGATCTTCAGTGAGTCTGTACACTGTGTCGGGGATTCATTTAAAACTCAGTTTAATAGCTGCCTGCTTTATTTACATAAATTAAAGTAACATATTTTCATAAATGAAAATCAACATCCACTGTTACCTACAATCATTTTGTTGTAGTATTTTCAAATACTGGGTGGGACTGTGATGCACTAAAAATGTCTCCCTTTGTACCCTTCTGCAAAGAACTGGCATTGTACTAAATTTTCAATGGTTATATATTTCAGTACTGGCATAAAGGATGTTTCCACTGTGAAGTCTGCAAGATGGCTCTCAACATGAACAACTACAAAGGCTATGAAAAGAAGCCCTATTGTAATGCGTAAGTATTGTCAACATGGCATGCTAGGTGTGGCATGGCATCAGAGTGTAAAAGTGAGCCATCACCCTGTCTGGAAGAATTGACTCACTGTGTCACCCAGGTGTGACAGTGGCCAATTACCTGTTTATGCCATATACTCTGGGGCCCTGGACTTTGTGGAAGGTCATTGCGTTTATGCTGTTCTAACGAGTGGGGTAATTTGTGTGTGTCTTCAACCAGAAGGTTAGTTGTTGCCGTTCACAGTGTTGCAGAGTTAGGGGCGTGTGTCTGACACTGCAGAATTTCCACAAGGAGGAAATGCCGTCTCTCAAGTGCAGGTCAGATAGATTTTCATTCTAAATACTTGATGTTGCCATACCCAAAGGCAGCTGAACCTAGTAGCTAGGGAAAGGAGTCTCCCTGGCTTGCTTTGAAGTGAAACCTTGCCAGAGATACTGGAGCTTAAATAGAGATCCAAAGAATTCAGACAGCGGTACTTCTGGCTGGTTAGTAAGTAGGTCTGTTTATGGGAATTAAAAAGTAAGCTTTCTTTGGCGGGCTCTTCTGTAGGCATGCTTTTAGCCCGTAATAACAGCAATTAGGTAGCATTTATACAGTGCTCACAATGTACCAGACCCTGTTCTAAGCACTTGACGCATACTGACTCATTTAATTTTTGCAGACTCTCTGACTTGGCAGGGGTACTACTATTATTTCCATTTGACCCATGAAGAAATTGAGGCATTGAGAGGATAAGCCTCAGGAAGGGACTCATATCACTCCTCAAGTCTGCAGATGGGCTAAACATTGACCAGTACTTCCAAATGGTTCCCTCTCTGCCCTGGGAACATGCATTTCTCCACTCCTTGAGCATCCTCCCACCCCAGATTGTTTTTAACTGTGGGCTCTTCGCCCCAGTTTTTGAGTTCCCCTGTGAGGGCCTGTCCAGCCTGGAGGTGGCCAAGGATCCCAAGTCTTTTGGCTGGAATATTGCCAGAAATTCATGCTCCCTAGAGTTTTTGAAGCAGGTCTCCTGGAGGAGGAGGGCCCTTGGTTAATTTGTGCTTCACTCATGGGAGTGGATTTTCATAGCACATTTTTAGTAAACAAATGTAATGTGTTCATACCATTCTGGTGAAAAACTTTTTTTTAAAAAAAACCTCTTTGTGTTTCCTTTGATCCTAGCTTAGTGCTTACAGGTAGACCAGAAACGTTTCAAGGAATCAGAAAATGAGGGCATAGAATCGAATTCAGGACTTTTTTGATAAGCAAAGTCTACAGATACTCTCTAAACTCGTTGGTGTTTTCAATCCTTTTATACCATACTTTTTATTGGGATAACATGGAGCAAAAATGAGATTTCAGTGTCATGGTCTCCTGCTTCTCTTAAAGAGAGGTATAAGTGACTGGTTAAAGATCAAAAGCAGACAGCAGTAACTAGAAGGGCAAGCTTCCTCACCCCCCACCCCCAACCACAAGCCATAAATAGGATAATTTTTCTTTGATTAAAGGAAGGTGAACCATGCTTCCTGTAACTATTCCATCCTGATTCGATCAGGCTTTATGGGGCACATCAGGATTCTTTAAAGCTCACAGCCTGAAGTTTAACCTGGTGATAACAATACCTTTGGGTGACCATGGTAGGCCTAGCAGAATTGGGGAGGGAAGAGGAAAGACAGGAGAGAAAGAAAAGGAGGAGAGATGCCCGCTGAATCACTGAGCACTACAACAAAGAAATCTTCCACTTGAAGTATAAAAAGAGACCTGAATAATGTTTTAACATTTTTAAGCTTATGATCAAAACACAATAAAGCTTAATTAAAAAAAGAGATTAATATAATGCCATATGATGTAATACAATAGTTACATGAATATACATAATCGTGTGTGTGTATATATGCACACACACTTATACTCTATATATATGTATATATACATATAGATAGATAAAGAATTGAATTAAGGAGAAAAGGAAATAATAAAAATAAAAAGACAGAAAAAAGGTATAACCAAAGTAGAGTCTTTGATTGCATAAGGCCATTGAAAATTCAGCACTTACTGCTTAATTTCGGTTTAGTTCAATTAAAGAATATCAGATTTTGCAGCAAGTCATGGATGGTTGGTCTGCATTCTGACTTTGTAGTGAGTCAGTGCTCAGAATTATTGAGATTTGGACCCCCAAACCTCCATTTGTAGATAGGAAACATCATGCAGGGTTATTTCATAGGTCTGAGTCTTATTTTTAATTCTTTACATATGTCTAAATTGAATGCAGATAGATTTTCGCCTTAAAATTTCTTACATAATTCTAGTACTTTATTATTAGGTTTAAGTCAAATTTTTGGGGTAGCATCTCAGATGGTTTGTTTAATATTGAACCTAGTAGTCCACTTTATTGGGCAGAGACAGGGGAAGACAGGAATCCATCTTTAGTGGGTGAATGAGTAGAGTAGATGGTTTAAATTTGTTTAATTTAGCTTCAAGTTCATGTCACAGCTCGATCTGCTTTCTCTAGAAAATGGAGCCTGGAAAAGTTTCAGGTTCTGTCTACTGTGGAGGTTCCAGGGTGGAAGGCCTCTGTTCTCCACCCTTAGTTTTCCAAGGGCACAGGTTGCTGGTCAGCATGGATTACCCTCTGGGAATCCTGACGCCTCTGCTCTAATTCAGATGGTGTGTGTCAATCAGCTGTTCCCTGTGGTCTTGGCCAGAAGGGCTGCCATAATTTCTCTGGGTCAATGGTAGAAAATTGATTCTCTGAGGCACACTGTGACTGGAAAATGAAACATTCTATGTTCATGTGAAGCTGTGTTTTATCAGTACCTCATTTGGCTCAGGGGTCAACATACACCCACGCTTAAATGAAAATGACTCTTCTTCCCCACTATAACTGTTTATTGTGAAAATTTTCATACACACAAAATGGTTGTAATAATAGCACAGTGAACATCTGCATATTCTCCTCTGAGATTCAACTCTTAGTAACATTTTGCCGTATTTTCATCATATTTTTATTTAGTTATAGATACAAATTTATTTATTGTTGGGCCATTTGTCAGTCTCATTCATCAAGTTGGTTTCAACATCAAGATATTTCATCTCTAAAAACAGCATTATGCATGTACTAAGAATAAGGATATTTTCTTAAAGAATCCATTACAGAGCCATAATCATACTCAAGAAAATAAAAAATTTCATAACATTTGAATACTGTTTATGATCACATTTCCCCCATTGTCCTAAGAATGCCTTTTTATAGCTGTGTTTTTAAAATCAGGATCCAATCAAGGTTCATACTTTATATTTAGTTGTAAAAATGGCAACTTCTGCTGTCATTTCTGTTGATTTATATAACCTCTCAAATTTTCAGGAAGAGGACTTAAGTAGCATTTCTTGTGAAAAATAATAGACATAATTACATTAAAAATCTGTAAGTATTGAGAATATGCTTAAAAATTTGTAAGCATAACCAGAAACATTTAGGATTATTTTAAGAAAACATAAAGCTTTTTTGTTTTAATCAATCCTGGAGGGCACTTTTTTAATTGAATGAAGTAATGAGTATTTTTTGTTTGGTGTAAATATGTTGCTTATTTATATTCTGATGTATTTATAGAGAAGAAACAAGTTTTCTACTTGATTTCACCCAAGGAAGAACATAAAAATATAATTTACAGAATATTTACATTTTGATCTTTTGATAGAATGATCAAAGTATATTACATACTAGATGTAAGATGGGGCATCATACACATTTCACTCCAGATGCAGCATTGCACCCTGTTCAAATATTTAAAAACAAACTGATCTACTTGAGTACATGCTATGTTTTCATAAGCCTTTATGTTTCATAAGCAGGCAAAGGATTCTTTGGTACATTTAGGATCATAGAGCTTGTAAAGAAAAGAGGACGAGACAATATTTTTATTGCCTAAGAGATATTGAGGGGATAACACTAGATGATTAGGCAAAAAATACAGCTCATATTTGTATGTGAATTTATATACCAAGTTATACTACAGACATTTTGCTACCCAACAAGTAACATAATACAAACTCAAGGCCATGTGTCAAATAAATTATTTAACTTATCACATGTTAAAGTCAAAATTACATTTACTATGTGTTTGTTAAAAACACATCAGTTCTTTGTTCGTTATGCTTCAGAAGATTGGAGACTGATGAAAATTAGGCTTGGGGTGGCTTAATGATTATACATTGAGCATTGAGTCCCCTATACAGAATTTTATTGTTGTTAACAACCATTTGATCAAAAAAAATAGGAGAGATGCCCTCACAAAAAAAAAAAAAAAGTACACACTTCCAACTGTAAAATAAATAAGTAACCGGGATGTAATGTATAGCATAAGGAAAATAGTCAAAATATTGTAACAACTTGGTATGGTGATAGCTGGTACCTAGAATTATCATGTATATAAATGTTCAGTCACTGTGTTGTACACCTGAAACTAATGTAATACTGTGTGTCAACTACCCTTCAATAAAAAATAATTATTAAAAAAATACATCAGTTCTTTAGATTTTTTGAGACATAATATCAGTCAGAAACAGCAATGTCAGTGACTGGCCAGTTAATGTGCTTGCACCAAAGATCAAGTTATTTTGGGTCAGAGGAGGGGCCAGTTAATGATGCAGTAGTTTAGTAGGACCTTGCCAATAATTCCCCCAAATCATCACTTTTGCAGAAATGCTCTGGGGGCTGAAAAATGTGTCCTGACCTGCCCATACTTACTATACCTTGATTTGTGTCAAATGTATCTTTAATTATGGGGCTGAAAGAACACAAATATATTGGTGCTGTGTGGGTTTAGCTATCCTTCCAAATAAGAGTCCCTTTCACCAAATAGTTTCACTGGACATCATTTTGGAACACTTTAAAAATAAAACAGTAGGAGCAGTCCCTCATGTCTACTTGCACTCCACCTGTCTTAGCATCCAGTCTTGTGCACATTTACTGACTGACTGCAGCCTGGGAGGTGTGCGGATAGGTGCTGCTCATTGTGAGCCACCCAGAACGGCCAGCGCTGTGCAGCCAACCTGCGCCTAGCGTGAGTAGGCCATCGCTGCCCAGCTCTCATTTAGGAAGGGGTGCTCAGAGGACATACAAGGAAATTAAATTTAAACCTGAGAGTTTTTCCAGAGTGTATTTCTCTGATCTTTGCTTAAGCATCCCAAACCTGGTTCTATAACACTCTGAGGACTTGAGTTATCTCAAGAGGACTTAGGAAATTCTTGCTATGAAGTTAGACTTAATTACTTAAGAACTTTTCTTGAAAGGCACTGTGATGCAATTGGGGTTTTGAAGCAAGATGGAACTGGATTTGAATCCTGGCTCCATCGTGTCCTACTGAGCAGGTCTCTTGGTCACTAAGCCTCAGTTTCATCTATAAAATGGAGTGGTAGCACTTGGGTTCTGAGGAGGAAGGCGCAGGCTCCGTGAGGTTTCTGGCACACAGCAGACCTCAGCCATCAGAGGTGCTCTTATTTCCTCAGGGGTGAAGGAGGATAAAAGAGAGTAGAAGGGAGAAGAGAAAGTGTATCAGAGAAATGATAGATAGTCCCAGGTATTAAAAGGTTACTATGGATGTCTTTCACATTGTGGGTTTTGCTACTACTCATAGGAGGTTGTATCCAGAACTTAAAAAGAGAGAGAGAAGAGAGAAAATATGAGAGTGCATTTGAGTGAAAACAGTATTGTTTTGGCAAACATGTTTTTTTTTCCAGTTGTATGTGTAAAGTGTGTACTGGACCATGATGTAAGAAATACTTTTACTGAAAGTGATGATCCAAAAAGAAAAGCCAGTTTAGTTCCAGATTCCTAATGCCCCTCACATCAGAGAGGATGGACTGTTGCCAATTAATACAGTGCTGTGCAAAGCCAGCCAGCCATTGCTTACATACTCTGCCAACAGACCCTTCAGGACTCAGCTTACCACCAGAGCCGTCGCTAGCCTAGGAAGGGACATGTGCTGCCCTGCCTGTATCCCTTCTAGCTAGGGGTGGTGCTGAGGGCATCTGTCCTTCTCACCTGCCCTGCTGCCCTAACTTGGCACTTAGCGCCAAATAAAGGTGAGTGGCGGGTCAGTAAGAATGAAGGTCAGACTGCAGCAGAGTGTAGTCTCTGCCTTGTCCCCCAGGCCAGGAAACTGCCCAGCCTCATTTCTTCTGGGGGGCAGATGCAGAGGTCGGGTGGTCTGGAGGAGCTGCTTGGGAGTATGCTTTGAGGAGCCTGAGTGGTGGCCTGGTGGCCAGGTTTCACATGATCTGAATGCCAAGGGCAACAGTCTCCCCACTGCTGGGACAGGCTCACCTTTGCCCATCCATAAGGAGCATGGTGGAGTTTCTCTCATAGCTCACAGGTTTGGTTTCAAAACATCTTTCCAGAAGATTCCTTGCTGGAGCTCATTTTTTTCTTCTGGGTTTAATTATAATCTGTAAAATGGGATAATAATTTCTAGCAAACAGGAACGATTCAGAGATTGAATGGGGGAAGTATTCGTAAGCCAGATGCCACTCATTAGGCACCCAAATATGAGTCCCCTCCATTATTTATAGTAAATTGAAAGTTGTCTCATAGTCCCCCTGAAAGAGAGGAGAAAATGCCACATTGTTAAAAGTAACAATTCATATGGGAGGATGCTGTGATAGGTAGGAGTTCTGGTCAGCATTGATTATACTATGCCTTGCCTGACTTCTTAGTTCCATACTACATAGAAAAAAATCAGACCTCTTGCTCCTTGACATAGACTTCATATGGGAGGATGACAGGGTTTTTTGTTTTGTTTTGTTAAAACTGCATGATTGAAAGTGAGGGAAGGAGACACTTCATTTAAACCAATGAAAAGATTCCAGTGTGTATGCAAAATGATCTGATTCTCAGTTACTTTATTGAACCATGATATCTAATGAATTTTAGCATCCTTTGGAGTTAGTGTAGAAGAACATATTTACAAATCACATACTCAGGTCTGTCACATTAGAAAATGTTTCTGGAAGGTGCCTTCAATGTGTAGTTTCCATCTCTTTATGATGATGTATTTATTATGGAACCATGTCAGATTAGAAAAGATCTGGAGATGAAGCACAGCAAATATCTTCTAAATCACAGTGAAATGCAAGGTTAATGCGAGATATAGATGTGTGAGCTTAAAGGGATATTGATTATGTGTCAAGGGCCTGTGTAAGCATGCATTTTGGGATGTCTGCTTTAAACGTTTTCAGATGAGCGCTTTACAAAGGATGAGCAGTTCCTGGGAACGTCAGGAGTGAGAGAGAAGCAGACGTACCCACACACAACACCCCCGTCCTCCAGAGCTTCAGGCTCCCACAGAGCTCTGTCTCCAGAGGCATGGGAAGTAGATTTCTTTTCTTTTCCTTTCTGTTTCTGTTCTATCGGTAGGGTTCCTGGGAAGATCTAGGCTTTTAGCAGTGTGAGAAGTGGGAGAGTAATATTGATGAGCTGAGTACCCAAAACATTTCAAAGACTTAGCAACAGGATTATTATTGATTCTAAAGTTCTGCTAATGAATAAAACAGTTCTGTAGCCTCCTCTCTCATTGAACCTGGATATGGGGCACAGACATAACCAGAAAACAGGAAGTTGTGTTGTGAGAAGGAGTAGGTTTGAATGGCAAGGATTGCTTATACCAGTGCTGGAAACTCTGTGTTAATTTTGTCTTTAGTCAGTCATACAGGTTTCTTAGTGGAATCCTTGAGGGGGTTGCTTTGTGTTCAGCATCTGTTAACTTTTCCATACTTGGTGTTGACTCATTCCCATTGAATCTGAGGAGCTAGAAGAAAACGAGTTCGATGTGTGTATTTTTGAGTAGCATGAGATCGATAAGTAGACTGGTGGTCTGTTATACTTCTGCTGCAGCTCAGCAGTCTAAACAGCTATTTAGACAAAAATCTTTGATTAGCTCCCCTGATGCTCATTATCCATCAAAGGCAGGTGCAAGTCAACCTCGGAGAGTGTGGAGAACTGGGATGACTCTGTCAGTGGAGGGCCAGCGATCTGGGAGGTGGAGTTAGATGGTTGCCTGCCAGTATTGAATTCGGTCTTTAAATGTGACTTTATTATCTGTTAATTGATCAAGTGTGTGAACTCCATCAAATTCAGGTAACATCAAGAACAGCACAATAAATGCACGCATCAGTACAGAAAGACATGTGGGATAAACACATGTATTTCTCATAGTCTGTTTGGGTGTCCGTACCATCCCTCTCCTGGCTTCTCTTGCCACCGTGCTCACCCAGGCTCCGGATCACAAGCTTCTCGGTCATTCCACACCTCCCTTCCCCTCCTCCCATCCCCACATTAAGTCTCTCTGTCCTTGCGCTTGGGCTCTCTTATATTTGGTCAGTGAACTGCCCTTTGTCCCCAGCTGGTCTCCCTGTCTGGTCTTTCTCTTTGAATGCTTTTTGTGCCTCCACAGCTATCTTTTGAAATGGTTCCAGTCATATTACCCCTTGTACACATACCTCTGATGGTTCTGCATTGCCTACAGAAAAAAGAATTGAATTTTGACAGACACCAAGGGCCTTTCACAGTCTACTGATCTCTGCCCACTTCCATTTCCCTCCTCCACTCCAGCCACTCTGGACTGCTAACTGTGATGCCTTCACCACATTTCCTAACCTGGGTCTCAGTATTCTCACCTGCAAAATGTGTGTAATAATAGACTCTGCCTTGTAGAAGTAAGGAATATCAAAATCATAAATTTAGTGTAATTCAGGCACATAGGCAGGAGTAAATAAAGGTTAGATATAATTTTTATTGTTATGAAATTTGACACAGCAATTTGACCCTTTACTCATGCTGTTCCTATGCCTTCCAGCTCTCCCCTTTTTTAAAGTTACTTTCCTCTTAAAGGCACACAGTTGTGATAAGCCACTGAAGCTCTCAGTCATTAGGACTCTCTCTTTGTGTGCTCACTGTAGTTTCTGTATCTCAGGTATCTCACTTATCAAAAGCCTGCCTTGTACTGCAGTTGTCCTGTAGTATATAGTTGTATTATACTGTAATTGTGTGTACTGTAGTTGTAGTGGAATTGTATTTCCTGCCGAGAGTGGACCATGGAGGTTCTAAGTCTGGGGGTGGAGGTGGTGGGGTTGGAGGAGGTCAAGTTAACTCAAAAGCTTTGCTTCTTAAAGGGATTATTTCTGGCCAGCGTTTAGGGAATTGAGAACAGGTGTTGCAATGCCACAATGCAATTCTGATATGAGCTACCCAGAATTAGCATCAACTCCCCAATTTAAGGGTGTAGTACCCAACAAGACAGTCCTTACTTCAGGTGCCAGCCACAAGCTCAGGAGTCCTCTGGCCAACGACACTTCTTACCAACTGGCTATACATTCAGGGGTTCCCTCAACCCCCTCAGATGTGATAATTAGCTGAAACTGCTCATAGAACTCAGGAAAGTGCTAGATTTAAGATTACTGTGAAGATTATCCCTCTCCCTGTGGAATCAGAGTGTGTCTCCTTTCTGGCATATATGTTCATTCACCAACCAGGAATCTCCACAGAGTACTGGTGTCCAGAGTTTTTAATGAGGTTTCATTAGGCAGGCACGATGACTCATTGGCCATGTGATTAGCTGATCTCCAGTCCTCCTCCTCTCCCTGACAGAGGTCCACTGAGAGCCCCAACCCTCTAAGTCCATGATTACTGGAGTGGCCAGCCCCATCCTGAGCCATCTTGTTAGCATAACTCAGGTATGGACTGAGGGGCTCATTAATAAAGGTATTTCCAATTACTTTGGGAAATTCCAACTGTTCAGAGTATGTCCCAGGCACCAGGGACAAATGCTAGTCAAATTCTTTATTTGCAACAGGTGTGCATCTGAGGCTCCTCATCCTATGTTCAGTTTGAACTGTTGACACAGTGTTGCTCTTTCATATCATGAACCTTCCTATCCTACTATGATAAGAATGAGTATCTAAAACCCACCATATCTATTTAGGCAATCAGTAGAAGTAGAGTAAGACATATGAACTGTTCGCTGCCTGCACACACGAGGTAGGTGGGAGGACCTGTTTGTGGTAGAACCCCTGATATAACTCAGGATTTGGTTTCAATAATAAACAAGTCTTTTCTACTCACTAATTGCATTCTTGAGGGCAGGAATGGTCTCAGTTGCTTTTGTGTCCCCTTGATGGAGCACACTGCCCTCTAGTTTTGCTGGGGATGCAGCAAGCTGTCAGAATACATCTCAGCGTCACGCATCCCTAGCTTAGAGAGCAGCTCAACACAAAGCAACAGACTTTTCTTTCCATGAGGATCCGTGTGGTGATCCAGCTGGAGTCAGCTATGCTTGGACTGATAATACACAGAAACAATAGCTACCACTTCTGTTTAGGTGAAATATTGAAATTTACAGCTAGATTATTGGTCACTGACATGGCATTAAACCAAGGATGGCAAGAATGATGTTGTCTACAAAGGTAGTTTGTAAAAATCACTTTGTTACAACTAGATTTTTCAAAGTCTTAGGAGTGAATCCTGTGTGTTAGACATCAGACTGTGGGCCCATTCATTTGCGTATCTGTACATTGTTTTTCCTGGAAATGAGTATGATTTTTTCATTTCTTGAAACAAAATGTTGTCAGGGATTAATGTATTAAATCCCTGGTAAATGAAAGGTCTTCATATTCCCTATTGAAGAATTTAATTTTCTTTGGTGACTTTCTGCAGTGTTCTGTCTTTTCTCCCAGATTTCCAGAACTTCAAAAACAACTCAGCAAGATCTGTGCTTCTTCCCCCACCGCCCTCCCCCTTGCCAGCTCCCTCTCTCTCTGTTTAAAGTCTCTTCTGTTGCTGCTGACGTAGTTTTCTTTTTCTTAACATTAAATGAAATTCTATTTAAAAATTTCAAGATGCTTAAGGCACATAATAATTAAGGGTTATTCCTGTCAGAATAGAAGCACCATATTAGAACAGTTCTCTTCAGAGGCTGCTAAAGAGGGAAAATCCTGTTTAGAGGGTTTGTCTCTGTGGTCTTTTTATTTATTTTTTTAATGGTAGTTATGTAATGTCAGGTTTATTTGGCTGGGAGTCAAGAAACCGGTTTATTTGTTTGTCTCTTGTGTCATATGTACCTGAGGGGCTGTGTGGTTCCTAAAAAGACCTGTAATTTGTACACCAGGCTGTTGCCCAGGAGGTGTCCTGTGTAATGGCAGTTTGACATATGTTGACAGAAAAGGTATTTTTTAAAAAAATACAGTGATGGGTATGTAACAGGCACTGAACGAACACATATAGATTGACTTTAAAAGTACATTTATTCTGAATGGGATACAACAATCCTTTATTTGAGAGCAAGCCTCCTAACTTGGCATCTTTTTCTGGTGTTTATGGTGAGTCAGAAGAGACTGCAGCTCAGGATTTAAAAATTAATTCCTTAGCAGGAGAAAACAGGTGGTCACATAAAAGAAGTGCCTGAATAGAGGAAGGATCAAGTGATCCTCAGAAGAGATCAACAGGGGAAGGTTTGTGCTCTCATCCATCTGTACCAATGCATAGGCTCTAAAAAAAGGTGCATAAGGTCCAGAAATACTGCCAAGGTGTGGTGGGGACAGGCTGATAACTGAATTCTAGTAGCAGAGGTGTTGTTATTGCTAAAAAACAAACCTGTCTAATAGGTGGACCCAGATATAGAAAGAAAGGAACTTGAAGGTAATAAATAATGGAGAACATTTATGTGAGAATGAGCTGAAGGAGCAGCAGCAAGGAGAAAAGGCAGCAGTGTGGCTCACCCAGATGGGAACTCTGACTGAAGCTTTCTCAGCATATTTACACTTGGGCACAGAGGCAAGATGCAGGGGTGGTGGGAGCCTTTAAAGAGACAGCTGCTGGAAGTTGAATAGAGGGTGTCAATTGATTTTTTGTGCTTTCGTTTACAGTTTTCACTGTTTTCAAGCTGCTTCAGACTTAATATGGAAAATAAGGAAGAATTGGTGGGTGAGATAGTGGTTGTGAGGACTTTGGGACAAGTGGTCCCTGTTATTTTGAAGTGCATCAAAGTGAAGGGAGGACTGGCTGGTCCCACTCCATCCCAGACTGTAGGGAAGCCTGTAGTCAACAGCATGTGACCTGTGACAGTCGTGTGTGTTCAGGGAACCTGAGGTCGTGAGCCACACCGTGATGCAGGAGGCAGTAGAGTTTGAGTCCCCTGGTATACCTTGTGCCTGAAATGCTTCTTGGCCCACAGTCGGCCTTTCATAAAGATTTAGTAAATGAATGAAAGAAGGAATAGAAAGGTGGCTCAGTGAGATAGGAGACTGAAAAATAAAGTTCTGACTGAAAATGTGTTAATTATTTCAGTGATCCAGGAGAGGGGGAAGGCCTCTTAAAACCACACCAAACCAAAACCCCCAAAAGCAGCATAATGTATTCCTTGCGAGCTTTCCAAGCCCTGATTAGTATAACACTGTCTAAAAGACGGAAAACTGAGATTTCCAAAGTGAACAAACAGAAAGGAGAGCTAACAGCCAGCATGAGCAATGGCTTGTGAAAGCCTCTAAGGAAGAAACAAGTTTTAAAAGGCACTTCTATTCCAAGAAAAAGATGAACCATGGTTTGGGCAAGGTGCTGTGATAATAAAAAATGACAAAGAAAAAAGTAGTTATTCAATTCCTAGTTAGTTTTCATTCTTTCAACCGAGAGGATATTTATAATGAGAAAAGATGTGCAAACGTCATTAAGAAATGTGGTTAGGAGAGCCGGGAATCAGAGGACATCAAGCCATTCTTCATGGAAATAAAAGAAGTTCGAATCCAGGGCCAGATGAATGGCATCTTTGGGGAAGAACCCTGGTGGCCCTGGAATTGCACCTGTGGAGCCACAGCCCTTAGCAACCAATGACAGTGGTGCTTGGAGAGTTAAAAGAATGGCCTCTGGTGCTCAGCTGGGTTAGGTGCTTCACCTTGCTGTGCCTCAGTTTCCCCATCTGTACAGTGGTGGTGTAGTGTCAGTTATCCCATCTGCAAAATGAGGAGGCTATATCTCAGCTGATGATAATAATGGTACTTACCACCTCTTCTGGTTTCTGTGAGGAATCAATAAGATAATCTAAGTTGATGGACAGCTCAAAGTTGATACCATGTTAAGTGTTATGCTCATTATTGCCTTTTCTCTTTGAGAAATTGTCTGCAAAAGAGATCTTTGAGAGTTTTGGAGGCAGGAAAATATTCCAGGTTTTAGAAAGGGCGAGAAGAGACAGATTGTAGAAATCACTGCCTAATAAATTTGACATTAATTCCTGGCAAGGTTTGCCTATGGGTTAAGTACAGAGATGGTTCGTGAGGATCAAAATAAAAAGTCCTCAGAGCTTCTGTATTAGTTTGCTAGACCTGCTGTACAAAGTACTACAAACTGGGTGGCTTAAATAAGAGAAGTTTATTGTCTCACAGTTCTGGAGGCTGGAAGTCCCAGGTTAAGGTGTCTACAGGATTGGTTCCTTTCTGAGGGCTGTGAGGGAGGTGTCTGTTCCAGGCTGCTCTCCATGGCTTGCAGTTGTTGACTACCTTCTCCCCATTTCTCTCTGTCCAAATTTCCCCTTTTTATAAGGACAGAAATTATATGATTAGGGCCCACTCTGAAAACCTCATTTCAAACTGATTCCCTCTGTTAAAACTCTTCATCCACATAAGGTCACATTCTGAGGTACTAGGGGTTAGGACTTCACCATATCTTTTTTGGGGGGACACAATTCAATCTGTAACAGGTTCACTTGTAACAAAAGTCAAGCAAAGCAAACTTAGTCTTATTTTTCTGATGGTGTAGAAGAAGGGAAATATATACACAGTGAACTCTGAATTTTTAAAAAGGTATTCAGTGCTATGAATTTTCATAAAGGAGATTTATGGTAAGTGAATTCCCCCCATCCCAGGCACTTAGTTTAGTCTGCATTTGAATGATATGTTAGCAGCATATATTAATGTATATTATGATTTCTCCATCGGACACATGTATTCTCAAAACCTCACCTTTCAAGGTATAATAACTTTCTGTTTCACCCAGGACCTTTACTTTGTGACACATGCATTGTAAGCTTGTGAAACAATTATGAAATTATTCTCTGATGGATTGTTCCCACTCATAGGAGAATGGTATTAAAATATTTATAGGGAAATGAATTTCAGTTTCAAATGGAAAAGGCCAGAAGAAATGTAGTTTAAAATTTCATAGAAAATGACACAGTCTTATGACTTTATTTTAAAAAAGGGGGGAAGCATCTCATGACAGTGACCTAGGTTCTAGTTCAATTGAGAGATTTTGGTATGGAGATTTGTAATCTTAATATTCTTCTAATTTAGAATTTATCTTTCAATTTCAGAATGTAGTTATTAATTTTTATGTGTGTGTGTTCCAATAAAACTCTATTTGTTTTATTTTGTTATCATTAATATACAATTATATGAGCAACATTGTGGTTACTAGATTCCTCCATTATTAAGTCCCCACCACATACCCCATTACAGTCACTGTCCATCAGCATAGTAAGATGCTATAGAGTCACCACTTGTCTTCTCTGTGCTATACTGCCTTCCCCGTGCCCGCCCCCCCCATATTATGTCTCCTAATCATAATGCTCCTTATTCCCCTTCTCCCTCCCTCCCTTCTCACCCACCCTCCCCAGTCCCTTTCCCTTTGGTAACTGTTAGTCCATTCTTGGGTTCTGTGAATCTGCTGCTATTTTGTTCCTTCAGTTTTTTTCTTTGTTCTTATGCTCCACAGATGAGTGAAATCATTTGGTACTTGTCTTTCTCTACCTGGCTTATTTCACTGAGCATAATACCCTCTAGCTCCATCCATGTTGTTGCAAATGGTAGGATTTGTTTTCTTCTTATGGCTGAATAATATTCCATTGTGTATATGTACCACATCCTCTTTATCCATTCATATACTGATGGACACTTAGGTTGCTTCCGTTTCTTGGCTATTGTAAATAGTGCTGTGATAAACATATGGGGTGCATATGGCATTTTCAAACTGGGCTGCTGCATTCTTAGGGTAAATTCCTAGGAGTGGAATTCCTGGGTCAAATAGTATTTCTATTTTGAGTTTTTTTGAGGAACCTCCATACTGCTTTCCACAGTGGTTGAACTCATTTACATTCCCTCCAGCAGTGTAGGAGGGTTCTCCTTTCTCCACATCCTTGGGACATTTGTTGTTGTTTGTCTTTTGGCTATTGGCCATCCTAACTGGTGTGAGGTGATATCTCATTGTGGTTTTAATTTCCATTTCTCTGATGATTAGCGATGTGGAGCATCTTTTCATGTGTCTGTTGGCCATTTGAATTTCTTCTTTGGAGAAGTGTCTGTTCAGATCCTCTGCCCATTTTTTAATTGGATTATTTGCTTTTTGTTTGTTGTGGCACATGAGCTTTTTATATATTTTGGATGTCAATCCCTTATCAGATATGTCATTTATGAATATATTCTCCCATACTATAGGATGCCTTTTTGTTCTATTGATGGTGTCCTTTGCTGTACAAAAGCTTTTTAGTTTGCTATAGTCCCACTTGTTCTTTTTGCTTTTGTTTCCTTTGCCTGGGGATATATGTTCATGAAGAAGTTGCTCATGTTCATATTCAAGAGAGTTTTGCCTATGTTTTCTTCTAAGAGTTTTATGATTTCATGATTTACACTCTGGTCCTTGATCCACTTCGAGTTTACTTTTGTGTATGGGTATAGATAATAATCCAGTTTCATTCTCTTGCATGGAGCTGTCCAGTTTTGCCAACACCAGCTGTTGAAGAGGCTGTCATTTCCCCACTGTATATCCATGTCTATGTAGTTATTAGTTTTATTGTGCAACTTTCTCAGATGGCTTTCCTTTCTTAAAACTTCCCTTATTATTTTGTTAAAAATGAAGAATTTTATCTGTGTTTCAAGTGTTAGTTGAGTAGATACTTTCTAGTAACACTGGCATTTAGATGTGGAAGGGCTAGGCTCCTAAAAGCGATGTGTACAATGTGGGTCCTGTGATAAGGCTCATGATGGTCTTGGTTTGGTTTCAGGAGACATATTCCCAGGTGAACTTCATGAGTAGTTAGGAATCTTCTCCACCTGTTGAGTTCATGTGGATTTTGAAATATTTCTCATTCCCCCACCATCTGACTTTGAAAAAAAACCCTGAACACATTCCTCCTTTGTCCTCCTCATAATCAGATCTTAACTTCCAAGTGCTGCTGAAGTTTCTATCTTGAATTAATTTTTTGGGACCTGTTTATGCTGTTTATACATGGCTGGTTTTTATTCAGTGCTTTCAACCCCATTGACAAGATTTATAATTGTAGTATGCCCAATGGAAAGCTCTTTGGGCCTTTAAAAACAGGGCAAAGCTACTTCTCCCCAGTTACAGTGGCATAAATCATATAATCCTACATTATAATCCAAATAAATGAACGCCTCTAGATTTTTCTTTTTTCCTTATAGTTTCTACCGGCCCTCTCTGTTTTTACCGCTTGAGTGGCCAGAAATTCAGCCCTGTGGTATGGTGGAAATTTTCAACTTTTCTAAAACCTTTGTTCCCAAATAGGACTTCTGGGCCCTGCTTGAGACTCCAGAGCAGTTACCCATCTGTTTTTGTTTTCTTTTTTTTTTTCAGTTGAAGTATAGTTGATAGACAATCTGATATTGGAACAGTATGGTTGTTCACCAGTTACCCACATTATTAAACCCTCACCCCCTCTAGTGCAGTTACTATCTGTTAACATAGGAAGATGTTACAGAATTACCCAAAGACAGGTGGCCGTGCCTCCTCCACCTCTGCCCTCATCGTGCAGTGCGGTTAGTCTCTGCAGAGGGATCAATTGTGAGAAGAAGAGAGAAAATGAGTGTTAAAGAGCAGTGCAGAGCTCTCTGTAAACAGGGGTAGGAAGGACCAGCTGACAGCTTTTCCCAGGGATCTGTTTTCTTCTTTCTAGAACTGGGCAGTGCTGTACCTGTTCTGCTCTCCTGGCCTTCTCAAATGTAGCCCTCGTTTGAACCTTGGCAAATCGGTAATTGCCTGGCTTTTAAGTGTGAATTTTAAAGCTGAAGTGGTACATCTTTAGAGGCACAGTACTCAAGATTTCAAAAGTGCTTGTGTGTATTTTTACAGTTGGAATGCATTTTTAAATTATTTTAGGTTTTCTTTGAGATTTAAATTTCGATTGAGAGTTTGAGAGGGAA
Source organism: Manis javanica (assembly GCF_040802235.1). Taxonomy (NCBI): domain Eukaryota; kingdom Metazoa; phylum Chordata; class Mammalia; order Pholidota; family Manidae; genus Manis; species Manis javanica. Next base: position 109,370,250 of record NC_133157.1, read on the forward strand.
ATTCTTTTTTTTGTTAGCTTAAAACGTCAATTAAATTTTCTGCTGGTGAACATATTAAAGAGACTTATAGCCACGTAGATTTATTTTATGACATTGTTGAGGAAAATGCACACACATCGTCTCTTTAACATTTTGAGTAACGTTGAGAGTTGTACTTTCTTTTTTTTCATACTCTATTTCATATTGTGAGTTTCTAAATGTACAGATGTTGGGGAGACCCATGAGTGCAGAGGACAGAGAGGAAAATTTAATGTTAGAGCTCATTCCTGTTGTGGCTCACTTTCTAAATTTGACTTTAGTATTTGCCTTAAGGAATGTTTCTTTTGTATATAGTCTTAACAATATAAGTCATTCTCCTCTGAACTGGGGAATTGTTCTCTTCATCATTAAGTCAATTTTCAGTAAACATTTCTCAAAAACTCAGAAGAAGGTGAAACATTTCTGAAGAACACATACCATGTATATACTCACTATGAATTTCCTCTTTTACCTATATGTGGCTTTATTACATTATGCACCATCTAACAAATACAATCTTAGCTCTGAATCTTATGTTTATGCTGTACAGACTTACATTTTATTTCTTAAATACTTTGACTTCAAGAAGTCAATTGCTGTTAAAATGGCCACAATCCAAAAAACAAGAAATAACAAGGGTTGGCGAGGATGTGGAGAAAAGGGAACCCTCTTACACTGTTGGTGGGAATGTAAAAAGTCACTGTGGAAAGCAGTATTGAGGTTCCTCAAAAAACTGAAAATAAAAATACCATATGACCCAGTAACCTCACTCCTAGGAATTTATTTGAAAAAAACAACAGCAAAATCTCTGATTTAGAAGATAAATGCACCCCTGTGTTTATTGCCACATTCTTTAAAATAGCCAAGACATGTAAGCAACCAGAGTTTTCATAAATAAAAGAATGGATAAAGAAGATGTGATACATATACATAATAGAATATTATTCAGCCATAAAAAAGAAACCTTGCCATTTGTGACAACATGGATGGACCTAGAAGGTGTTAATGCTAAGTAAAATAAACCAGGTAGGAAAAGACAAATACCTATGATTTCACTTATTTGTGGAATCTAAAAACACAACAGAACAAAATGAACAAAATAGCAGTAGACTTAGAGACACTAAGAAGTGAGTGGTTACCATGGTGGATGGGTTGGGGTGGGTGGGTGGGAAAGGTGAGGGGGATAAAAGGGCATAAAAATTCTCGATCATAATATAAGTTGGTCATGGGGATAGTAGTACAGCATGGAGAGTATAGTCAGTGGTTCTGTAACATCTTCCTATGTTGACAGATAGTAACTGCACTAGTTAGGGTGAGGATTTCATAATGTGGGTAACTGTTAAACCTCTGTGTTATATGCTTGAAACCAATATAATATTGTGTATCACCTATACTTCAATTAAAAAAAAATAATGCCATCAAGTGCCCCAGCTTTGAAGTTGGACATTTCATCTTCAGCTCTGGACTCAATTGGAAAGTCACTTCATTTCGCCAAGATGAGTTTCCTTATGTGTAAAATGAGGATGATAGTAGCATCTGCCATCTGGAGTTGTTGAGAGGTTTACATGAGGCAATGCATGCAAGTGCCTGGCCCATCATCATTGCACATTTACCAGCCAGATGATACACGATGTGGGATAAGCAATTTTGGGCTAGCAGACTGGAGATCTGGGATTTTAGGGGAAATCCACAAAGGCTGGAAGAAGAGGCTGAGGCTAAGGAGACCAAGAGTAAATGTTGCATTTCTGTTGGATTTTTCTATTATTCATATTGCTAAAAACAAGGAAATGGATACAGATTTTTTTTTTTCCTAAAGTCACTTTTCACTTTAACAGGTTAAATAGGAAAAGATTTGTGGTTTTTGGATTCCTGGACTAGAACTTGATGTGTCTGTCTCTTTCTTTCCAAACAGGAAATTAAATTATTATTGTGAGGTTTGTGAGTTCAGAGTGGAGTTTGTGCTTGGAACTATGTGTCCTGATCTGTGCTCAGCCAGGCTGGTTAAATGTTTGGATGTGGTGATGTGCTTTGCTTTTTCTTTTGGGTCTTTTCTGTCTTGGATTAATGTTGGGTGTTTGTCTGGTGGATTCCTCTGTCCTTGTAGCCTCTGTCTTGAAGAATGGCCCTGGGGGCATTGTGTGGCTTTGGGAAATGGAGATGGGCAGATGGTACCAAGGTAGTTCTTGGGACAAATAGATTCAAAATGTTATACTCGAGTTATTACCAGAAGCTTGTCATTGGGCTAGAGGGATGGCCAGTTGGAGAGCATGAGAGGCTCCTTCCTGGACTGTGCTGTCTTGCAATCCCAGGCTCCTTGGAAGCTGACTGTGGTGGGAGAAAATTGGGCTTGAATCTGCATGCTTTCCAATCGAGCCCAGTAGGGCTCATCTGTGCCCCATTTCTTGAGGAAGGGAATTCAGACACTTACTCATCAATGGTGGAATTCATTCATTTGGCTCCTGTTGACTGAGCATCTACTGTGAACCAGGCCCTGTCCTATGCACTTGAGAATGCAGAGCAAACAAAGCAGATAGATCCCTGTCTTTGTGGAGCTTCCACTTTAAAGGGATGAAGTGGACAATACACGAAGCAAAACATTAAGTGATGTGTTAGAAAGTGATATGTACTGTAGAGGAAAATCAAGCAGAGAAGGGAGAGAGCAAAACTTGGGGAAGGCAAGGGAGTGAGCCCCATGGAGGCTCAGACCAAGCAACAGCAGAGGTTTAAACGAACCAGGGGTGGGGAGGGCAGGAGAGGCAAGCCAGCTAGGGAGTCTGCAGGGAGTGCAGAAGAGGAGGGTGGCAGGTGAGATGGAAGGCAGCCAACTATTCCAGGGAGGGAGAGCAGGGCTGGGGCAGGGACCACGAAGGGCCCAGAGACTGTTATGAGGAGTTGGAGTGACTGAGCTGGCGGGGGCTGCTGGTGGTGCTGAGTTGAGGAGTGACATGCTGTGTGACTTAAGGTTTTAACAGGGGCACTCTGGCTGCTGTGAAAACAATGTACTTATGGCCAAAAAAAAGGGCTTTTTTTGTGTGTGTATGCCAGAGGGACAGACCCATGGTGGATGTATTTACTGTCAACAAGAGTATATTTTATTATAAAAAATCTATCATATTTTATCATGACAATGAACCCAGAGTCACCATGAGGCCCCCTTCCTCGATGGAGCTTTCTCTCCTGGAAGTTGCTGGGACATGAGGGTCTGAGGGAAGAGGCAGCTCCAGGGTTTCTGTCCTCATCAGTGACTAAATGCTACTTTTAATGCAAGGAGGGTGGACATGTGTGTGGTGTTTCATGTGCAAAAGTAGATCTTTTATTTCCTGAATACAATTTAGGCCTAGATTGCTTTAGAGGGAATTTGGAAAAATCCTGTAGAATGATCGAGTCCTGTGGATTTCCTGACGGGCCTCGTTCCTTTCCTTGCCTCCCCCCATTCCATCCTCTCCGTTCTGCCCTTCTGTGAGAGAGCTGAGGCCATTGCCCTAACAAGCCGTATGTATCTGAGTCGTGGCTGTTAATTCTCCTGGCCTGGTTGAAGAAACATTCCCCTCACCTCTTTTAAGTATTGCTTTGATGTGAATGAGTTTTGACAACAGAACCTTGTTCTACAGTTAGATGTTGGCGTGGTTCCACTTCCTATTAATTTTCTTGTACAATTAAGGCACCTAGGAAAACATTTGAAGAACATTTCCATTTTATGGGCTCATGATAAATGCCATGAGTTGGTTTGCTGGACCGTTGGCTTCGGCTGTGATTTTCGTGCAGAAGCTGTATACCAGCAGTGGTTACCATACAGGTTAATTAGGAGCACACGAGGATTCTTGTCTTGTGAACCTTTGAAATATGGAAATTGATTTACATAGATAATTGTTCTGAAGTTTTCATATCTCATTTTTATATCTCCTGAACATCTCTACCAGTTTTGTTTCTTGGCAGTGCAGGTATTTGGAGACGTGTGTGTTCCCCAGCACTTGTGACCTAGGGTTTTCTCCCGCAGGCTGTAATTGTGCAGGTCTCTGGGTGGAGCCAGCCTGGGAGGACTCGTAGCCCATTGTTTCAGTTTTAACTAGTTGTAGAATATTAGTAGGAAGGCAGTTATTTTACCTCAGAGTGACTTTTTTTTTGGAAGCAGCAAGTTGAATTTTATGGTTGCAGCTGTTATGAGTGGAATTTGTCAGAAAGTTGATGAGAAGTGAATGCTTACAATACTCTGATATAAATCCTCAGTTTAAAAAAGATGCACACTGCCAGTACACTGGGGTACTGAAATGTAGAAAAATACTTCTTTAAATATATGTTTTAAAACCTAGGCCCTGTTGTTTCACATTTCAGCTTAAGTCTTTCAAAAACAACGATTGCTCTGATTTTGCAAAAGGCATCTTTGTTTGGTTTAGAAGTCAATAATGACTTGCTACAAAAGAAATATAACATAGTAGGGAGACTCCCTCATGGTGAGCATACTAGGTAAAGAATCTGAGAAGCCACGGGACCTTTGCACATGTTGTTCCCATCCTGGAGTTCCTCCTTTCTCCTCACCCCCACAGCTTTGCCTCATGGGTGCATTTTCTTCTTTAGCTCTCAAATCTCAACAGCCTTTCCTGACTGGGCCAGTTCTTTCTGTTGTAAACTCTTATAGCCTCATATAGTTTTTCTTAGCACTTATTTTATATTACTTTGTGTGGGTAAGATTGTAATATTTCCAGAATATCTCACCTGGCTTTTGTACATTTGCATATCCTCAAGGGTGGAGAGAAGTTCATCTCCATATTAATGGGTAATTACCTGGGCAACTGAGGGCTTATCTGTACCAGAGAAGTTAGGGGGAGGTTCTTGCTTGCTTGCTTCTGCCCGAGAAGGAGAGAGAGAGAGACAGCCCTGGACTGAAGTTTGTAAGCAATAAACGGGTTTTAAACTTTATTTCTCCCTTTGACTGATTACAGTTTTTAGAGGTATTTTGTCCCAGGATTTCCTTTCCCCAGGTTTACACCTGGCGTTAGTGGGCAGGATTCCTCTGAACCCTAAATCTGTCATAATGAGTGAAACCTTTGGGAGGACTGCTCCTACAAATGATGGGGAAATGCCTGGAAGCCCCCCTATGGATGGTGGGAGGCCCCAGTGGATGCAGCGGCAGAGGGTGCTGCTTCAGCTGTTATCCCCCCAGCTGTGGAACTTCCAAGTTGGGAACCCCTAGTGGGGAACTAGTCTAGGGTGAAGTACCTCTTAAAGGGGTGGGGCTTTCCCCGGAACTGGGGAAGGGTGGAAACACCAGAAGCTGCAGAATTAGCCCTCCGTGAGTTGGAAGACTGCTTGGAGACCTTAGGGGACCATGTAGTGGCTGGCTTTGTAGGGTCTCCTTTCATCGAGATAGTGGAAAATGTTATCCAGGAGAAAGAGAGGATTAATAAGAGGGTTAGCGAGGAGAGAGAGGGATTAGGCAGGAGAGAGACACACTTCAGTATTGCTTGGAGGAGCTGGGCGATAACCTATGGGATGCTGTTAAAGAAGAGAGATAGTTACTGAAAAGGCAGGTGACAGTCCTAGAAGATTCCTTGCCAGTGGCAAGTGGGGAGATGGCAGGAAAAGCCTCATTGCAGGAGGCCGTGGGGGAGGGGGAAGAAAGAGTGGTGACTTCAGCCCCAGAGATGGAGGAGCCTGGGGGAGAAGAGGAGGAGGTGGGGCCATGGGTGGGTTGCTACCCAGGCCACCGCCAGAGGTACCATCCTCTCCTGTTTTAAAGGCCCACCCAACTGTAATTAAGAAAATAAAAATGAAACAACCGTGGGCTTCTCAGGGGGAGAAGCAGCCCCCTCCCAGGTTGTGGAGCACTCCATGCCCTGCCCCCATACCCAGGATGAGCTGGTGGACATGAGTATCAGATATAGGCAGAGGCCATCTGCCTAGGAATATCTGCGTATGTGGCTTTTATGTCTCTGGGATATGGAGGTGGAAAACATTGTTGTGTCGGGTCCTGAGATGAGTAGAATGGCTTCCCTGAGGACTCACCTTTTCCTCCGGCAGTGGTTGCAAAATGCCTGTCGCACCTCAGGGAATCAGACACTCCTGGAATGGCTGACAGCTGCCATCAGGGTAGTCTGGCCTAATCAGGGTGATTTACCATATTTTCCCAGTAGTTGGAAAATGTATGCAGAGCTCCAACAGGTACTGAGGGATTTGGGTATGAAAAATATCACCTATAATATGGACCCCCAGGGCCCTGATGACAAGGTGTTCACTATAGGAATGAGAAATTTGGTGCTGCATACAGCTCCCACATCTCTCTTTGGGTCCCTAGTGAATACTCTCCGCCCCCCCCCCCCCACCCACCTAGGGCAACCCATAAGTGAGGCTACTAGTACTTTAGCAGGTCTCGGGGGGTTGAAACAATAAGGGCATGGAGGGAAGTATGGGCCAGGACTGAAAGGAGAGGTGCAAAAGGCCCCGTGGAGGTCTTGAGGACCCAGATGTGGGTTGATTTGATAAAGGCTGGGGTAGTGAAAGAAAAACTCAGTGGTCAGTCCAATATAATATTGTTAGAACTGTGGCACCAATTAAAGCCAGAGCAGCAGTTCTAGCCACCGAGGTCCAGGACACAGAAACCAGAGTCAAGGCTTCATGCCTGACCTGTGTCCCTAAAAAACTTCATGGGAGACAGTACTCAGGATTCACCTGGGCCCTCAGCCCTGCAGGAGGATGATTGGGCATAATGGTTCGACTGAGGGTGGGGTCAAAGTACCCACCTTGGGGGACATGGTGGGGACCAGATGCCACATGTAGAATTAGCAATTCATTGGTCCCCTGTGAATTACAACACGTCCTGGTGCTGGTGGACACAGGAGCTGCGTGTTCTTTGATTCATGGCAATGCTGATCACTTTCCCGGGGCCCCTGCTGTGATAGATGGCTATGGGGGTAAGGCGATTAGAGTGAAGAAAGCCCAAATCTCATTGGGGATAGGGCATTTACCCCCAAAGGAGTATACCATGTACTTTTCTCCCATTCCTGAATATATTTTGGGGGTAGATATCCTGCAGGGTCTGTGGTTACAGACCACTGCAGATGAGTTCAGACTGAGGGTATGTGTGGTAAAGGCAGTTCTGAGGGGACATGCTAAGCACCCACCTGTAGCTCTGCATGTACCTCGGTGAGTGTACAGCCCATCCTTTTTCCTGGAGATGTTGCAATAGTCTAGGAACTGCCTCTTCTAAATCTGAAAGAGAATCAGATGTGAGTATAATATCATAATATCACAGACAAGGTCCAGTACAATTACAAAGCAGTATAAATTGCCTGGGAGGCACAAGGAAATTGGAGAAACTCTGCAGGAGTTGGAGAGGGTGGGCATCGTAAAGCCCACTCATAGTCCTTTTAATTCCCCAGTGTGGCCAGTGAGAAAGCCAGACAGCTCCTGGTCTATGACTGTAGAATACAGAGAATTGAATAAAGTCACACCCCCTTTGCATGCTGCTGGCCCCTCTATAGCACACATTCTGGACACCCTCAGCCATGAGCTGGGAATGTATCATTATGCAATAGATCTTGCTAATGCTTTCTTCTCTATTGGCATAGCACAGGAAAGCCAGGAACTGTTTGCCTTCATTTGGGAAGGCCAGCTGTGGACATTCACTGTCCTTCTACAGGGATACCACCACAGTCCCACCATCTGTCATGGACTTGTAGCCCAGGACTTCGCCACATGGAAGAAACCACAAATGGTGTGGTTGTATCACTACATTGATGATATTATGCTCACATCTGATTCTCTTCAGATTTAGAAGGGGCAGTTCCTAGACTGTTGCAACATCTAGAGGAAAAAAGATGGGCTGTGAATAACACAAAGATTCAGGGACCTGGATTGTCTGTGAAATCTTGCAGGTTGTCTGACTGGTTAAAATTAAAGTTATCTCAGAAGCAGTCATAGACAAGGTCCAGGCTTTTCCTGCCTACCACTGTGGCAGTATTAAAAGAGTTTTTGGGTCTTTTGGGCTACTGGAGAGTGTTTATCCTGCACTTGGCCCAAATTCTGAAGCCCTTATAAATGGTTGGTACGAAAGGGCATCAGGTGGGACTGGGATGAGACATGTGCAGCTGCTTTTACTGCTGCCAGGTGGGCAGTCAAGGCCGTACAGGCCTTGAATGTAATAGACTCATCAAGGCCCTGTGAGCTAGATGTTCATGTAACCGAAGATGGTTATGGATGGGGCCTTTGGCAGTGGCTTGAATGAACATACCAACCTATTGGATTCTGGCCACAACTATGAAAAGAGCAGAGGTTTGGTATACCTTGATAGAGAAGCAACTGGCTGCTGTGTACCATGCCTTGCTTGCTATGGAGCCCATTGCCGGAACAACCCCAACCAAGGTAATAACCACCTATCCTGTCATGAGGTGAGTGTGAGACTGGACCTGAAGGTTATGAAGTGACATGGCACAGACACCTACACTGGCAAAATGGGGTGCATATTTACAGCAGCACAGCATCCTCTCCACTACCCCTTAAGTGGAGAACTCCAGTGCTTATTGGGGCCAGCGATCTATACCAGTGGGAAGCAGAAAGAACTTGCTTTTGAGCCATTGGTAGCTGAGACTCCTTATCAGGAGGGAAAAGCCCCTATACCTGAAGATGCTTGGTACACAGACGACTTTAGTGGTGGGCTGTCTCTGAAGTGGAGGGCTATGGCTTCCTATCCTAAGTCTGAAACATTATGGAGGGATGATGGAGAGGGGAAGTGCAGTCTAGGGCTGAGTTGCGGGCAGTATGTCTTGTGATCACCCAGGAGCCTTTCCACATAGTTGTCTGCACTGACAGCTGGGCCGTCTATCAGGTCTTGACCCTGTGGCTACTGACATGGTACCATGCCAACTGGATGGCTGGTCACTGGCCCCTTTGGTGTGCAAGAGTTGTGGCAAGACCTATGGGCCTCTGGTCAGACTAAGACTGTTACTGTTACATATCATGTGACTGGCCATTTGCCTTTGGCATCCCCAGGGAATGATGAAGCAGACATATTGGCCCAGGTGCTGGGGCTAGAAGGAAAGCCTACCTCTGATGTGGCCCAATGGCTGCAGCAGTGTTTGTTGCATGAGGGGCAAAAGACAATGTGGGCTGTAGCCTGTTGGTGAGACTTGCCATTGACCTTTGAAGAAGTCAGCAGAGCCTGGAAGAAGTGCCTTGTGTGCTCTAAGAGGGACTTACACTGAGTCCCACAGCAACATGGGACAATAGTAAGGGGGCCAATACCCCTTGTCAGGTAGGCAGATAAACTATATTGGGCCTCTGCCCATATCAGAAGGATATCAGTATGCTGTGACTTGTGTAGACATGGCTACTGGACTATTGGTTGCTTTTCCTGCATGACAGGTGGATCAACAAACCACCAAGAGGGGCCTGGAGCGTCTCTTTGCAGCCTATGGCCGGCCACTGGTGACTGAGAGCGATCAAGGCACCCACATTACTGGACATGTATTACAAGAATGGGTGCAGCAATTAGGAATAAAGTAGAAATTTTATGTACCATATAATTCTACTGGGGCAGGCATGACAGAGAGAGATAATGGTTTATTGAAATCTGACCTGAAGTTGGACACCAATAGTCTACGCAGCTGGTCAGTTCACCTTTGGACAGTGCTACAGTGTTTAAATGAGAAGCCACTTAAAGGAGCTTTGAACCTTGTGGATATGCTCACACACCTTGCTGCCTCTCCTATACAACTGTACGTCCAAACCAAAGAAGAGTTATTGAAGCCAGTATATGGCCAGCAGAGCAACATCCTGCTGCCAGCCCCTACTGCATTAAGCCCTGGAGACTCTGTTGAATGGACCTGGCCCTGGACGTTTCAACACATGGACCAGCAATGGCTGTTCTTTCTGGCAACTTGGGGGAAAGGCCTAGAAGCTGACCTCGTGTGTATTCCTGGAATAACAGCAGAGTGACCCCCAAAGATCATGGTAGTGTATCCAGGAGGTAAGAGCATCTTGTGGGGAAGTTTTGTTTTATCTTTATGGTCAGTGCATGTACCTCCCATAGCCCTATATACTGACCCATCTGTAACTCCCACAGGCTGGGGGGTGAAAGTCTGGTATACTAGACCAGGACGAGATCCCATTCCTGCCACTGTCCTATCACAGGACCCCTCTCTTGTATGTATCCTACCTGGTGGACAAGATTTGCCTATGCTGGTGTCAATAAAACATGTATCTTATCGCCCTTAAGGTTATTTTCTCCTACAGTCCTTGTGGCCTGAACGCACCCCCTGGCTTCAGCTTCCATATGAGACTACTCTGTACTCCCTACCTGTTCAGCTGCTGACTGCCTGTGGAATGGGCCAGCTGTGGACTTAATCTACATGGGACTTTGAACCTAGATGAATCCTCTGGCTTGAGGATTTTTATGTTTTTATTGTTGTTGCTATTATGTCATTAGTCTGGTCAGAATGCTCCAGTTTTCTCACCCAGGGACCATTGCGGAAGAAGGGGAATTAGTAGATTGTAAAGTGAGATTTTTGGAGGGTTGGCCTGTGGGTAAAATTGTAACATTTCTAGAATATCTCGCTTGGCTTTAGTGCATTTGCATATCCTCAGGGGTGAAGAGAAGTTCATCTCCATATCAATGGGTAATTACCTGGGCAACTGAGGGCTTATCTGAACCTGATAGTTTAAGGGGAGGGGCTGGCTGGCTTGCTTCTGCCAGAGCAGGAGAGAGAGCCTGCCCCAGACTGCAGTTTGTAAGCAATAAACGGGTTTTAAACTTTATTTCTCCCTTTGACTGATTTCATTTTTTAGAGATATTTTGCCCTGGAATTTCCTTTCCCCTGACTTAAACTTTGACTCATTCCTTATTCTGTGATCTCTGTGAGATAAGGGGTGGGGGTTTCCTTCCTATTTTTTGATATTATTGTGTCATTAGTGCCTATAAACAGTGCCTGGCACATTGATGAATATTTATAACGGAGAAATATTTGTTCAGTGAAGAAATCCATGAATGAATTGAGTTTGGGTGGTTCTAGGAAGGCTGGTACAAGATCTAGGTCTCAAATTCAAATGCTGATGCAGCCAGGCAGCCAAAGTCAATGAGTCAAAGAGATTTTGGGAACAACCTGAGCTGCGCTAGGCAACCAGGCAGCAGATCCTGGCAGGATGTTCTTGTCCTTCCTTCAGTGGAGGCTAATTCTTCTCACTATAGGGGTATAGGCTGGGACTGTGGTGAATTTGAAGGACTTTCTGGGTACAGCAGGGTAGAGAAACTTAAGTAGCAGGGAAAACTGGGAGGAAACTGCTGGAAGGCATGGAGAGCCGAGATGATTGCTGAGCAGAGGGGAGGGATGATGAGAGGAGGATGTGTTTAGGAAGAAGGCTTTGGCAGCATGGGGTGTCATAACGTAGACCAGGGGATCAGTAGGTTCTGAGGCTGACCTGATAGTCCACAACAGAGCTTCATGGAACAGGGCACGAGGAGAAGTGGGGTGGCAGCGCCTAGTGTTTTCATATCTGGCAGTACTTTTGAAATACAAACACAAACATGTGTCAGAAAAACAGATTTCTGGAAATTTACAACTCTTTAATTAAAAAGTCTTTCTAGAATCCACAGAAATGGTGACTGAAAAAGGAAATCGGGAGATAAAGCAGATTGCTGTGGGGTGGGGATGGAGGTGGAAGTGAGATGGGAAAGCCCATGAATGGAGACTTCTCTTTTGAGGAGTTTTTGAAAAAAGGGAGGAAAGAGACTAGAGCAGAGGCAGTGGCAGAGGAAAGTACCAGAAATGTCCAGGAGGATCCTTTCTTCTACAATAGCGTGTGGCCAAGAAGAGCAGGTGAGGACTCCCAGCTCCAGAGGCAGAGATGGCGAGCGCCGAGGTCTTGGCAGGAGGCAGGAGGAGGTCAGCGCACACTGAGGGGAATGTGCGGGGTTTTGCTTTGGGGAAGCTATGTGTAGGACCTCTTCCTAAACTATGTTTCCATTTCCACCATCATCAGAGACTGTATTAACAGGTGCTAAAGAAACACTCCTGGGAAGTTCAGGGGAAGCTTCCCTTGCTTTTTCCTTCTGACTTGAAAGCGCAGCAGAAGCTGCCTCCATTTTCTGAAATGGTCACAAGAAGCAGGGTTCCAAACCTTACCATCGGGGACATTCCAGACCTGTGGCCAGAAGCTGCTGCCTTTCCGTGTAGGATGCGCTTTGGCTAATAGTCGGAGACCTGTCTCCTAGAGCTCGCCGTCCTTTAGTCGGAGAACTGCATTTCAAATGGTTCTGAAAGAATAGGTGGGCAATAAAGTAGCCTCAACTACTCTCAAACTGCTGTAGACATTCAGTAATCCCTTTGGAATCTGATAACACCTTAAGTTTGCAAGTACTTTGTCAGTTAAAAATTGTCTTAGAGTTTTTACCAGGCTATCCGGATGTTTTTCCCATCAGTGAATTTCACTCTAAGGTCTTTTCAGAGTATTTTATACTGTCAACAAATCTATTTCAAATGCTTTTGTTACTAAGCAACGGTTACTAAGAGCGTCTGTAATTAAGATGAAAGTTCCAAGGTAACAATGCCCAACACAGCAGCTTTCCCACCGTTTTCTAATAATGCCAGAGTAGAGTGAATGAAAGTGAGAGAAGGCTCCGTTTTAGTGAGAGCACAGCACCTGAAATTTCTGAGTATGTTGGCTGTCCTGTGGCCTCTCCGGGACAGAGGGTCTGTGTGCTGCAAATCGCCCCGCCGTTTTGTCTCTTGTCCCTGACCCGCGACTCTCTGAGGAGACCGGGTGAGAGCAGGTGAGTGCCTGGTGGAAACGGCCGGTGGCCGGACAGACTCCTGCCGTCTGACAGGTGCGCTGGTGGATGGGGCCACGCAGCGGGCCCCCGTGAACTCAGCTTCCTCTGCAGCCGTGACTGACCTAGATTAAGCCACGATGTAGGCATGTTCTGTACTTTGTTGAACAACGTGCAGTCTTTTTCTTTGTGGGATTTGTAAGGGAAGGCTCAGATGAATTTTTTCCTATTCATTGTGCCTGGCTCATAGCAGGCACTTGACAAATGCTCTTCTTTCCCTTCCCACTCCTGTTCCAGGGGCAAGGAGGGGAGGCGAGTGGGGTTTCCATGACAACCTGTTGTTGAATGACCTCCTTTCAGACCTATTGTTAGATGGCCCTGGACCTGAGTAGAAGTTCATAGAGCCAAGCCTCACCTAAAAGAAGACTTTGCTGGTAAAAGAGGAACCAGTCCACCCCCAGTCAACCAATAATCACGGAGTGACCCTCCAGCTGCCTGTCAACTTGGTGCTGCCTTTGGGGTTTTCTTGCAGGTTGGCCCCGCTAAAGGCAGAGCAGGGCTCAGACACCAGAATGCTGACCCATACCTTAGGTTTATGATCTTGGGCAAGTCATAATGCCCTTGAACTTTAATTTCCTTGTCCTTCCTCTAGGGACTGTCATATCTACTTAGCTCACATAGTAGGGTTGCCATAAGAATTAGATGAGGTAGAATATGAAATAGTGCTATGAGAGGTGCATATGTATTCATTCATTCAACAAGTTTTTATTGAGTGGCTCTTATGTGCCAGGCATGGTTCCAGTTTCACAATATATTTCATGTCAGAACAAGTAAATAGAGCTACTTAATTATTTTTAATGGCAGTTTAATATTCCATAGTATAGGTATTTCATTATTTAACCATCCTCTAATTAATGGACATTTAAGTTAACAGTGCCATATTGAACATCTTTGTACTAGGAGTTAGACCTTTACCTACTGGGAGATATATATTAATTTGAATGGATATTTTATTCATTTAAAATGTATTTGATTTTACATACTTTTCCATTGAGATGACAGGTCCAAGGTTTACCGCTATTATACAGAGGAAGTAAGAGGCATGTGAAGTTACATAGCTAGTTACAGGTCACATGGCCAATGAATGGTGGGACTTGGCTCCTCCTGGTTCAGTCTGCTCTTATTTGACCAGAGAAGGTCACTTGGGAGGCTCAGCAGGCCAGGGAGGGTGGATTACCTCAGTGGGGCAATTGGATGACTAGAAGTGGCATGAAGGAGGCATTGGGTCATAGAAAGGAAATGGGGCTGAACACAGGCTTGTCCGTGGGCCAGTGCCCCTTTCAGGCCCACTTGCAGGAGCTACCTTATCTGGGAAAAAGTGAAGGTAACTGAGGGATTGTAGACTGTTGGCTGAGTCTTTGTTCCTTAGGGGGTGGATGCCAAGGCGAAGCAGACGAAGAGTGACGCCTGGTGGTGTGGGGGGCCACCTTGCCTCCCTCCCAGGGCAGGCGTCTGCAGCACCTTATTTGAATAATCATAACCTTTTTTCTGATTGAATAATTACTATTTCCTTTTCTGTGTAAGAGAGCAAACTAGGTGGAAAATTTTTCTGAAATGCCCTTATTTTAGGCCTTTTTTTCCCCTTCTTTTCCCTATCTGGCTTGTGATGTGTGTTTAGTGGGGTGTGTCCTAGGACAGAAATTCTAATCTTTTTAAGGCTGGAAGCAGCCTTAGGGGCCATCTGGTTCAATTCACTTATTGAACAGATAGGGAATCCAAGATCTCCGGAAGTGGGGTGATTAAGGACCAGGACTGTGGACTCTTCAATTCTATTAAGACTTTTGATATTTAATATCTTTCTGACATTTGTCTAATTTTTTCTCCTTTTCCCTCCAGATTTCTTACCTTGAAAATGAAGCTGGTATTTACTTCATTGAAATGTTGTGCTAGGTAGTTAATAAAGCACTTTTCATGCTTGAATTTTAACCTCCATGTTTGCATGGTTTTGAAAACCCTTCCTTTCCCTGCTTCCATCATGCATATGAAATGTGCTTAGTCAGTACTTGTTGAATTAATGAAAGGTTACAGTAATTGTTATGTATTTTTATGCTTCAGTCACACACACGCACACACACACATGTTCTTAGTCTCAAATTCACCAATGTATAACCACTTCAAGATTATATAGTTTGTCTCCTGGTTTCAGACACAGGGATATTTGAAATATTCAGAGTAAAAAAATTATCCCATGACTTTAAAGAATTTAGACAAGGGGATCCACAACTTCCTTTAGATGTTCATTTTGATTTAGATGTTCATTGTTTCTGTTAGAAAATTTGTCTGCTTTAGTCTGTTTCACAGGCTTCTGTGACTTCTGTTCTTTCTTTCCTGCTCTGTCCTGAGCACTCTGTTATGCCCCCTGGCTGGGTAGTTTACTCTCAGGTGAGAGGAAAGACGGGCTTGTCTTGCAGAGTGACTTGCCCTCAGAGTAAGGAAGCTTGGTTACAGAGTACATGAGCCTGGCACAACCCACAGTGAAACCAGATCTGGTTGGTCTTTCTGGTTATGGTCTCAGAGAGCGGCCAGAACATTTGAAATCAGACATCTGTGTGCTGGAAACACCACCAATAAAGGATGCTCAGGAATCCTTTAAAGGATCCACCAATAAAGGATGGGTCATATTACCAAGGAGCATGTTAAGAGAATCGCCGTTCCTATGAGTTTCTCCACTGAATAAGGTCTTTTGTCCTGTTACAAAGAATGATTCACAGTGCTTTAGTCCCGGCCTGGCTGGAGTTGAAATGTGGATGCCAGGGGTGGGACCTACCTTCTACCTAGAAGCATTGGTATTAGATCAAGAGGGAGATTTTCCAGAAGAGGATTTCTGTGGAAGGGGTGGCAAGAGGGTAATAACCCTGAACATCAGCTCCACAGGTTTGGTTCTTGGTGTTAGAACCCCCATCTGAAGGGGTATAACTGACTGGGTGCAAAGTAGAGGAAAGCCTAGCACACATTAAATAATCCTTTCTCTAATTTTCAGACTTTTCTTAAGAATTAAGAATGTGAAGTTTCTTTTTCATTTTATTCAGCCTTTTTCTACTCTTTTAGATTTACTTTCTCAGCTTTTAATCATCTTTCTGTGCTTATCTCTCAGTGGGTGATTTTTAATGTCAAAGGTAGCATTAAAAAAAACTGTTACTATTAGTTTTTCTTTATTTAACTTTTATTTTGACATAATACTAGATATACAGGAAAGTTGCATGAATAATAAAAAGAATTGCTGTGTACTTTTCACCCAGATTCTCCAAGTGATGGCATTTTAATACATTTGCTTTATTCTTTTCTCTTTGTTTTTTCCCCCTGAACCACTGAGATAAATACAGACAGGATATATCCCTAAATACTTAACTCTGTATTTCCTAAAATTCCTTAAAAAATTCCTAAGAGGAATTCTCTTACATAAATACCATATAGTTTTTACAATTGGGAAATTAACATTATTAATACCATAGTACTATCTCATATACAGACTTCATTTAGAATTTACTAACTGAAACAATAATGTCATTTTTAGTGAAAGCAAATCCCATATCATATATTTTATTGAATTGTCATGTCACTTTGGTTTCTTTAACTTGGAACAGTTCTTTCTTTTCTTTGGTGATTGTGACATTTTTGAGGCACGTAGTCCGGTTTTATTCCTTCTTTTCTCCCACTCTCCCCCCAGCCCTTTCTTTCTTTTTCTTTTTTGTAGACTGCTCCTTATTTTACATTTGATATCTCCTCATGGTTAAACCCTCAGGTTATGCATTTTTGGCAGGAATGAAATTAATATTAGTTTATATTAATATTCATGTTTAATAAATACTGATTTATTAAAGTAAAAAATGATTTATTTATTTGCCTTTATTTTACCTGAAATACCAGTCATTCTATATACAAATCAAGTAAGTGATAAATAAAAAGAAACTGGTTTTGGGTGTTTGCTTTAAGTAATGGTCAATAAATTCAAGTTGGACAGTCTAAATTCCCATTAATCCATTTAGTTTGTATGTTAGTCACATTTTCTCAAACATTTAAATTTGCCTTTGTAAATTAATATATCTGATCTTCTTTTTAATCACCTCGAATGCCTTCTAACAATCTCAGCAAACAACACCTTAAGTCTGTAAATAATCCTTAAATTTAAAAATTAAACTTATATGTACAGTGGATTTCTCATTCTTCTAAACATTCTTAATACTGTTTGAAAAGACTCATATTTTCACCTTTTTACTCCATCACATGTCTAAAATCAGTTGCAATCTGGCACATTCTCAAAGATGTCATATTTTTAAGCCCTCCATACAGTTAAATACCTAAGGTACAAAGTTATTCTGAACTTAACACAAAACTACCACTACTATGGTTTTTATTTACTTTAGTATCTCTATGTGTAATTCCAAATCTTCCCATGTGCTTGCTATGGGGAAAGGGTCAGTCCTGGGAGGTAGGCTGAGGTTGCCATGCTGACTGTTGCCATGCCATACGGTTGTTTATCTGGCAGAAATTTGGGGTTGAGGAGGCCTAAGTCCAGGTTCTTTCGGAATTGCTGATAAGTCCATTTTATAATTGCTATGACTGCAGAAGGCTAAGCCCTGTATAGTTGCTATGACAACAGAGAGCAGTCCCTACCCTTCAGGTGTGATGGGTTTTCAACATTGGTCTCCTTGGTTGATATCCCTATGTCCTTCCTTCATCTCATTTGGGTAGACATACATCTGCATCCTCATCCAAGCTGCAACTAGTTTCCTGCACTGCTTGATTACATTCTGCATTTCTTTAGTTGTTGGCAGCATTATATAGTCATTTTATTCCATCTGAATGGATTTTGCATTACCCTTCAGATTTTTGGCCACAACTCTAAAGCTTCATGTTAATGAAAATGTCTTTCTCTAATTTCTCCATGTTATTTGAATTATAGCCTTTGGAGCTTGGCTTTGATTCCCAGAAAGGGTTCCACTTGTGCTATGTAACTTGATTATGAAAATTCCTAGGCCAGCCACTGCTCTTAACATACAGAGTTCTGTATATATTGTAACTAGAGATGACAAAATGTGTTCTTTGAATTTTGTCACTGAATTGCTTTTCAGCAGATTTAAAGGCATAATCACAGTTGAATATGTAGAATCAAGTTGGAATAGATCCTGTGTGAGAATATCATAAAGTCATGATAGGGCCTACTGTTTATTATGATGAGCTATTTACTTTTGGTAATTTAATTTCATCTTGCTTACTTATGGTGTCTGGGATAAAATAGTTTCTGGCTTCCTCTCTTGTCCCGGCCTGTTTTGGAGTAAGGGGAAAGAGGAAGAGGCCAGCAGAGAGTCACTGGTGGCCACTGAGGACTTTCACTGTTGAGAAGCGGACAGTCCCAGGCAAATGGGATGGCTGGCCCAGCTAGCAGCACAGAAGCCCCCACTGTGCATACCCTGCAGTAACTGGGCTTAGCATGCAGAAGGGCTGTACCTTGGTGTCTCAGGCCAAGTGACTAGCCCAGCAGGCATGTTCCATAGGTCAGTCACAGCTGTCTCTTTTCCATAGTGGAGAAGCCCTTTGTGGTTTAGTTTCTTTTGCTCTTCAGTCTCATTCCCTGAAGCTGCAGGAGGCTGAATGCAGGTAGCCTCACCTGGCCCAAGCAGTAACTTCTCAATTCTTCATTTTGTCAAATATTATTATGCCAAGAATCATTGCCAGCTTCCCCCGCCCATTCTCCACTGTGGCTATAACCAGGATGTGGGTTTACTGAGACTGGAGAAATTAGATCTTCAAATAGCCCCTTGGGAGGATCGGGGGTAGGGAAACGTCAGAGAAAGGGGTGTAGAGAGGATGAGCTGTCCTGTTGGCAGACGTCCTGTGGCCTCACCTCACCCAGTGGTTTTGCTCTTTTAAGGTAGCTTAGAGAGACCCTAGTATACTCTTTCTGAACTCAGTTTGCAAGAGGGAAGTGTGTTTTTGTGAGCGAGGAATGTCTTGAGGGTGGAGTTCAGGCTGCTTTCTCTCAGCCTGGGCTCTGTGGTGAGATAGGGCCTACAGACACAGCTCTTTTGAACTACAATGACTCAGAAGAGGTCCAAGAGGGAAATGAATGAGTGTGCTGGGACCTGAGCACCGCCTGTCCTCAGTTGGGGGTGGGCTGACAAATGAGCAGAACAAGCTGAATGAACCCATTTTTGATTTTTAAAAAAGAAATAAAACATGGAAGTGTATGTACATAGATAACAGAGTCTGAAAATAATTCTCAAGAGGAATTCGAAAACTGTTTGAAGCCAAAGCATATGGTAGAATCAGAGTAGCACACTTGCTAGGTGAAAGGGGATAACTTTCTTCCTGAATGTTATCCTGATGTTTGTTATGAACATATCCTGATGTTCGTTAAAACAGTGTCAGAACTCAGTACGTGATTTGATCCCAGAAGGCTTCCCATCTAATTATATTTGCATATGCTAATATTAAAAGTAATTTGCAATTGCTAAATACATACTAATTGAAGGGATAGTTGTGAGTATAGGAAGGAAATGTTCCAGAAGTTTTTTAATGGATGGGAAATCACCTTTGAATGGAAACTTGTTCTAACCTGGATAATTAGGGATTAACAATTAAAAAGATAACCCTTGGAAGGGAGACACTCAGCTGTTTATGATATGGGTTTACATGTATTGAATGGTGTCTCTTAAAACTTATGAAATGTATAGCAGATTCCTGAAAAAAATCAAGACTGAAAGAATTAATCCTGTCCTCTGACTCTAGCATTACAAAATATTTCTAACACCATTGCTAAAATGACCTGGAAACAAAAATATTATAAGGAAAGAAAATTTTGCTCTTAAAGAGTAGAGCATTACTTGAATAAATTCAAGTGTAATAGTTTTTTTGATGGCATGAAAAATTTGGCATCTGTTTAGGATTGGCCTTAGGTAAACTTGCATGTCTGTGGAAAACAAAACAGAGTGGCTTGTACACAGGACAAAGATTACCATCAACATCAAGTGGTCCCCAGCTGGGAGCTCTGGGATGTGAGGACATCACCTGGGAAATCAGAGATGCTGTCATAGAAGCTATATCATCCATCCAGGCTCTACTCTGCCATTATTTTGAGACCTATATTTCTTCGGAAACTATAGCCCTAGGATTAATATAATTGGATCTTTACTGATAATAGTAGCTAACATGTACATGATGTTCCCAGTGGACTATGCACTGCTTGGCATGCTTTGCCTGTATGAACTGATATAATCCTGACAACTCTCTGAAGTTGCTCTGTTTTTTTCCTCTCCTCATTTAAGATGAGGAGAATCTGAGTACAGAGAGGACCCTAACTCCACTCAAAGTCACACAGCTTTTAAGTTGTAGAATCAAGATAGAGTCTGGCTTCAGAACTTGTGCTCTTCACCACTGCCTTGTGTACTGCCTCCCCAGTGATTTCATTTTGTTAAAAATAATACTGCTTCCCTTAACCTGAAGCTGTGACTTGTACTGAGGTAAATGATATGAGGGCTGAAGCCTTATAAACATACTGAAAGATTCACAAAAAGAAAGCTGGCAAAAGAATGAAGTAGAACTTCTACCTCATATCATATAAAATTATTAACTCAAAATGAATCAAAGACTTAGACATAAGAGCTGAAAGTTATAAAACTCTTAAGAGAAAACAGGCATACATCTTTGTGACCGTGGATTAGGTGGTGCCTTTGTATATAACACCAAGAGCACAAGAAGCAAAAGAAAAAAATAAATCAGACTTCATCAAATTTTTAAAACTCTTGTGCTTCAAAGGACAGTATCCAGAAAATGAAAGGACCACAACAGGTGAGAAAATATTTGCAAATCATGAATCTGATAAAGGCCTAGTATCTAGAATATATGAAGACATTTTACCACTTAATATTAAAAGCCCAATTAAAAATGGGCAAAAGATTTTAGACGTTTCTCCAAAGAAGATATACAAAGGGCCAATAAGCATATGAAAAGAGGCTTAGTTGTTAGGGAAATGCAAATCAAAACCATGATGATGTACCACTTCACACCCACTGGAATATGCATAGTCAAAAAGATGGACAATAACAAGTGTTGGTGAGGATATGGAGAGATTAGAGCCCTCATACGTTGCTGGTGGGAATGTAAAATGGTGCAGCTACTTTGAAACACTGACAGTTCCTCAAAAAGTTAGATTTACCATATGAATCAGTAGTTCTGTTTCTTGGCATATACCTAAGAGAATTGAAAGCATACATCCACACAAAACTTGCACATGCATGTTCATGGTAGCATTATTCATGAGAGCCAAAAAGTGGGAATAATCCATTAAAGCAGTGGAATCCATTAAAGAAAAGTGAATCCATCAAAAAGTGGAAATGTCCATCAGCTGATGAATGGATAAGCAAAAGATGGTATATCTATATAATGGAACATTGTTCAGCCCTAAGAAGGAATGATACATGATATAACATGATGAACATAAAACCATCAAGCTAAATGAAAGAAACCAGACACCAAAGGCCAATATTGTATGATTCTTTTATGTGAAATGTTCAGGACAGGTAAATCTACAGAGACAGATTAGTATTTGCCAAAGGTTCTCAGGACAAGGGGAGAATGGAGTGACTGCCACTGGGCACCGGGTTTCTTTTTGGAGTGATCAGATGTTCTGGAGTTATATACTGGTGATTGTTTTACTACTTTGAGAATGTACTAAAACCCGCTAAATTATACACTTAAAAAGTTGAGTATAAACATACTAAAAAATAAAATTGAGAGCTGTATCTGCCCTTCTAGAAAAAGGGAAACAAAGTTGCTATTGACCATTCAAAAAACATAACAGCAGGAAATTTCACCAACCTCATCTTGAGGACAGGAACCAAGGGAAACTGGGATCCCACTCACCAAATGAGCCACCGTTTCTTCTTCCCTGTTTCTCATTCCCTCTTTCATACCCAGCAGCCGAAAGAAATGACTAGTAGTTCAGTGGGGAGAAAAAAAGATGGCACGTCTGTTTCAGCCTTGAGGTCAGCATTGTGTGTCATGACCCTTCAAACACTCCAGAGGTTCCACACATATTACAAAACAACAACATTTCACAATGTTGACCCTCTCTACACTGTCTTTATTAATTTTGTTCTGTGCTGTGCTTTCTTCTAGCTGGATTTTTTTTTTTTGGTTTTGTTACTTCTGCTCATTTACTTGTTTTGACAGAGAGAATCCTCATAGTGAGCAAAGCACAACCCACTGAGACCTAACTGTGGTGGATACATGCTGTCATTGTTTTGCAAATTTTATTGTTTCTACTTAATAGGCATGGGGCTTATCTGACATGGGGCTTTCAGTCTACTGTCAACCTTAATCCCAGTGTGTCCTTCTTTCATGCTGTTCATTAGGGTGGGGGGGTCAAGTGGGACTTTCAGGACCAGCTTTAAAAAAAAATTGAGATACAATTTACATATAACACTGTATTTGTTTTAGGTGTGCAACAGAATGATTTGATCTCTCTCTCTCTCTCTCTATATATATATAGTAAAATGATCACCACAGCAAATTTAGTTAACATCCATTACCATACATAGTTTCACATTTTTTTCTTGTGATGACAACTTTTAAGATTTACTCTCTTAGCAACTTCCAATATACAATACAGTATTATTAACTATAGTCACCATGCTGTATATTACATGCCCAGAACTTACCTTATAACTGGAAGTTTGTACCTTTTGACCTCTTTCACCCATTTTGTCTTTTTTATCCCTGTCTCTGGCATCCACCAATCTGTTCTCTGTATCTGTGAGTTCATTGTTTTTTTTTCTTCTTAGGATTCCACTTACAAGTGAGATTATACAGTATTTGCCTTTATTTGTCTGATAGATACTCAAGTTGTTTCCATGTCTTGGCTATTGTAAATAATGCTGCAATGAAGCAATCATCTTTTATTTTTCTTCCCCCCTGGCCAAGCCAATGTTATGTTTCTATGCTTTGTGTACGTTCTCACTTTTGTCATACTTTTTTTTCTTTTTAAACAATACTGAGCTAAACTGAGATTAGGAAAGGGTGTTGATGGTGTTTTTTTTTCTTCCTTGGACCCCATTTTTGCTGCCCTGCTTCCATTCTGAGCATTCTTTTCCAGATACTTGTTCCTTTTATATTTCACTAATTAATTACCTTTACTGTAGGATTTTATCCTCCCCTCTCCTTTCAATGAGTCTTAGCTGTCCTGTGTTCATTTCTTAGGCCCTGGTTTAAAGGCTGAATTTAAGATGATAAAGTAATCCAGTTATATGTGGTTCAATGTGCTGTTTTTGCCAAATGGGAAGTGTGTGTAGGAATTTGAAGCACTCTTGGGGTCTTGTGGGATCTTTGGTAAAGGGAACCTCTTCCTTCTCATTTCACACCTTCAAAGTGTGAAATGCACAAAACCCCACAGTAACCACCATAATCTACAAGATTTTATGTAATCTTATGTACATATTTGGTTTTTTGTTTCCACACAGAGAAAATATGGCTTATCTGTGTTGTTCAAACATACATTGTCTTTTATTAATGGAGGGAAAAAAGAGCACAAATGATGGTTGGTGTTGCTCTTGTTTCAAGAACTTATAAAAAAGCTTATTATTTATGCTTCCTCTGAATTTGGTTATAATGAAAAGAGCATGTGCTGGGTATCATAAGAGCAAGTTCCATTCCTGATTGAGTCATTAACTTCCTTTTAAAAAAAAGTTATCATCCCCAAATATTTTAGTATGCATCTCTAATAATTAAGTACTTTTATGTATAGTTACAACATAAATATGGCCAAAACATAACATAAACATAAATATTGCAAAATTTTTAATAATTCCTTAATATACTCTAACATACAGTCTGTTATCGCATTTCGTTGCTTATCCTAACAAGGTTGTTTTTTAAATAGTTGGTCAAATTAGGAGCCAAACAGGGTACATTCACCAACTTGGCTCTTTTGTCTAGTAAGTATTTTTATATCTGTAATTGTCTCCTTTTACTCCTGTCCTACTTTATTATCCTCTTTGTTAGAGAAACAAAAGTCATTCACCCTATAGAATGTCCCACATTTGGGTTTGGTGGATTGCTTCCTTGTAGTGTCATTTAACTTGTTCCTCTATCCTTGTATTTACTGTAAACTCATAATTAGATCAAGAGGCCTGATTATATTCTGGCTCAATTTTTATTTATTTTTATGGCAAGAACAGTTTATAGGTGGTGCTCTGTACTTCCTATTGCATCACATTAAGGGAACATAATATCTGATTTTCCCAGTTTTAGTGATGTTAAGATTGATCAGAAGATTTAGCTGTATGTCTGGTTCACCCTTTCTAAAGTTTCCCATCTACCTTTCACTTAATGGGTTTTGCAACTAGTATGTTGTACCTAGGAGTTGTAAAATGGAAAATTTCTATTATTTCTTCATTTATTTCTTGGGACTCTTTTATATGCATGAATTTTCCATCATCAGTTATTTGGTTATCCTAAAATAGAGTTTGAAAAGGAAAAGCAGGATACATTCTTTAGTCTTGCTTTTTATTTTGAGAGTGGAAGTAGAAGGACATCTTATCAACTCATTATAAACCCATGGACTCTTGATTTGATGTGTGAATCAGGTGCAATCATTTTTTTTGATATTCACTTTGTCCCATCTTTGGCTGGTGGAGATACTTTCTAATTGGCTTATACTGACACTGGCCTTATATTTATCTGACCCATAAATTTCTAGGCAACAGTTTCCACTTTATATAATTAGATTAGTTAATCTTTAAGATTTCCTTTTAAGTTCTCGTTTCCTTCCAGAGAAAAGAGCCTGTATTATAATATTCTACAGTAAAATTTCTTATGCAAAAACATACTATTTTTTTTTTCTCTTCACAGTTCACACAGTGGGTGAGTTAGTGCACTGGAATATATGGAATGTTTTCATTTTTCTGACTCTGATCTTTCAGCCCCCACTTATATGACACTGGCTCAGAGCACTTCCACACTCTAAGCTCCGTATCTAGGTAGAAAACAAAACAAAACAAATGATATAAACATTTATATTCTTAAGGCTGTAATGAAGCTTAGGAAGGAGGTCCCTGATTTTGAAGATGGATTGGTTTTGAAATATACCAGCATAGTAATTGTTATTCCTAATGTGATATTTTTCTCACCTTTTATGTGAGGTACCAGGCAGGAAGACCTGATAGATACAGTTCATCCCATAGCCCTGGTAAGGCAGAATGGGGAGCTGTGGAGGGCCTGGGGCTCCCCAGTGAGCTGTTCAGGGAAGTCCAGAAGGCTGCAAAGCTGGCCAAGGCTTGCCAGGTGGTTGTAGAGAGTCAGCCCCAGTTCCTACAAGCTGGGAGCTGGACCCCATCCATTCGGGCAGTGCCTGAACCAGATCCAGGCAACTGGGCCAAGTCCCCAAGGCTGTCCCAGGGACCAGAATGCATAACCAGAGGGAAGCATGGATTTAAATTCCAGGGCATAAGACAAAAGCTCATATCTAAGAAGAAGGAGCTGACAATGACTTTTTATAAATGCTTGAAGGACACTGTCTCATACTGAACTGAATATAATAACATTTAAGAGTGGCCTGAGTCTTGTTTCTGTTTGTGCTCTGTGGAGCACATGTGATGCCAAAGGCAGCTCAGTAGGGTGCAGGGAGAGAAGAGCATGCTTTTATGTTTCATTCTGGCACAAATCCTCCAAACTATTTTTGATGGCCAGGGAACAAAACTTCCACTCCCTCTAAATTCATTTGCATTGAGCCAGTCCACCTTTACTTTTCTATGGTGACAGTTTCCACTGCTTCAACCTGTGTGTTCTCCCAGCTTTGAGGTGCTATTTCGCAGGAAAAAGGTGAGGGTGATGTTAGATGATTTCAGGTGAAGCCTCGATCAGCCCCGCTCATTAATTGTCCTCTCTCGACTCTTGTTTTCTTGCCACCGCAGTAAGCATCTTCGGAATTTAAAACATTTGGTTATAAGGCTGTTGAAAACCATGAGACACCCTTTTAACAGGAGTCTTATGCTGAAAAAAGGAGCTCCTGGCTTCATTTTAATCTGTGGGACCCCTTGGTGATAAGCAAATATAGCTTCAGTCTAATGCATGTGCACAGTGGCTGTGTGTGTGTGTATGTGTGTGTGTGTGTGTGTGTGTGTGTGTGTGTGTAAGCTTCCAGAGACCTCGAGATTCCATTAATCATAGAAATTAGAAATGCCAAGGTTGTTTTCAGTGACCGCGTCTCTCCCTTAGCAAAGCAGGACGGTTCCTTCCAGCTTGCTTTTGAGGCAAGTTTCCTTCGTGGCCCTGTGCCTGCCCTTCCTGCAGCTCCTTCACACCCGGACTTCATAGACTGATCAGACTATGCTGTTTTTATTTCTTTCAGCCTGTTTATTCCTGATCACTTTTATTATGCTTTTCCAAGCCCTGTATTCCCTATCCTGTTTGAAACTTTGAATGCTGATATGGTTGGGCAGTGGTTCTGCTTAACTTAGGGGGTGATCCTAATGAGCTGAAAGTGGTTGCTTTTGTTGCCAGAAGGGTCTTGTGACTTCTCAGGACGAGATGTCCACTCTGTGAACTCATCACCACTACCAGGGGAAGGAGTACTCTTCTGATTATTACAGGTCAGCAAATGAAGTGCAAGCTAGTGGTAGCTTTGGTAGCTTTGTATTAACTTCTTTTTATCCCTATATTCATAACCATAACTCATTGGTCTTTGCTTTAATCTTTGTTAGTGATGTCATCAAATATAAAGGACAGTGATACAGTAATGATAATAGTTACGTCAATATGCTGTAAGATTTCCCCTGTCCCCCTCATTGTCCATCAGAATATTTCACTAATTAATTACCTTTACTGTATATAGCCTTCCCTGGAGAGTTGGGTTATGAGTAGAAGGAATTTACGCTGGCCTAGTAAGCAATATTACAATCAAAGGGCCAAGTATGCAAGATATTATATGAAACTGTAAGTACCCAGAAGTATTTCAGTTATTTTCATATATTGTCTACTTTCTGTATGTACAAACTTGCATAAAATGGTGCTGGTGAACACACACACACACACACACACACACACACACACACACACACACACGCACACATGGATTTTCCTCAAAGGGCTTTCTAGTATATTCTAGTAGAGAGAAAAAAGAATTTACATGAGACATTTATTGAATAACAAATAAACTTAAACCTAAAGGTGAAATTGGTTGAGGCTGGCTAATCTCTATCTATCTATCTATCTATCTATCTATCTATCTATCTATCTATCTATCTATCTATCTATCTATCTATCTACCTATCTATCTATCTATCTATCTATCTATCTATCTATCTATCTATCTATCTATCTATCTATCTATTCTATCTATCTATATCTATATCTTTATCTATATCTATATCTATCTGTATATCTATGTATTTATATCTATGTATCTATTTTAATCACTGGAATTCAGAGAATGGAGACTGTAGAGTAGATGAGTTGGAGATGCCACATGAAATGGAAAGAAGAAGTTGGATAACTTGAGTAGGAGGTGAGGTACGGAGGAGGAGAACTTAAGGTATGGGAAATACAATTTCTAAGTTCAGAAAGAAGGACGAAGGGGTGAGAATTTAAGGGCTGCTGGGATGGCCAGAGTGACTTGAATTGAGGACTTATGTGTTTGAAAGAGTGAGCTTTTTACTGATACTTTCAGTGTATGAATGAAGTTGGTAGAAAATGTCAAGAATATGAAGTTTTATTTACAGATATGAAATAAGTAGCAATTATACTCAAATCATATTATTGCTCATTCAAGTAGTTTAGACTATTTGCCAAAGTTGAAAACACTATAAAATATAAGCAGTTGTTTTAGCAAATACAGTGGAGTACCCTGGGATGATTCAAGGCACAAATTGATCTTGACCTTGCACAAGAAATAAAAGCTATATGTAAGAGTGAGGATCTTATTTAGTTCTGTGTTTCCCAAGAGGTGCATCTTATTGTACCTTGCACATGGCAGATTTTTAATAGTTTTCATAAAATGAATGCATGGATTTAATATAAAGACATCCTTTGGTGTTGGTCTCAAAGAGGCATTATAAATGACACTCCAGAGTCCCCAGAAGGTGGTTGTCATTTTCCAGGGAATGTGTTATGCATTGGTAAGGTACACTGCTACTAAGTTTTTGGTAAGTATTTTGGGGTGGTTATTAGAATCAGGCAAAATGATTTTGTCAAGTATCTTCTATGACTACAGTAACACAGAAGGTATGGGAGACTTGATTCTTTTTTCTTTTTTCTTGATATATCATTGACATGCAATCTTAGATTGGTTTCAAGTATATAACACAGTGGTTTAACAGTTACTCATATTATTAAATCCTCACCCCCACTAGTGTAGTTACTATCTGTCAACATAGGAAGATGTTACAGAATCATTGGCTATATTCTCTATGCTGTACTACCATCCCTGTGACCAAACCTACATTATGACTGAGAATTTTTGTGCCACTTTATCCCCCTTACCCTTCCCATGCACCCCAACCCCTCCCCCATGGTAACCACCAGTCACTTCTCAGTGTCTGTGTGAGACTTGATTCTTGATATTATAGAAATCATGTTATATTGGGAAGATAAGAGTATTCATTGGGGAAAAATTAGAAAGTCAAAAGACAATATACTAGGCAGAAATACTTGAGTTTGTATCTCCACTCTTGCTCTTTTCTTCATTTCTCTTTCCCTTAGGAAATTGATCTGGTCATATTTTCAGCTGCTGTCTCTACTGATGACCCAAATGTCCTAGATTTTGTACCTGGACACTGAGCACTTTTTCATCATCTCAAACTTTATATCTCTAAACCCAACCAGCTTAAGTCCCTTTTTCTTTTTCCATCCATTACAGCATTATTGTTCTAATCACTCAGGTTCAAAATTACTAGCTGTTTCTGTACATCCATATTTCCTTATGTTTATCAGTTGCCATTGCTATTGATTCTGGATTGCGAGTTGATCAAGAGAACAGAAGAGGCTTTTAACCAAGTGAACCCAAATATGCAGAGCAAATGTGGTGGATAGAAGGAAATCAAGTGATGTATTTGGGACTCTGGTCGAAGACATAGCAGCCAAGTTTTGACTTAATGGTAGTGAGAAAAGCTCTGTGTCAGGGCAAGAGTGGGAGAAATCCTTACATCCCTTGCCCTGAAACATATGTTACCTGTGAACTTGCTTAATACTAGCATATCAAATTTTGATCAATAGAATTTTGCTTTAAATGTTTTGGAAAAGTTGAAAGGAAGCCATTACTAAATTTGTGTTTTTCTATTACTGTCTTTTCCTGTTATACTGATAGGCTTACATGTAATACACACTGGTTCTTAGCTGCATGATCTCCAGTCTGTCTCATGTGTAGCTGTTGATTAGTGGAATGAACTCATGTGTTGTGAGCTGTCTCTCACTTGTGGTATTTAAACAGAGATGGTATTACTATTTCAGATACTGAAGATATGAGCCAGGCATTGGGTAGGAGATGTATTAGCTCTCTACAACCCCTTCTAATATTAAGATTTTATCATTTTATAGTGATTCATAAGATAATTAATAATATCTTTCTACTTTTATGTAATATACTGGCAATTGGTGTGCATTGATTTTGGCTTTCTTTTTGGCACCTTGGAAGGCACAAAGTTAAACACTAACAAGTAGCATCCAAGGGTGGCACCACTGTTGGTGGCAGAATGTTTGTGGATTGCACTGTGGTTGTTGAAATAAAGTACTCTTTTGATGTCGGACATGGAACTCAGTGGTAGGATCTAAGTCTTGGAAGCACTACATTTCGCATTATGATGGCATTAAGGTGGCCCGCAGACAGCCTGACCAAGTTTATAAAGACTAGATAGTTAAAAAGGCTCAAGGCATCTCTCTATAAGAGAGATAGAAAGGGATAGAAGGAAATACCCTTACCTTCTTTGAACTGAATCCATGCAAGACAAGGGATAAAAGGGTGTAATTTTGGAGTGCTTGATCTGTACTGTAAAAAACCGTTTCAGAGCCAAGCATACTTTAGAAATGATCTCCTGGCTTTTTCAGCCGTGTCCAATTTTCTCGGTCTGATGCTTTCACAAGTTCTCCCTCTACTCCAGGGAGGAAGTGAGAGGTTATTGTACGAAGCTTGAAAAGTGTAGCTCTTTTAGATCCTTTGCCAGGATTCTATCATCATCTTGCAACAAAGAACATGGTAAACATCCAGGCTTACAAAATGCAAGAATTCCTTTGAACCAGATCGACCACAAAAAAAACATCTTCAGAGCAGCGAGCACAGGGCTGTGTGTATCTCACCCTGGCTCCAGAGCTCACGTGGATGCGTGCCCTTCCTCTAGAGCTCGGAGTTCTCCTCAGCCAGCTGCTTCACTCTTGTTCTAATCCCCTCATATAGGTGGTCCTGGGTGTTTTTGTGCTGTCATGAAGTACTCTTAAAAAATGCCGTTTAATAGATGTAGAAGAAATGACAGAAGAGAAAACCCCTATTTTATGAAGACTGTCATAATTAATTAGAGATTCAGGCAAGAATGATCTAAAATGATGCTAAAATAATTTAGTGGAAGATTTTGGGGAACAGAATATTCTCAAAGTGTCACGTTTTGGTCTACTTAATTACAAAGGGGAGAAGGCACCTTTACAATCGATAATTCCTTAAACATATGATCAAATTTAAGCAATTTAACATCATCAAAAGAGGAACAAATTAATGTCATGTGCCCATCAGTTTGATCTCTGCCTGTGACTTAGGAAGCTTTTCTGCCCCAAATGTTTAACCTGAATTTAATATGAGGAAATACTCAGACAAATCTGAAAATGAGGGCTTGTTTTCTTAAGCAATGCCAGTCATTATAAACCAAAAAAGCTGGAGGTGCTGTTTTTGAATGTGACATCTAAATGCAGTGTGCCATCTCAGATTGCACTTTAGATCAGGGAAACAGCAATAAAGGACGTTTATTGGGTCATTTGGGGAAATTTGAAAATGAACTATGTCTTAGATAATACCACTGTGTCAATGTGAAATTTCCTGAGTGCAATAATTTTGTGTATGTAAGAGAATGTCTTTGTTCTTAGGAGATTTATATTGAAGTATTTATGACTTAATTGTCATGGTGCTTGCTACTAACTTTCATATGAATCTTAAAAATATATTATATATGATAGTATACATAAAATTTATGTAATAGATTCACATACTATATCAAATTCACATACTATATTCAAATATAATACATCATATTAAATATACATATTTGCTTGAATACACACATTCATGCATACATACATTTGTGTGCACGCATAAAGCAAATATGGTAAAATACTGGCAATTGGCAAAACCGGGGGCCATATTCCTTGCACTACTTTTGAAAACTTTCTGAGGTTTGAAAATATTCCTAATAAAAAGTGGGAGACAAAGAACTTTTGTTTTAGGGACAAGTAATGGAGAAAAATGCTGAGCTGTTAAATGGACGTTCGTGAGAAAATGGCCTTTTGCTACTGTCGAACAGAGCAAAGTGAGATGATACAGCTTATTGAAAACAAGTATTCACAAACATCAACTGTTAAGTGAGCTTGACTTGGTCTGGAATGAAGCATTTTTAGAGGAGAGAAGGGATTGGTGTTGGACATCTTAATCTTTCTCTTTTGTTGCCACAATATTGACTTTCTTCTGTTGTGAGTTCTTAGCTCATGGGATTGTTCTAGAATTAATGAGATGATGTATGGGAGAGTGGTTAGTAAACTGTGAAACAAATGTCTCTAAATTTCTTTGTGTTTAGGGTGTTACTTGTACTGCATTATAATACTCACTGCTGTATTTTATTGGTATAGAGAATATGCATTCATAGGAAGACAAACTAGATCAGAGACTTTATTAAGATCCATTCCATAACATATGTAATTTAGAAAAATAAAGCTGCCTCCATTTAGATGAGATTAACACAGTTCTGCCTTATGGCATATCTATACAGTGTCTAAGTACATATAGCAATTATTAGCATTTTCAGTAATGAAACAAAGCTTCCCTTACTTTTTATGCTCACTTAACTAGTTGCACTTATGCAAAAATCTTTCTCCAGAGGGTAAGAAAAAAGCAAACAAGAGCTTTAATGTAAGTCAGTACAACATTAAGTAGAGAAGCTCAGAATTGCTTGCTGTGCTATTATCTTGTGATCATTTCAATTTAGGTTTTTAAGTATGCTCTCAGAGTTTTATTGTTTCACTAAATATAAAATTGAGTCAATGTATGTGGAATACTTGGAATGAATATGAAAAATGAGCATTTTAGTCCTTCAGAGGGAGGCAGGCCAGAACACCTATAAAATGGTGATATTTTGGCCCTCCCTGAAAGTAAACTGTAGAGAAAGAATGATGATAAGGAGAGAATTAGGGAGATACACAAATAACCCATTAGTAGCTCAAAGGGGTGTTCTTGCCAGTTACTGAACTTGACAAGATTGCTCAGCAAGTGCAGACAGTTGAGGTGTACCTGTGGGGGGCACAGGTTTCACTGGTAATAGCTGTGGGGTTTTGCTAGATTAGCCAGAGAGACACTAGGTAACTATCTTTGTCACTTGGCATAGAGGAGATATTGATGATGAATATTTTTAATGACAAGAGTCATTGAGTAATTACTACATAGCTGGAGTAGTGTTAAATGCTTTATGTGTATTTTCTCTGTTAAATTTCATGACATCCCTCTGAGATAGGTGTTAATACTCTTATTTTACAGATAAGCGAGGTCTTATCTGAACCAGGTGGTCTGAGTTCAGAGCCCGTTTATAGCCACACTGCTATAGCCAACTGACTTTCTAAAGTTGATACTGGAGAGCACAGATTAAGAAGCTGTGGAGGCTTTTTTAGAGATAAGACATGTCTTTAGTGATGATGAAGTAAGAGGGACTGGAATTATTCTCTCAATTTAAACAACTAAAACTAACTAGGGAAAATATATGGATCAACAATTTTCAGACATCTGACAAATAGCACAAAACATAATCTTTCAGGGAAGGGAAATAAGTGAGATTGCTCCAGCTTACTGCTGCAGTATATATTACTTTTCCAGGGACAGAGAACAGGGTGTCCCCAGATGGGGAAACTAAAAAGATGGACTGTAGGAAGAATTGAAAAGGATGTGGAGAAACTAGAACTCTCACATACTGCTGGTATGTAAAATGGTACAAACATCTTATAAAACAATTTGGTTGTTTCCTAAAAAGCTGGATCCGATATAGTTATCCAAGAGAAATAAAACATATGTGCACATCATATGAGTATAAAGACTTGTACATGAATGTTCATAGTCTGTAGCTTTATTTCTAATAGCCCCAAACTGGAAACAAACCAAATGAAAGTCCATCAACATGTCAATGAACAAACTTTTATATACCCATATAATGTAGCACTACTCAGCAATGAAAAGGAACACCATATCTATACACTCAACAACATGGATGAATCTCAAAATAATTATACTGGGTGAGACGAATCAGGAAGTAACATACACACGTGTGATTCCATTTCAATAAAATTCTAGAAAATACAAACTGATCTATGGCAACAGAAAGCATATTGGTGGTTCCTGGGGTTTGGGTGAGTGGGGAAGGTTGGGGGATGGAATGCAAAGGGATTTGAGGAACTGTCAGTGATGGAAATGTTCATGATCTTGACTGTGGTGATGGTTTCATGGGCATACATATGTCAAAACCCATGACATGGTACACTTTTAATAAGTGCATTATATTGTGGCCAATAATACCTCATTATAGCTGGAAAAAGAATCCTAACGTGCTACTGGCGAGACGCAAGTAGCATATTAATAGCTGTGGTAGAAGCCTAGATGCCCAGAGCAGATGAGACCTTAGAGATGATCTTCATTGTCACCAAGAAGTAAAATGATTTGTCTGTGATGATCACACACCATTCCTTCAAGTCCAAACAGAATGCTGTATCTCATGGTACCCCCATGGGAATGTTTCAGGAAGACTGGCATGTCCTGTCCCTCTCTGTGTCTTTCATTCTGTGTCAGGCAGTGTTTTGTACATAGTGGTGCTTAGTAAATATATGCTGGTTAGTTGAAGGCATGATGTTTCCTAAACTGAATTATAGATGAGAACTGCTTCACTTTCTTGGTTTAGTGGAAAGATGTGCTCAGTAAGTGAGTAGATCTTATTACAATTTCCACTTACAAAACTTTTTGGAGTTTCCTTTGGTGACAAAGTTGTTTTACTGGCATGCTTGAGAATTCCTGAGTCTGGGAAAGCCTCTGAGGAGGAACGTAGGTCATTGTGGCACACATTATTTAGGGTCTGCAAGTTGACAGAGATGCCAAATAGCAGCAGCTCCAATGAGATGGCAGTGAGTTTCTTTGTCAGTAAGTCTGAGCTGATGCAGTGGCTCTGTTTTGTGGGGCCATCAGAGACCCAGGCTCATTGTTGCTTTTCCACCATCCCAGGTCTTGCCCTTGTCCAGATGTTTCCTGGTAGCTCCCACCATGTCCATTTTCCCTCCAACAAGAAGGATTGGGGAGGAGAAAAGCAAGCTAGGCCCAGGAAGTTTCACCCACCACTTCTGTCTTGACTGTGTTGGCCAGAGCTGTTACTTAGCCTTGGCCGTACATAGCTACAGAGGAGCTGGGCATGAGGGCTCAACTTGGAAGAATGGAGAAGTGATACTATGGGGAGACCAGCAGTCTTAGCCATGGGGAAGGTTCTGTATATCCCAGGAGTTTTTGCCTTACAGGGGACTAGAGTTCAAAAAGTTCATGATATTGTAATGTCACCCAAACCTTCACTTCTTGCCTCAGTTCAGGAGGAAACTTGGGGAGAAGGCCTGAGAGATGGAACAGGGAGGGCAAGCTCAGGCTTGCACCCCATCACTGGCCCACCCACCTCTGTTTCAAGCTGTGAGTGAAGGCCCCCTCTCTTCTCTAAAGTTACATTCTGGCAGTGAAGAAGTTCTCCAAAAAACCGTGAAATGTTCCCATGGAAGGTGGGTATGTGGGAGTGGAACCCCTGTAAGAAATATCACCATAAGGGACACTGATGAAGACTGGCAGGAAATGTGTTACTGTGTTACTGTCATTTAATAACTTGGATGGTGGGTTAGGCATTGCTGAGGACTTCATAGTACTGTTTAAAAAACCAATTTCTTACAATTTTGTGAAGCAGCTGGTTTTCATTTTCATGTTTTCAAGGGGAAGAAACTGAGTCATGGCAGGGGATATAACGAGGTCATGGCACGGGATATTGTTCAGCAAGGCAATCTGTGGCCCACGTCAACCCTGGAAACCCATCCATTTCTTTGCCCATTAGGTCTTCATTCTTTTGGAGAAAATGAGAAAAGATCTGAAGGAAAAGAGAATATTTAAGAACTTTCCTCCCCAAGCCCTGTGTTAATAGCATCGACATTTCTCTGCTGATTGTCCTGAGGTCGGCCTCCCGGCGTTCACTGGGACCTGCACCGGCTGGTCCTCAGAGCCAGGCACGGTGCTCTTTATCTTTTACACAGGGCGCAAAAGTGTTGCTTAGCAACAGCGATCTGCCAGCTCTCACACCTGCTGCAGCCGCCCAACTGACAATAGATGGAGTTTGGAGTTAAATCCTCAGTTTTCAGCGTCTTCACTGTGGTGAAGCGGGTAAAGAAAGAAAAGGCAAATAGGATGAAAGCCTCATGGTCAACAGCACAGTGCAGAAAGCCTGGGCCTACGGTGGAGAGTGGTCGAGGGCTCTGCACCCTACACGAGATGAATAAGTGCTGGCAGGGAGAAATAAAGGGGTAATCATGGTGGCAAAGGTTAATTAGGGAAAGTAAAGGTGCAAGAGGATGAGGTGGCCTGGCAGCTGGAAATGGACATCTGACCACCTGGGTGTCTAGAGCATGTTTGTCCTGTCTCTGTTTTTGGGGTTTTTGCTTCCTTTATTTTCTTTTAGTCCAAGTTATCACACAAGTTTTTGAAGGGAAAGAGGGATGAGGCTTTTTGATTTTTTTCTTCCAACTCTCT
This sequence comes from Manis javanica, assembly GCF_040802235.1. NCBI lineage: Eukaryota > Metazoa > Chordata > Mammalia > Pholidota > Manidae > Manis > Manis javanica. The sequence goes on from NC_133157.1 coordinate 109,406,069, forward strand.
TGTTGGCAACGCTAAAAATGGGTGAAACAGCTTCTAATGAGTTCCAAGTACTTAAAGATGTTCAGGACAGAAACTTTCCGTGGTGATCTGGGATTGGCTCCTTTGTGGCCTGTGCAACAGGGCAGCACAGCCCTGGACCCTCCAAAACGATGCACAGCATTTGAGGTGATTCCAATGTTAGAAACACCCTCGCTTCCCAGTTCCTATTCCTTCTTGCTCTTTCCATCATATCATGGAGAGAAAATGGAGGAGCATGTGCGGACCACTCACATGAGACATTTCAAACCTGAGAGATTACAGTCTTTCATATCAGATGCAGCTACAGCCCTTTGTAGAGTGGTTTTCTGAAGTGAATCAGATGGGTTTTTCAGAGCTGAAGGAAGTCAGAGGATGAAATAAATAAAAGCGAGAGGAAATTGAAAGGGGTGTGTGAGGGGGAAACATATGTTTTCAGATGATATTTTAAAATAGACGGAGAGTTGATGAGACAGAGATACTGCAGCCCGACTCCAGATGGCGGGAATAGCAGTGGCAGGCTGGTGTGAAGGGACAGAGCTCAGGCTGGCACCAGACGGGGGAGGAAGCGAGTGCAGAGGGGAGGCCCAGCCAGGGAGGCTGCCATATGGGTGGGCGCCTACCAACAGTGTTTGGGGTTCTAGAGAAATTGAATCATACCCTTCACTTTGAGCTTAATAATTTACTTAGTATGTTCCTGTTTGTAACAGACGTTGTTTTATGATATGCTTATGAAAAGCCAAATTTGTTTCACTTTGACAGTTTACTCAGGTGATGTATGCAAAACGGCTATTCAAATCATCATCCATGAGGGGCCCTGGACGTAGTGGGCCAGAGGGGGACTTCATCAGATTTTGCTTTATTCTATATACATTCGAATTCTGGTGATACATATTAAAGGATATTTAGGCTTTCCTGGAACAATCTATAGAAGCTTATATGACCTGAATTCATGAATTTATCTCATGCATTGATTGGAGGGGAAGGAAATTGAGAAACAAGAAATTACTCTGCTACTAGTTTTAAGAGTAGCTTTTCATTGCTGAGAGGGATAGAAGAGTTCATGCACATTCCCTTTCTGTGAAACAATGCAGTTTTATTTGCATATTATTTACTTGACATCAGTGGGTTTCCTGAGCTCTGAATTTGGCGCTGTATTTTCATTCAGTGAGCATTTGTTGATTGCCTACTATGTGCCAGGATGAGTTCTAGGGCTACAGAGAAGAAAAGTCATGCTTCTGCTTCTGCCTTTGTCTTTTGCATGAATGAAGGGAAGTGTCTCCTTTCATATCCGCGCTCTGTGTGTGTTCTGCTATGTTATTACCTGAGAGGGGCCTACAGCTGGGGTCCAGTCTCTGGTGAATCCACACCCACCCTACATACTCTTGCATCTTTTCAGTTGACCCATCATTACTAATTTCTGCCTTTCCCAACAGCTATTTATGCTTAGATAATTGCTGGTATCAACACTTAGCTACCAGGGTTACAGAAAACATAAAGATTCAAAAAGAGATTATTATAATGTTCATTTTATGTAGGGTCATGAATTAAAATGGCAACGCTTGTCTAGTCCATTAAACAAGGCAAAGAATTTGTTTGCAGAAGGTGACTGCCCTGTGTCACTTGAGTCTTTTGCAGGGAGCTATGTGTGACTCTTACGTCAAGGAAGAAGTTCAGCGTCTTCTGTTCTTCAGTGGTTCCTGTCATATTTCAGAGACATGCCGATAATTTCAGCTGTCTAGATTAATAAAGCAGTTGCTTTTGGGAGGGTTGCATTCCAATTTCATCAGAGATTGACTCGGCCTTATCTTTTCTGTTTACATTTCCTTGGACTTTTCCATTTGTTCTTGTTCTTTGCCATGGAAACCTGTCTGTAAATGTTTTGTTGTTGGTGATGTAACCAGAATAGTACAGGTGGAGCTCCGAAAGCCTGGCTAAACATAAAATGACTAGTTTAAGCAGTGCCAAAATAAAGGCAAGCCTGTTGCTGTAGGGAATGAAAGAGACACACCCTAATACTGAGTGCATTTTGCTAAAAGGCAACATATATTTATTGTGAATTTTATTTCGAATCAATGAAGAACTGGCAGCGTGTGGGCCAAAGTTTTCCAACTCAGTGGAATCTGAGAAGCTAAAACTCCTACAAGTGTATTTAACTGAAAGATAAGCTGAGAGATGCTACTTTTTTGTTTTTAAGGCCAGCTTGCTGTTTGTTGATAACCATGATCAAGAAAGGTAGAGGATCTTGTGGGGAAGCCATGATTGACTAGATGGGCTCAGAGGAAGTTGGAAAGTAGTGGCAAGTTAAGCAAAAATTAGATGCATGTGATGAAACCACTCTTAAGTCTCTGTGAAAAATGCACACTCAAAACCAAGTAGCTCTAAATGCTCATGTAAATTGTCTGTTCTTTTTGGATCCTTTAAGAATGTCTAAATGTGTTCTTCAGGCTAATTGAAGATACTGTGCTCAGCCAAGTTTTTTTGAGGGTAAGTTCTATGTGTGAATCACATTGTGCCCCCAGCTCAAGCTGAAGGAATGAGCTGGCTGCAGGGAGGACAGGGAGGGGACAGCTGAGGGAGGCGGCGGAGGGAGGGTAAGGGAGAGAGTTTCTTGATGCTTAGAATTTCACTGGTATCTGAGGCCCAAGGTAGCCTTTCTTTTAGTCACAGTTTGTTTTGTTTTCCCAATCAAAGTCAAAATACTAACAGGGCCATTTTGACACAGTACATTTCTCTTTGGGGGAAAACAAATTGAGATGCTGACGGGTTCTGTCCTCTCAAAAGCAAAAGCCCAGCACTGCTGAAAAGTCACATTTAGGGTGTTAGAGTAAGAGGGTGATGTGGTCCATCCTCTTCATTGTGCTGATGGGGAAGCTGCCACTTGCAAGGTTAAAGGACTTCCCCGATCTTGTCAGTGGATTAGTAGAGACAGCCCAGGTTTTCTCACATTCCAATATGGCCCCTTCTGTATACTACAAGGAGGACCAATTGAGGAAGGAGGCATGAGAAAGCCACACTGAAGTCTTCCCCATCACTTCTGCAGAAAGCTGTCGCAGCAGACCACCTCTGAGATACAGTGAAGCCAACAGGTGGCCAGGAGGCAGACCCCAGGGAGGGGTCCTCCTGTCCTTGAGCGGAGTGCTCGCAATTCAATTCAAGGTGAGTTAATATAGAAAAAGTTCAGGACTTAAGAGAAAATTGTGATTCTTATTTGAGCCAAACTTCCATATTCTATCGTACATATGTTACATAGCCTCTAGATAATCTGATTTGCTTAAAGATCCTTAAGTTCAACAATTCGAATGGCAGCTTATTGGTTTGATTTCAAAAGGTAGAATTATGCTAATATCATTTAACAGCCTTCACTTTGTTTTCCAAAAGTTTATTGACTGAGAGTTTAAAAAGATTTATACACCTCGGGGTACTTATAGTTAGTTTTAGCCATTTCTCTTCATCAGTTCCCTTCACTCAGACCTCAGTCCCTACAGCTCCTTCTTCCTGATTTTCTTAGGCTAGATTTTCCCCAACTCAGTCCACACCTTGGCCAAATGTCTGCACATTTTACCACCAGCTGGGTAGTTCTCTACTGGGTAAACATTTGTGAGACTCATCTTTCGGGGCTGAGGTTCTGAAACTTTAGAGGATCTGAGAACAATCTAGGGAGCTGATTCCTGGTATCATCTCTTAGATTCCAATTCAGCTGGACTGAGATGAGGCCCAGGAACCTGTATCTTAAAACAAGTACTCCCACTGACTTTGATGCAGGTGGTCTATGAACCACAGTGCTGAATGGTGTCAGATTTTGGATGCATTAAATAAATCATAGGAACATCTATACTTGGGATCCCTTTACTTAATTATAGGGAGTGTTTTCTGTGCCACCGCAGACACTAGCTCTGTGGGCCCTCGTTTTTTCCTCATGAGCTCTTACAAATAGTCAATGGGGAAGAATTCTAGTTTTTCATACCAGACTGTCACCTTCCAGTTGATGAAGATGGTTCAGTGAAATGCATTTTCAGTGATGTGACCTTACTTTTTCATCTCATGTTAACAGGAACCTGTGAAACACATGCTACCATCATAGAGGGACATTTGGGAAGGAACAGGTTTTAAACAGTAGCTGAACGGAGGCCTTCTTTAGATTCTTAAGAACGCATAAGAACAAATTGAGTTGAGTAATGATGCTTAAACTGTCAAACCACAGATAAATAGAATTTTCTGTGGAAAGCTTGGAATGGAAAACAGACTTACACAAAAATGACAAAATGTTTCCTGGTTCTAAAAAAAAATGGTCTTTGTACAAAAGAAGGTCAGTGAGAACTTTGGTGTGATTCA